>NC_142882.1:51706750-52017000 GCF_051225735.1 Oryctolagus cuniculus | reverse complement strand
AAAAAGATTGTTTTGTTTTGAATTGAATGAGATCTAGATAGTAGGTCTTTATCTGATATAGAATGTGCAAGTATTTTCTTCCATTCTTTAGGTTTTCTTTTTATTTTCTTGATACTATCCATTGATGACTAGAAGTTTTTATTTTTTATGAAGTCTGATTTATCCTTTTTCTTTGATTGCTCCTGCTTTTCTGAGTAACAGAAGTTACCTGAGTTAACAGGATCATCAGCAAGTTTATCTGTTGTTAGATGATTTTTCTTCAGGTGATCATAAGTTAGGGCTTGTATTACTCTTTTAGTCCAAGATTTAAAAAAAAAAAAACACTAATTATAACTATTGAATGCTTGCTATGTTTGAAGTGCTTTAGGGAAACAGGAAAAAAGAGAATTGTATGGAAAAAATGCTAGGAATTTCATTCTTGCCAGGTAGATACCACTGAAGCCTCTTAGCCTTCCAGAGGGATTAGAAGAGACAGCCTGTCCCATCATTTCTCTGCAGAGTTTTCCGTCAGAACTGCCACTGGTACTTCTGCACTGGCTGGGTTCCTGGCATTTGCCCTGTTTCTGGGATCTCCCCACACTTCATTCTGTGAAGCTGTCAGGTTTCTTGTTTCTGCATTTCGTTAAATCTCTTCTTAGCTCATCTAGCTTTTTATACAGTATTCTTTACAAACTGCTTAAGAAACTAGGTAAATGGATTCCATACATAGGGACTGCTATTTTGAACCAGAGTATAAATGTGTTCTACTGCACTTGGAAAGCGAGAATTTCTCCCACATCTGCAACTCTGAAATTTCCTTTTGGAAATCTGATTAAAGTCATCAGTCCTTTTCTGCGTGTGGACGCGCCCAGCGCTCGCGCGGATTTTCTCTCAGATGACCCACTCATCATCTGCCTCCCCACCCCCAATTATAAAAGCGCAAATATTGAGTACCCTGTCAGTGTTTAATACAATGTACTCTGACTCCCCCCCGCCCCCAGCGGATCTGAAAAGAACAATTGCTGTCCTGCTGGATGACATTCTGCAACGCTTGGTGAAGCTGGAGAACAAAGTTGACTATATTGTTGTGAACGGCTCAGCAACCAACACGACGAATGGTGCTGGTGGGAATTTAGTGCCAGTCACCACCAATAAAAGGATCAATGCATCGGGCAGCGTGAGATAGCACTTGAAGATTCCGTGTGCTGCTCCATCCACTGTGGGCTGTATCCTGTCGCAGAAAAGCTTTGTAATCGCTGGTAGCACAGAGTAAGACTTGACAATTAAAAGCTCTACGTGTTTCTAAGGAACATGCTGGATTCATGGAACTCTAATTCTGTATATAAAGTTTTCAGTGTTGTTAGTTTGCTTTCAGGCAAGTCTCTTCAATGCTGTATTATATCCCTAGAGGGAATTTGACAACATGGTTGATGTAGGAAGCAGATAGGTGATCTTTGTATAAATCTTGTTTTTGAGATCAAACAGAGACAAAAACACTGAAAGACATGGATTTATTTCTGTAAAATATTTATTTAAGTATATGACATGTGTTTCAGACCAGTTGAGAATATGGTTATTGACTCATTCTGTCATTTGTTAATAGATGTAACAGACTAAGGCTATTAGAACACGTGCTTACGTCTAGTACTGTATTTTGTTACTTAGATTATGAGCAGAAAAAGGAAATATAATGTTGAAAAGGTTTTGAAATCATGACCCAAAGAATGTCTTCACTTGCACTATCCTTCAAAATAATGGAAGTTACTTAATGTATATTTTAAAAAATTACATTTGCAAGATTATAATCTTGTAAAGGGTAGCAGCCACTGTCCGAAGAGTATTAGTATTCTAAAAGTTGGGGCAATTTAATAACATTAATACAGCAATCTAATCTCATACTTAAAGTTTTCTTACTTAACATTGTGAAGAATAAGAGATATTTTTATGATGAGATTATAAATAACTAAAATATTCATGATTTTTCATATTCATGAATGTTAACTGAAAAGTTTAACTCCTTGAGTATCTGTGCTGTCAGGAAAGCACATTTCCATATTTGGGTACATTTTGCTTTCATTCTGTTGGTTGGGGAGGAGGGCACTGAGATTTTAGGGAGACCAGGACTCTTAGGACTTGATCAAAACGTATATAATAAAAGTATTTGTACTCCATTAAAGTGCTCGGGAAATGTTAATATTATACAAGAGTGTCCAGCTTTATGAAATTTTGGATATGTATTACAGGTCCATTAGATAACTCATTTTATACAATGACCACTTAAAATAATTAAGAACATTTAAACTATAAATTGTGAAGATTAACTGTCTTTTCAGGAAAACAGCTACTGTATATAGCACAAGAAATCCTAATCTTGGGTAATTCCAGTATAGAACACTCTATTTAAAATTTCCTTTAGCAAATTTAATTGCCATATGGTGCCCTATATTTCATAGTATTTATTCTCTATAAAAACTGCATAAGTGCAGCTAGCTTCTAGATTTAGACTATATTGAATTTAGTTTTGGATATTGTTCATTATTATAATGTGCTACCAAATGTAGTAGCAATAATTACAATATTTTATTAAAATAGCTATGAGAAAATATTGTTTCATGAAAGATGGTTTTCCAAACTGTCTTCTCTGTACTCAACCTTTATGTGAAGAAATCAATTATGTACTGTTGCCAGTAAAGTTCAGAGTAATTGTTGAGTCTCTCTATTAGATGTTTTTATTTTTTTGTTTTTGTTTTCAGGGATCAAATAAAAATATATTATTTGTATTCAAAAAATGTGTTTTTCTTTTATGATATTTATACATTTAATAAATGATAAATGATGAAAAGTAGTAATAAGGTAATTGTGAGTTATGTTTCATTAACTCCAGGTGACTTTTTCAAGAGTGATGTTGAAGGTGCTGTGGATTGGATGTGATTAGTGTGCTCAACTCTTGTTGAGAACTGGTCAGGCCTTTAAGGGATTAGGTGGTGAAGAGCCATTGCTGCAGAGGTAACTAGGTTACCTCCTGTGAGAATGAGCTCTGGCTCCTGTGGGACTGGATTAGTTGCTGTGGGAGCAGGTTGTAACCGAACAAGACTGCCCCTCGTGTTCTGTCTCTCCCACACCACCCACCGCCCTTTCACTCTCCTGCCATCTTAGGACACACACAGCCCTTGCTGTGTGGCCCCGATCTTGGACGTCCAGCCTCCAAACTGTACACCAATTGTCTTGTCTTTGTAGGTTACCCAGATTCAGATGTTTTTGTTTTGTTTTGTTTTGTTTTTGTTTTTTTGTAGCAGATGCAAACAGACTCAGGTTTCCAGCATGCCTGTCCTTTGATGTCTAGCCCGGGATAGGAGAGTAGGGTAATCTTAGTTGGGACAGTAAAACAGAGAGTATCATTAACAAGTCTAAAAACTTTCAAATACTATCAGAGTAATTTTTGGATTTACTTCACTCTACTGATTAAAAATAATTTAAATTTAAATAAATTTAATTTAGTTTGGGGATAGCTTAGGTCTCGCTAGTGTTTAAGAAACATGCGCTTGGCTGTGGAGATGGGGAAACTGTTGAGGCCCAGGTGCGGTCTTTCATGGACCATCTTCTTTCAAATGTTCAGAATCTGCCTCGTCTAATTATGTCCCAGGAGCCTCTGATTTGCAGATTGGGTTTAAGTGTGAGCATTTTATTTTTAATCAACACTGATAGCTATCAATATACAATGATATAATGAAACAGATTAATTTTTTGTTTCATAACTGAAAACCCTGATAGGTAGAGTTACAGACAGAGAAAGGGAGAGACAGAAAGGTCTTCCATCCACTGGTTCACTCCTCAAATGGCTGCAAACAGCTGAGGCTGGGCTGATCCGGAGCTAGGAGCCAGGAGCTTCTTCCGGGTCTCCCAGAAGAGTACAGGGGCCCAAGTACTTAGGTCATCCTCTGCTGCTTTCTCAGGCCACTGCAGAGAGCTGGATCGGAAGAGGAACAGCTGGAACTAGAACTGGCACCCAGATGGGATGCTAGTGCTGTAGGTGGAGGCCTAGCCCACTATGCCACAGCACCGGCCCCCAAAAGCCCTGATTCTTTTTTTTTTTTTTTTTGGCATTATATCTTTTTTTTGTTTTTTTTTAATTTATTTGACAGGTAGTTATAGACAGTGAGAGAGACAGAAAAAGATCCTCCTCCATTGGTTCATTCCCCAAGTAGCCACAATGGCCGGCACTACACCGATCCGAAGCCAGGAGCCAGGTGCCTCTTCCTGGTCTCCCATTCGGGTGCAGGGCCCAAGCACTTGGGCCATCCTCCACTGCCTTCTCGGGCCACAGCAGAGAGCTGGACTGCAAGAGGAGCAACCGGGACCAGAACTGGTGCCCATATGGGATGCCAGTGCCGCAGAGGATTAAGAACTTTTGCTAGGGGAATGGTAGGCTTATTGTTTGAGATGAAAATAGGAATAAATGAGGGGCCAGCACTGTGACGCAGCGGGTTAACAGCCTGGCCTGAAGCGCCGGGGTTCTAGTCCCAGCTGTTCCTCTTCCAATCCAGCTCTCTGCTATGGCCTGGGATAGCAGTAGATGGCCCAAGGCCTTGGGCCCCTGCACCCCGTGGGAGACCTGGAAGAAGCTCCTGGCTTCTGGCTCCTGGCTTCAGATCAGCCGTTGCGGCCAATTGGAGAGTGAAGCAGCAGATGGAAGACCTCTCTCTTTGTCTCTACCTCTCTATATAACTGTCTTTCAAATAAATAAAATAAATCTTTAAAAAAATAAGAATAAATGAGAATATAGAGAAACAAAAGTGGGAAAAAAGTCTGAAATCCTACCCAGAGATAACTACTGTTGACATTTTGGTATCTGATCTCCCCTGCCAACACTGCTGACTTCCCATTCCCACTTGAAATAAAATCCGAGTTCTTACTGCCACTCGTAAAGACTAGATTTGCCCCCGGCTGCATCCCAACCTCATTTCTTTTTTCTTTTCTTTTTTTTTTTTTTTTTTTTAAGATTTTATTTAAGAGGTAGTTAGAGAGAGAGACAGAAAGTCTTCCTTTCGTTGGTTGACTCCCCAGATGGCTGCAACGGCCAGAGCTGCGCCCATCCAAAGCCAGGAGCCAGGCGCTTCTTCCGGGTCTCCCACATGGGTGCAGGAGCCCAAAGACTTCAGCCATCCTCCACTGCTTTCCCAGGCCATAGCAGAGAGCTGGATCGGAAGAGGAGCAGCCGGGACTAGAACCGGCGCCCATATGGGATGCCGGGGCTGCAGGCAGAGGATTAACCTACTGTGCTACGGAGCTGGCCCCCCAACCTCATTTCTTACTTCATCTCCTAGCTGACTCCTGTTGGGACATAACTGATTTTACCTCCCTAGCTACAGACCAAACATGCATTGCCCCAGCAGCTCTCACTCCTGGACATCTTCGTGGTCCCCTCCCTGGTGTCATTCAGGTGTGGCGGCTCACATGTCACTGCGTAAGGTAAGTCGTCTCTGACCACCTTCCCAGAACAGCCTGCGCGAGCACTCGTGTCTCACCCTTTCTGCTTTTCCTCGTGGGTCTGATGCCTTTGATATTACATTAGTGACTTTCATGGGTTCCAGGCTCTGTGGAGGCAAGGACTTTGGCTCCCTGATGAAACCTGGGTACCCACAGCTTGTCTGGCCTGAGTTAGGGGCTGGCATGGTGGCCCAGCGAATGAAGGTGCGTCTTGCCCTGCTGGCATCTGTATCTTCCAGTGCAGCATCTGCTAATGCATCTGGAAAATCAGTGGAAGATGCCCACATACGTGGGCCCCTGCCACCCATGTGGGAGATGCGGGGGGAGTTCCAGGCTCCTGGCTTTGGCCTGGCCCAGATTCAGCTGTTGTGGCCATTTGGGGAGTGGAGCAGCAGACGGAAAATCTCTTTCTCTCACTGTCTCTCCTTTGCCACTCTGCCTTTCACATAAATAAATCTTTTTTTTTTTTTTTAACAGGCAGAGTTAGACAGTGAGAGAGACAGAGAGAAAGATCTGGTTCACCCCCAAAATGGCTGCTGCGGCCGGCACGCTGCGCCAATCTGAAACCAAGAGCCAGGTGCTTCTCCCGGTCTCCCATTCGGGTGCAGGGCCCAAGCACTTGGGCCATCCTCCACTGCCTTCCCGGGCCACAGCAGAGAGCTGGACTGGAAGAGGAGCAACTGGAACAGAATCTGGCGCCCTGACCGGGATTAGAACCCGGGGTACCAGCGCAGCTGGCAGAGGATTAGCCTATGAGCCGCGGCGCCGGCCACGTAAATAAATCTTTAAAACAAAATAAAACATAGTGAGATCCCAGTGGAAAGAATGGGCCATCAAAGAAGGAGGTACCTTTCTCTGAAGGGAGGGGAGAACTTCCACTTTGACTATGACCTTGTCTAAATAAGATCGGAGTCGGTGAACTCAAAAAGCTTCCAGAGCCTTGACAACTCATGACAAGAGCCTAGGGTGATTACTGACACCATAAACAAGAGTGTCAATTTGTTAAGTCAACAACAGGAGTCACTGTGCACTTACTCTCCATGTAGGATCTCTGTCCTTAATGTGTTGTACAATGTGAATTAATGCTATAACTAGTACTCAAACAGTGCTTTACACTTTGTGTTTCTTTGTGGGTGCAAACTGATGAAATCTTTACTCAAGATATACTAAATTGATCTTCTGTATATAAAGATAATTGAAAATGAATTTGATGTGAATGGAATGGGAGAGGAAACAGGAGATGGGAGGGTTGCGGATGGGAGGGAATTTATGGGGGGGGAGCCACTGTAATCCATAAACTGTACTTTGGAAAATTATATTTGTTAAATAAAAGTTAAAAAAATAAAAGCTAACCAAAGAATCATAAAAAAAATAAAACATTGAGTTTCTAAATCATTTTATACTTTTTACTCTGTACATTTATACATATGTTTATTTTTCAAAGATTAAACCATATATTCTTTTTTGGTATAATGAAATTTTTTGCAAGTCTTTAAGTAACTCATGGTTATCCCATGAGTGTGTGTATATCACAGCTGATGTATCTTTCACTCAGGCTTTTTGGTTGTAGATAAAATATTCAGCTGTAGGTGTGGGCCATATCTAACGCCCATACCTTTTCTTTTCTTTTCTTTTTTTTTTTTTTTTTTTTTTTTTTGACAGGCAGAGTGGACAGTGAGAGAGAGAGACAGAGAGAAAGGTCTTCCTTTTTGCCATTGGTTCACCCTCCAATGGCCACCACGGCCGGCGCACTGCGGCCGGCACACCGCGCTGATCCGATGGTAGGAGCCAGGTACTTCTCCTGGTCTCCCATGGGGTGCAGGGCCCAAGCACTTGGGCCATCCTCCACTGCACTCCCTGGCCACAGCAGAGAGCTGGCCTGGAAGAGGGGCAACCGGGACAGAATCCGGCGCCCGACTGGGACTAGAACCCGGTGTGCCAGCGCCGCAAGGTGGAGGATTAGCCTAGAGAGCCGGCCTAGCCCATACCTTTTCCATTATTCTCTGCTGTCATTTTAAAAAAAAAGTTATTTGAAAGACAGAGTTACAGAGAGGCAGAGAAAGAGAGAGGTCTTCAATCCGCTGGTTCACTCCCTAAATGGGCGCAGCGGCCGGAGCTGCGCCAATCGAAGCCAGAAGCTTCTTCCAAGTCTCCCTCGTGGATTCAGGAGCCCAAGGACTTGGGCCATCTTCTACTGCTTTCCCAGGCTCATTAGCAGGGAGCTGGATTGAAGTGGAGCAGCTGGGACTCGAACTGGCACCCATTTGGGATTCCAGCGCTGCAGGCAGAGGCTTAATCTTCTGTCACAGTGCCAACCAACCCCAAATACGGATTTTTAAACCACAGATTTCAGGGAGATGTCTGGAAATTTTAATTCAGGGGATCCTCAGTGAGGCCCAGGGATCAATCTTTCTTTTTTTTTTTTTTGACAGAGTGGACAGTGAGAGAGAGAGAGAGAGAGAAAGGTTCACCCTCCAATGGCCGCCGCGGCTGTTGTGCTGCGGCCGGCACACCGCGCTGATCCGAAGCCAGGAGCCAAGTGTTTCTCCTGGTCTCCCATGGGGTGCAGGGCCCAAGCACTTGGGCCATCCTCCACTGCACTCCCAGGCCACAGCAGAGAACTGGCCTGGAAGAGGGGCAACTGGGACAGAATCCAGCGCCCCAACCGGGACTAGAACCCGGTGTGCCGGTGCCGCAAGGTGGAGGATTAGCCTAGTGAGCCATGGCGCCGGTGAGGGATCAATATTTCTAAAATGATCCTTCAGTGAATTCAGTGAGCCACCATTATGGAAGCCTGTGGGTTTTGGTGTTTTGTTGTTATTGTTTTAAGACATTTATTTATTGAAAGGCAGAGGGAGAGGAGACAGAGAGTGCTATCATCCACCCACTGGTTCACTCCCCAAATGGCCTCAACAGCCAGGGCTGGGCCAGACTGGAGCCAGGAGTCAGAGCTTTATGTGGGTCTCCCACGTGGGCACAGGGGCCCCAGCACTTGGGCCATCTTCTGCTGCTTTCCGAGGTGCATTAGCAGGGAGCTGGATTGGAAGTGGAGCTGCTGCGCCCATACGGGATGCAGGAATCAGTAGCTTAACCCTCTGCACCACAATGCAGGCCCTGGAAGGCTGCGGTATAAAGCCTCTTATTCCTCTTTATTCTTTCTCCTCCATCCTGGACTGTGGGGAAAGACACAAAAGCAGACAAAAAGAGAAGACTAGAGAGGAACAAACAGGTGGCCCCAGAAGGGGGCTCTGGGAAGAGAACCTGATCCTGAGGACTTCCCAGGTTTCAACCCCAGTGCCTCATGAGCTTCCGTTCTCTGACCTCATTTATTCAGGGATTCACTCAGCAATGGTCAGGTGCTCCAGAAAAGGCAGTAAGCCGCTGGGGTCCCTGCTGCTGCGGTGCTGACGGCCAGTGAGGGGAGACAGAAAAAAAACCAGTGGACACTGCAGCTAGAGGAAAAGTGGGAGGTGGGGACTGTTACACACAGGGCGGTCAGGGAAGACCCACGGCACCTCCGGGTCCCGTCATAAACCTGCCTTCATTCACAACAGGACGCACTGGGCACCAGCTCCCCATGCAGGATCTCTGTCCTCAAAGAGTTGTATTAAGAGAGTTAACAGTAAAACTTGCTCTCAAAGACTTATTTCGTTTTAGTCTGTTAAGTGGAGGATATTCCTATGTCCCGTAAGTTATAGCTATGTCATTCTTGGGTGCTCCTTTAGAGCTAATTAAGTTTCTAAAAAAGAAGTGAAATTAACTTTGAGATGCAATGACCTTGAACAACCCTTGCCTTGACTGTTGAGGAAGTTTTTGTTTGTGTTTTGTGCAAATTATTGAACTCTACTTGGTATAGAGTTGGGCTTCTGTGTATACAGTTAATTGAAAATGGGTCTTAGTGCAGAATGGGACGGGGATGGGAGAGGGGTGGGAGGGCAGGTATGGTGGGAAGAATCACTATATTCCTAAAATTGTACTACTTATGAAATGCATGAAATTTGTATTTCTTAACTAAAAAGTTTATTTGGGGAAAAAAAATTTTTGGGACCAGAAAAAAAATCTGCCTTCCTAAAGCCACCTTGACCACAGCATCGGAAACCAGCTCTTGAGACAGACGCTGAGGCGGCAGCTAAGACACCACTCAGTGCCTGATTCGAGTCCCCGCTCCTCCACTTCCAGCCAGCTTACTCCTGCTCACCCTGGGAGACAGCAGGTGATGGCTCAAGTACTTGGGTCTCTGTCACTTAGACGGGAGGGTTGCACTGGGTTCCTGGCTCCTGGCATTGGCCTGGCCCAGCCTGGCTGTTGCTAGCATTTGGGGAACGAGTCAGCAGAAGGTATATATATATATGTGTGTGTGTGTGTGTGTGTGTGTATAATGTATGTATGTATATGTCTCTGCCTTTCAAATAAAATGAAAATAAATAAGTAAATATTTTTTTAAAAGAATCCTTGCCCTAGAGACAGACTGCTTGAGTTTGAAACATACCTCCCTCTCTTACTGGACACAAAACCCTTAGGACCATTGATTTCTTTGAGCCTCAATTTTTCATTTATAACAATGAGAATGATAAAAATATCTAGTGGGTAGAGACCCAGTGGAGATTGCACTCAGCTAATCATGTAAAGCCTTTCCTCCGTGTCTGGCCAGCCCGCTCAAGCACTGATCCAAGCCCGCTGAATTAGCAGCTGCTCGCTTTCATCTGTATCAGTGAATGCTGCCATTTGTGAGTTATAGTGAAAGAAAAGAATTTGTAACTAGACTGTGATACAATGCTTTCCTACAACTTAGCACTTTCCTACAGAATCTCAGCCCCCACGCTTATAAGAGTATTGGTGATGCAAGGTTTTGTAGAAGAAGGCTCCTGGGGCTGGTGCTGTAGTGTAACAAGAAAAGCCACCGCCTGTGATGCCGGCATCCCACAGGGGTGCAGGTTCATACGCAGCTGCTCCGCTTCCAGTCCATCTCCCTGCTACTCACATGAGACCCAGGCGAAGCTCCTGCTTTTGGTCTGGCTCAGCCCTGGCTGTTGCAGCCATTTGGGGAGTGCACTAGCAAATGAATCAATGCCTCTCTCCCTCTCTCCCTCTCTCCCTCTCTCCCTCTCTCCCTCTCTCTCTCTCTCCCTCTCTCTCTCTCTATCTCTCTCTCTCTCCCTCTCCCCCGCTCTCCCTCTCTCCCTCTCTCCCTCTTTCAACTTTATCTTTAAAAAAAAGGAAAAGACCCCTAATTCTGTGGGGTTGTCTACCAAGGTGCTGGCCCTCACTCATTCTTTTTTTTTTGTAAAGATTTATTTATTTATTTGAAAGTCAGAATTACGCAGAGAGAGGAGAGGCAGAGAGAGACAGAGAGAGAGAGAGAGAGAGGTCTTCCATCGGTTGGTTCACTCCCCAATTGGCTGCAACAGCTGGAGCTGCACCAATCCGAAGCCAGGAGCCAGGATCTTATTCTGGGTCTCCCACATGGGTGCAGGGGCCCAAGGACTTGGGCCATCCTCTACTGGTTTCCCAGGCCATAGCAGAGAGCTGGATCGGAAGTGGAGCAGCCAGGCCTCGAGCCCATACAGGATGCCGGCGCTGCAGGCCAGGGAGTTAACCCAGCGCACCACAGCGCCAAGGGCCCTTGGCACTCATTCTGAAGTCCTTCTCGACAGCACTTGCACTCATCACACGCGGTCAGTCATGCTGTCGCTCACTGCTGGTGACGACACTGAACAGCTTTGACCTTGTTTGCCGCCAGCTGCATCTCTGTCGTCACTGCACCTGGCTGACCACGATATGGGCACCTTCTCATTTCAGAGACGCTCACATGTGAAGAGAAGTAGTCTTAGAATTCAGAAAATTCTCATGGTATCGGAGGACAGGAGTTTGATCAGGAGCTCACACTTGCAATTTTGTAAACTGAAAAGACAAAAAAGCAACAGCTTTGGCAGCTGTTTGTGGTGAATCATGTCTGTTTCTGTAAACTTGCAGAAAACTGTTAAAATTGTTACTATAGTGAATACTAAAAGAAAGTATTTTCAGAACATCCGGGCCGACTTATGTACAGAAAAATAAATACATCTTAAAATAAGACCTAGGTGCAGAAGTTGTGGCATAGCAGGTTAATACACGGCCTGCAACACCAACACATCAAAACAGAATACCACTTCGAGTCCCAGCTTCTTTGCTTCCAACCAGCTCACCGCTAATGCACCTGGAAAACCAGCAGAAGATGGCCTAAGTACTTGAACCCCTCTTACCCATGTAGGAGACCCAGATGGAGTTGCAGGCTAGTAGCTTCAGCCTGGCCCAGCCCTGGTCATTGCAGCCAATTGGAGAGTGAACCAGCAGGTAGAAGATTCTCTCTCTCTCTCCATCCCTCCCTCTGTCACTCCACCTTTCAAATAAATAAAATAAATCTTATTTTTAAAAAGTACAAACCTAGAAATACAAAACTTGAATCTCATAATGAGAAAACACCCAGTCAACTCAAATTGAGCCATGGTCCAAACTAAATGGCCTCTATCCTTCAAAAGGTCACGAAACAATAAAAGGTCATGAAGAATAAAGCAAGGACAAGGAATATCCAGAATAAAGGGACACAGAACACAAGAAGTCAATGCAATGCAGGAGAGGGACCCTACCTGGGGTCAGAGTCTCAAAGGATGAGGACAGTGCTGCTCTCACACCTCTGCCAATGCCCAGCCTCACCCTGGGAGACATGTGGTGAGCAAAGGGTGGGGAAATCAAGTCTCAGGCTGCTCTTCAACTCCACAGTTGGTGATGTGACCTTGGAATTCCGGAGTTGATAATCATCTTCCAGGGCTCGTTAAAAACAGAATCAAGAAGGGTCCTATTAGGACTTGCATTGTGGCGTAGCGGGTTAAGCTGCTGCCTGGGATGCATCCTATATGGATGCTGGTACATACTCCAGCAGCTCCACTTCTAATCCAGCTCACTGCTAATGCACCTGGGAAAGCAGCGGAAGATGGCCCAAGTGCTGGGGCACTGCCACCCAGTGGGAACTGGGTGAAGCTCCTGACTCCTGGTTCCAGTCTGGCCAAGCCCTGGCTGTTGAGGCCATTTGGGGAATGAACCAAAGAAAATGACTGCTATCGGCCCAATTAAGAGCAACAGCTTCAAAGTGGCATAAGCAGTTTCGAGACTGTTCCTCTTTTTTTTGGCTAAAATCCTGGCATGCGTATTTTATTTTAGAAAGGCCTTTACCATAGACTTTATCATACTTGGTGGGGCAGCTGTGATGTACCAGTCTAAGACACACATCGCTAGCACCACACGGAACACACATAGCTGAGGATTTCTCCTGGTGAAGCATAAGCAGGCCCCTCCCTGAACGCTCACCGTCCTATCGCAGAGGCCTGGCGTAGACGCTCGGAATGCACCTTGGCCAAATTCCCCAGGGCAAGCCTTTGGCAGAGAAGTAGGCAAGCCAGAGCAGCACGAAAAAGAGCAGGGCCTCTGCCCCCCAACACACACACTGTGTTATATTTATCAGTTGAACTAAAAGGATGTGGGAAATATCTAGTTTCTCCAAGAAACAAGAAATATGTCAAGGACCACAAAACGTACACCATAAAAAAGAACTAGACCAAGGATCTCAGGTCCAGAAAGAGAACTAAGGAGTGGGCATACCTGGGGTCCATGTCTTATACCATTGGCCTTGTAGAATCTCCACCCTCCAGGAACACTGGCATCAGCCTACCTATGCCTCTACGAAGGGGCAGTCCTTATGACCCAGCCCACTGCTGCTCTACGAAGGAGGACGACAATTGCCTGTGCAACCATTGATGTTTCCTGCTTAGCAGACTTCAGTAAACCCAACCCGACTTTTGAATCAGGGATTAAAAGTGAAAAATGTTTCAAGGGCCAGCTCTGTGGTGTAGCAAGTAAAGCCTCTGCCTACAGTGCCAGCATCCTATATAAGCACCGGTTCGAGTCCTGACTGCTCCACTTCTGTTCCAGCTCTCTGCTATGGCCTGGGAAAGCAGTGGAAGATGGCCCAAGGCCTTGGGCCTCTGCACCCCGTGGGAGACCCGGAAGAAGCTCCTGACTCCTGGCTTCGGATCGGCGCAGCTCCGGCTGTTGTACCCAATTGGGGAGTGAACCAGTGGATGGAAGACCTCTCTCTCTGTGTCTCTTTCTCTCTGTGTGTAACTCCGACTTTCACATAAATAAATAAACAAATCTTAAAAAAAAAAAAAAAAAGAGGATGAGTAATTCCTGGAGTAGTCATATCTACAGTTGTGCAAATGGGATGCTCAACAGGAAAACTGAGAACCTTAGAAGTTGAGAACTTAAGGGCCGGCGCCGCGGCTCACTAGGCTAATCCTCCGCCTTGCGGCGCCGGCACACCAGGTTCTAGTCCCGGTCGGGGCGCCGGATTCTGTCCCGGTTGCCCCGAGACCAGGAGAAGCACCTGGCTCCTGCCTTCTGATCAGCGCGGTGTGCCGGCCGCAGCGCAGCAGCCGCAGCGGCCATTGGGGGTGAACCAACGGCAAAAGGAAGACCTTTCTCTCTGTCTCTCTCTCTCACTGTCCACTCTGCCTGTCAAAAATTAAAAAAAAAAAAAAAAGTTGAGAACTTAAAACTCAATTTATTCTTATGGTGTTATCTTAATTCTCAGGTAAACTAATGTAATAAAATATGTGTTTCAGAGAGTCAGTCTATAAATCCTGCATGATCCAGTTTTTTTTGTCAATTGAACATTTTCACTTTGTGTTTGAGTTACCATATGAAGGATGGCCGCAACAGGCAGAGCTGCGCCAATCTGCAGCCATCTGGGGAGTGAACCAGGGAATGGAAGACCGACTCTCTCTCTCTCTCTCTCTCTCTCTCTGCCTCTGCTTCTCTGTAACTCTGCCTTTCAAATAAATAAATAAATCTTTTAAAACAAAAATGTTTCCCCAGTTCTTAAGCCAAAACTGGTATTTTAAGATCAGATGTAAAACCAGTGAAGCATAGCTTAATTTCATACTTTTTTTTTTCTTCTGTATACAATATGACTTTGTACAATAGAGAAGAATCATGTAAATATTTAACTTTTTATTTTATAAGTGACCTCTCAAGTCATCTTATTAACCATTATTATTTGAATTAATTTCAATTTTCCAAATTTATCTATTCTAGCTTCAATTTCCAAAATCAATTATTCTAAACCTAGAAATATCTAGGTGTTCTATAATATGATGTTAAAACATTGCCAAAGAGTAGGACAATAATTTCCTACCTCATTGTTAGTTGTGTTTATTGGATGCTCTCATTGTCTGCTATTTATTAAGAATTTTTAATAATATTAAGTGACAAATTATTTATGGGGTACAGTGTGGTAAATATGGATGAAGCTAGTTAGAGCCATCACCTCACTTACCTACCCTTTCCTACAGTGAGATATTGAAGGTTTCTCTCAAATTCTGTTTGTTATGGGAGGTCTTCATTCCACCTTCATTCATAAATTAGAACTTTGCAGGGTACAGTATTCTGGATTGTCAGTTTTTTCCTCTTAAGACTTGGATTATATCTCGCCATTTTCTCCTAGCCTGTAGGGTTTCTGATGAGAAGTCCGCTGTGAGTTTAATTGGAAATCCTCTAAAAGTAATTTGGCATTTCTCTCATGCACATTTTAGAATTTTTTCTTGGGGCCGGTGCTGTAGCACAGTAGTTTAATCCTCTGCCTGTGGCGCCAGCATCCCATATGGACACTGGTTCTAGTCCCAGCTGCTCCTCTTCCAATCCAACTCTCTGCTATGGCCTAGGAAAGCAGGGGAAGGTGGCCTAAGTGCTTGGGCCCCTGAACTCACATGGGGGACCAGGAAGAAGCACCTGGCACCTGGCTTTGGATCAGCGCAGCTCCGGCCGTTCCAGCAGCCAACTGGGGAGTGAACCAGCAGATGGAAGACCTCTCTTTCTCCCTCTGCCTCTCCTTCTCTCTGTGTAACTCTGACTTTCAAATAAAGAAATACCTTTTTTAAAGATTTTATTTTTTTAAAGAAAGAATTTTTTTCTTTATGTTTTACTTTGGAGAGTTTCACAACAATGTGTTATGAGAATCTTTTCTGGTCATGTCTTTTTATTTGTTTTTTGCTTTTAAAGATTTTATTTATTTGAGACGAAGAGTTACAGACAGTGAGAGGGAGAAACAGAAAGGTCTTCCTTCCGCTGGTTCATTCCCCAAATGGCTGATCCGAAGCCAGGAGCTAAGTGCTTCTTCCCAGTCTCCCACGTGGGTGCAGGGGCCCAGGCACCTGGACCATCTTCTACTGATTTCCCAGGCCATAGCAGAGAGCGGGATGCCGGCGCCGCAGGCGGAGGATTAACCTACTGCACCATGGTGCGGCCCCTCTGGTCATGTCTTTTAGGAGTTCTGTGTGTTTCCTGTACTTGGACATCCCTTTCTTTCTACAAATTAGAAAAGTTTTCTGTTATTATTTTACTAAAAAGGCCTTCTAATCCATCTCTCTTTCCATGCCTTCAGGAACTTCTAAGACCTGTATGTTGGGTTGTTTGATAGTTTCCCGTAGATCTCCAACATGGTTTTTAGTTTTCTAATTTCTCCTTTTTTTTTTTTTTTTGGTCTGACTGTAAAATTTCTAGAGATTTGTCTCCCTCTAATTTGGATATTCTTTCTTCTGCCTCACAAAGTCTGCTGTTAAGGTTTTCCACTGCATTTTTATTTGATCTATCAAATTCTTAATTTCCAATATTTCATTTTGATTTCTCCTTAAAATCTCAATTTCATGGGAAAAATGTTCATTCATGTCATGTATGGATTTCTTTAGTTCATAGATTTGCTTCAGATTACTTCTTCTAAGTAATCCTACAATCGATTTTTGAATTGTTTCTGGCATTTCTTCAATCTTCATTTTCACATTCTAGAACTGAAGTGTTGTTGGGACAGTGAGAGAGAGAGACAGAGAGAAAGGTCTTCCTTTTTGCCGTTGGTTCACCCCCAATGGCCGCTGCGGCCGGCGCACTGCGCTGATCCGAAGCCAGGAGCCAGGTGCTTCTCCTGGTCTCCCATGGGGTGCAGGGCCCAAGCACTTGGGCCATCCTCCACTGCACTCCCGGGCCACAGCAGAGAGCTGGACAGGAAGAGGAGCAACCGGGACAGAATCCGGCACCCCAACCAGGACTAGAACCCCGTGTGCCAGCGCCGCAGGTGGAGGGTTAGCCTGGTGAGCCACAGCACTGGCCTGTCTTCCTTATTCTTGTTTCTTGAGTTGCTGCATTTATTTTTGGGCATTTGTGAAGATACTTTTTTTTTCCCCTGTGATGGCTTTTATCCTTGGACCATGCCTCTGTGGATTAGTGGAGGGTCTGCTCTTTCAGTGAATACCCTGAGGCGTGTGCTGCATGTGGCCAGGGAGCTCTGCTCAGTGTCAGGGTGAGGGGGGTGTCTAAGGTGACTCCCAACTGGGGCATGGTAAGTCTCTCTCTCTCTCTCTCTCTGTAATCAGAGGGGAGGATTAACCTATTTTATTGGCGTAGTCTCACACTTACCTCCTCCCCTCCGAGGAGACCCTGGCCCCCACAGGTATAATTTTTGTTTGCACTGCTTCAAGTACTGCACAAAGGATCCATGCAGTCCTCGATGTGAGCACAGATCCTGCAGCAGTGACTCTCCCCAGGGAATCAGGGAACGCCCACAGTGACTACCCAGAGCCCTAGCCACACCTTGTGCCCTCACACACAGCCACGATGTTTTCACAGTCCCAGTACACAAGGCTCCCATAGTCAGGAGCACCCAGCCTCCTGTCAGTTCTCCCAGTCAGACTCATTTGGGCGCTGGTTCAAGGTCAGCCACTCCACTTCTGATCCAGCTCCCTGCTAATGGCCTGGGAAGGCAGTAGAAGATGACCCACATAGCTAGGGTCCCTGCACCCACATAGGAGACCCAGTTGAAGCTCCTGGCTCCTGGCTTCAGATTGGCCCAGCTCCAGCCGTTCCAGCCATTTGGGGAGTGAACCAGCAATGGAAGACCTCTCTCTCTCTCTCTCTCTCTCTCTCTCTCTCTCTTTCTGTGTGTGTGTGTGTCACTCTGCCTCTCAAATAAATAAATAAATCTTTAAAAAAAAAAAAAAAGAAAGAAAGAAAAGTCCATTTGAAAAGCAGAGTGACAGAGAGAGAGAGAATCCTCTATTCACTGTTCACTCCCCAACAGCCTGGGCTGGGTCAGGCCAAAGTCAGAAGCTAGGACCTTCATTCCTGTCCCCCACGTGGGTAGTAAGAACTCAAGTATTTGAGCCACCATCTGCTATTACCCAGAGGCATGCACATCAGTGGGGAGTAGGCTCAGAAGCAGAGTTGCCAGGACTTGACTAGCACTTGAATACGGGAAGCTGATGTTGCAATGACTGTGGCTTACCCCGCTGTGTCACACGCTGGCCCTCATCCCCTCAGGCTTTTCCACGTTTGTTGAACAATGATCTTAGACGATGACCATCACATTTTTTGGATTATGTGAGGACTTATTTAAAAAGTAAAATACAATTTGTTTTAAATGAATAGTTATAATTTTTCATTTCCATTTTCACTTAGAAAATTTGATATTTTGGGGCTGGCGCTGTGGCACAGTGGGCTAATGCCCTGGCCTGAGGCACCAGCATCCCATATGGGTGCCGGTTCGAGACCCGGCTGCTCCACTTCCAATCCAGTTCTCTGCTGTGCCCTGGGAAAGCAGTAGAAGATGGCCCAAATCCTTGGGCCCCTGCACACATGTGGGAGACCTGGAAGAAGCTCCTGGCTCCTGGCTTCGGATCGGTGCAGCTCCGGCCATTGCAGCCAATTGGGGAGTGAGCCAGTGGATGGAAGACCTCTCTTCTCTCCCTCTGCCTCTCCTCTTTCTGTGTAACTCTGACTTTCAAATAAATAAATAAATCTTTAAAAAAAAAAAAAAGAAAGAAAATTTGATATTTCATTTAACACCAAAATTCTTTCAAATGGAATAGAATTATAGAAATTAGATTTGACATTTGAAGTTTAAAGGCTATTATTTTGTGATATTGTTACCTTCCACAACCAGTTTTCAAGGTCAGCTTTGGCCAGTGAAGGTATTCATGACTGGGAATATTTAAGTTCCTGATTAAAAGTACAGGAATGTGCCTGGCACACACAAACATATATGCTAATACTGGAACTGGGGAAAAATGAGAAAAATGCCAAATTATTTTTAGAGAATTTCCAATTAAACTCACAGCAGATTTCTCATCAGAAACTCTACAGGCTAGGAGAAAATGCAAGATATATTCCAAGTCTTAAGAAAAAAAAACAAAAACTGTGACTCCAGAATACTGTACCCTGCAAGTTCTCATTTATGAATAAAGGTGGAATAAAGACCTTCCATAACAAACAGAAATTGAAAGAATTAGTCACCAGTCGTCCAGCCTTACTAAAGATGCTTAAAGATGTGTTACACACAGAAACATCGTCATCACTATGAAAGAAGGTGAAGGCACAACATCTCCCAGTAAAAGTAGAAAGGAAATCCAAAGTAAACAATGGGAACATTTATGGGAAAATGGCAGGGAAATTGAACTTACTCTGGTTTTTCTTCCGTAGTTCCTTAGATCTCAGAATCCTGTTACTGGGAACCAAGCCACATATTAAGGCAATCTGATCTTGAATCTTTTTTAAAAAGAAGACATTGATTATATTGGACCATCTTTTTTTCCCTTCTCTCATTACACACCAATGTGTGAAGACAGTGCTGTCTTAGTTCCTATGTCTGGGCAGAAGAGTGTATCAGTTATGTTAAATGAACTTTTCCCTGTTTTTGAAGCTCAAAAAATCCGTAAGTGTGTTGTTGCCACAAAAGGAAATACTTGGGTTTGCATTACTTCAATACTTGAAGACTGAAATTGAGGGGCCGGTGCTGTGGCATAACGAGTAAAGCTGCTAACTGCAGCGCCGACATCCCATATGAGTGCCTGCCGCTCCACTTCTGATCCAGCTCTCTGCTATGGCCTGGGAAAGCAGTAAAAGATGGCCCACGTCCTTGAGCCCCTGCACCCATGTGGGAGACCCAGAAGAGGCTCCTGGCTCCTGGTTTCAGATCAGCACAGCTCTGGCCATTTTGGCCATCTGGGGAGTGAACCAGCAGATGGAAGACCTCTCTCTCTCTCTGCTTCTGCCTCTCTGTAACTCTGCCTTTCAAATAAACAAATAAATCTTTAAAAAAAAAAAAAGAATCCATTTTCTGTTTCAAGCCTCTTACATCTAACCCACACATACACACATTTAGTAACATGAATTGCTCATAATTGGATATGCTGCTCAGCTACTGGGTTTAGTTGTTATAAAAACAGCACTCACTTGTGAGCTTTATTTTTATTTTTTTGACAGGCAGAGTGGACAGTGAGAGAGAGAGGAAGGTCTTCCTTCCGTTGGTTCACCCCCCAAATGGTTGCTACGGCCGGTGCACTGTGCTGATCCAAAGGCAGGAGCCAGGTGCTTCTCCTGGTCTCCCATGGGGTGCAGGGCCCAAGCACTTGGGCCATCCTCCACTGCACTCCTGGGCCACAGCAGAGAGCTGGACAGGAAGAGGAGCAGCCGGGACAAAATCCAGCACCTCGACCGGGACTAGAACCCGGTGTGCCGGCACCGCAGGCGGAGTATTAGCCTATTGAGCCATGGCGCCAGCCTTGTGAGCTTTATTAACTGGAATCCCAGAGAGGCAAAGCACTACTGGGGTGGTTTGACACTTCAGTGTGCAAGAATCTGTTGCATTCATAACATCAGAAAGGAAGGGTTTGTCCAGGTTGTTCATTTTTCTCCTTATCTTAGCAATTTTGCTTATTCAAGTGCTTCCTCTGCTCCGAAGCAGTCACCACCCCCAAGGTGGGCAGTAGTTCACCCAAAACCTCACAACATTCAATACTCCCTTTAAAATTATTTTAAATGTTTATTTGAGAGATAGAGATCAAGAGACAGAGGAAAAAGTTCACTCCTCCAAATTCCCCTAACAGTCAGGACTGGGCCAGGCTGAAACCAGGAGCCAGGAACTGCACTAGGGTCTCCCACATGGATGGCAGGGACCCAGCTTTTTTTTAAGACTATTTTTAAGGCAGAGTTACAGACAAAGAGAGAACGATCTTCTATCCACTGGTTCACTCCCCAGATGGCCAGAAGGGGGCCATGCTGAAGCTGGGAGCCTGGAACTTCCTCTGGGTCTCCCACATGGGTGGTAGGGCCTGAAGCACTTGGACCATCTTCCACTGCTTTCCCAGGCACATCAGTAGGAAATTGGATAGGAAGTGAAGCAGCCGTGACTCCAACCAGTGTAGGATAAAAGATGTTAGCGACAGAGTCAGCACTGTTGCATAGCCGGTTAACGCTCCGGCCTGAAGCGCCAGCATCCCATATCGGCACTGGTTCAAGACCCAGCTACTCCACTTCTGATCCAGCTCTCTGCTACAGCCTGGGAAAGCAGTAGAAGATGGCACAAGTCCCTGGACTCCTGCACCCGCGTGGGAGACCCGGAAGAAGCTCCTGGCTCCCGGTTTCCAATCGGCGCAGCTCCAGCCATTGCAGCCAACTGGGGAGTGAACCAACAAATGGAAGACCTCTCTCTCTCTCTCTGCTTCTCCTCTCTCTGTGTAACTCTGACTTTCAAATAAATAAATCTTTCAAAAAAATGTTAGTGTCACAGGGGGCAACTTAACCTGCTGTGCCACAACAGGTGGATTGTTCTTGACACAGGAGACAGAGTTCCGCTTGTGCTGTCCCTTGTCCTTCTCACACAGTTGGCCCCAAGCAAGACCTACCTCTTGGGTTGTTTTGTTTTGCTTTGTTTTAAGATTTACTTAATTTTTTGTTTGAAAGGCAGAGTAACATAGAGACAGACAGAGAAACAGAGAGAGAAAGAGCTTCCAGTAAAGGGCTGTGGACATGCCAAGCAGCCCGCTGCACCACAGTGCCCACCCTCCTTACTCCGAGAGTTACTTACTTGTAACTCTCATTCTTGTCCTTAGCAGCTGTAAAGTCTTCACTCGTTAGGGCTCTCCTACCCCTGAGGGCGCCATAACAGACTGGTGGCACTCCCGCTGCTCATCTTCTGTCACATTTCCTCATTTCCACCTCACATATATTTTCTAGTAAAATCTTCACCCATCAGACAATCCCCACACTACTACAATGGCCTCCTCAGACACTTCCTTTTTTCTCCTTCTTCACTCCACTCTGTTTAACTTAGTTAATCAGAGGACGGCCCAAATCCTTGGGCCCCTGCACCCATGTAGGAGACCTGGAAGAAGCCCTCACTCCTGATCAGCCCAGGTCGGGCAGTTGTGGCCATCTGGGGAGTGAACCAGCATATGGAAGATCTCTCTCTCTCTGCCTTTCTCTAACTCTGCCTTTAAATAAGTAAATAAATCTTTAAAAAAATTTAAGGTAATCAGAATTGAATATCCAAGAGTAACTCAATCTTCTTGGTCATGGTATGAGTTGTACAACACAGAATAATAGGCACTTAATCAATATTTGAAGAGTAACAGGGGCTAGCGCTGTAGTGCAGTGGGTTAAGCCGCCACTTACAATGACAGCATCCCATGTGAGCACTGGCATCCCATGTGAGCACCGATTCAAGTCCTGGCTGCTCCACTTAGGATCCATCTCCCCGCTAATGACCCTGAGAAAGCAGCGGAAGATCGCCCAATTCCCTGGTCTCTTGCCACCCCATATGGGAGACCTAGATATAATTCCTGGCTGCTAGCTTCAGCGTGGCCCAGCCCCGGCTGTTGCAGCCATTTGGGGAGTGAACCAGCAGATGGAAGACCTCTTTCTCTGTGTCTCTCCCTCTATATATATCTAACTCTGCCTTTCAAACAAATAAAATTTTTTAAGATTTGTTTATTTGAAAGTCAGAGTTACACAGAGAAGGAAAGGCAGAGAGAGAGAGAGAGAGAGAGAAAGAGGTCTTCCATCCGTTGGTTCACTCCCCAGTTGGTTGCAATGGCCAGAGCTGTGCCAGTCTGAAGCCAGGAGCCAGGAGCTTCTTTTGGGTCTCCCACGCAGGTGCAGGGGCCCAAGCACTTGGGCCATCTTCTACTGCTTTCCAGGCCATAGCAGAGAGCTGAATTGGAAGTGGAGCAGCCAGGACTCAAACCAGCACCCATATGGGATGCTGGCACTGCAGGTGGCAGCTTAACTCACTATGCCACAGCGCTGGCCCCAATAAATGAATCTTTAAAAATAAAAATTAAAAAATAAAGAATAAGAAATGAACCAAAAAGTAAATCTCATCCAGGGGGCAGTGCTCTAGAAGATCCCTCCCTCTCTGTCTCTCCCTGTCTCTGTGTAATTCTGACTTTCAAATAAAATAAATCTTTTTTTAAAAATCTCATTCCAATTAATTACAACCTGTCTTTCTTTGAATCTTTTTAAAATCCAATTTTGTGTGTGTATATATGATCTTCAAGACAAAGCTGGCTATTCCTATCATTATAAAAATGAGGAATTTAGGGTCATTTTCTCCTTATGTTCCTGTTTCTGTTACTTCAGTGAATTAATTTTAAAGCACTTTTGTGTTTATAACCAGATAAGATGTTAATTTGGAGCGATGGGGGTCCCTCAGAAAAACCTTTTAGGCCTAACCACCCCCCTACATCTTCACATGAGCAGTCTTCATACAGCTCTTGCCTCATGTGTATTACGAAAAAACTATGGATGGATTTCAAAAAGTTTCTGCCAGGGTAGGTATTTGGTATAGCAGTTACGCCAATTAAGATATCTGCATTCCACATTGGGGTGCATGGGTTCAATACCCAGCTCCATCTTCTGACTCCAGCTCCCTGCTAACATAGACCCTGAAGGCAGCAACAATGGCTCAAGAAATTGAGGCTGGCATTGTGGCACAGCAAGTTAAACCACTGCTTGGGGTGTCCGTATTCTGTATCAGAGTGCTGGTTCAAGTCCTGGCTCCTCTGCTTTGGATCCAGCTTCCTGTTAACGCTCTTGGAAGTAGCAGGTAATGGCTCAAGGGCTCGGGCCCCTGACAACCACGTGGAAGACTATGGATAGAGTTCTGAACGCCTGGGTTCAGCCTCGCCCAGTCTTGGCTGTTACGGGCATTTGAGGATTGAACCAGAGAAAAGAAGATATTTATCTTTCTGTCTCTGTCTCCCTGCTTTTCATATAAAATGAAAATAAATAAATTTATAGGAATTTTTTTAAAAGCAAAAAACTGTTATGAAATTTTAAGCACGCTAGGGTTACAAATTGTTCTAGTTGTATATTGTTTCTTGCCTGAACATTACCTTGATACTTTACATGGAACTCCTACAAAATAAAGCCTTATTTTGATACCATAGGTAGATCTTGCCATTAAAAATCAAATCTGTGCTGTAATATTGTATGATTCCACTTATCTATAAATCTCATTTATATTGTTATGAGTAAATATTCACAGAGACATAAAGTAGATTGGTTGCTGACAGAAAACGGGGAAAGACTCTGTTTATATCCAAAGGAAATGACATCACTCTGTCACAGAGACACCTGCACTCCCATGTTTATTGCAGCACTATTCACAATAGCCAAGATAAGTGATTAGCCTAAGTGTCCATCAATGGATGAGTGGATAAGGCAAACACGGCCTATATACACAGTAGAATATTATTCAACCATAAAAACAATGAAATCATGGTATTTGCAGCAAATTGGATGGAGCTGGAGGTCATTATGTTTCATTAAATAAGCCAGATACAGAAGACAAACACTATATGTTTTTTCTCATATGTGAAAGTTTAAAAAGTCAACTTGAACTTAGAATAGTCATTCCTAGAGGATGGGAAAGGAAGGGGAGGTTGGACAGTGGGTACTGAAACATGGGGGGAGGGGCTGACATTGTGGTGTAGCAGGTAAAGCCACCTCCTGCAGTACCGGCATCCCATATGTGTGCCAATTCAAGTCCTGGCTGCTCCACTTCTGATCCCACTCTCTGCTATGGCCTGGGAAAGCAGAAGAAGATGACCCAAGCCCTTGGGCCCCTGCACCCACGTGGGAGACCCGGAAGAAGCTCCTGGCTCCTAGCTTCAGATCAGTGCAGCCAGTTGGGGAGTGAACCAGTGGATGGAAGACCTCTCTCTCTGTGCCTCTCCTTCTCTCTGTGTGTAACTCTGACTTTCAAATAAATAAATATATCTTAAAAAAAAAAAAAAAAAAAAAACAGAGTGAAGTAACAGGTTCTGATGCTCCACAGCACAGTGGGACGACGTTAGCTCACAATAATACATTATGTATTATATTAAGAACTGGAAGACAGGGGTGCTAGGCCCCCAGTATAAAGGAAAGGACGTGGCGTGCGAACCGCGTGACCAGTTTACACTGCATGCAGGTGCTGAGATATCGCATGGTACCCATAAGTGTACAAAGATGAAACGTTAATCAAAAAATTTTAATGTTTTTCTCTACTTGAAAAGCAGCAGATGATGGCTAACGTGTTTGGGTCCCTGCCACCCACATGGGAGATCCAGTTAGGGTTCCATGCTGCAGCCTGGCCCAATCCTTACTGTTGTGCACATTTTGGGAGTGAACCAGTATAGGGAAGACACCTCTCTCTCTCTCAAATAAAATAAATATATACTTAAAAAATAAATAAATATGTAGGAGAATAATGTGAATAATGTTAATACAAGATAAATTTGCTTTAAAAAACAAACAAACAAAAAAAACATGTGTCTGGGACACAGACCTCAATACAGAGACTCTTGGGCCCTGCCCACTGCCTGGACTTGGACCTTGGGTTTCCAGCATGCGCACACTGCCACCTGGTGGCGTTGGGTCTCCAAACAGAGTCCTTCATTCAGGACTTCATTCTCTCATCTGATCTGTTTCCTCTTCCCTCCAAGCCTGTCCTTTTATGGTTGGAAAAGATGTGCAAAATGAATTCCTTGAGAAGGTTTGAAACCCCAAGTGGTTCAGTGCTTTAAGGTCTACTGAGCTCTGGGATAACTAAGAAGGATCTTAGAGGAGTGACAAATGTAGAATTTCAGGCACACCTCATTCAGTCCATCAAATAAATAGGTACTCAGCTTGTACTGTGCCAGGACCCGTTCCAAGCCATAGGAATGAAGAAGAGAATAAAACCAGAAAAAATATGTTATTTTTCTAATTTTTTTAGAAAGGTTATTTATTTTAAAGGCAGAGAGAACGAGAGAGAGAGAACGAGAGAATCTTCCACCCACTGGTTCACTCCCCAAATGGCCACAACAGCCAGGACTGGACCAGACCATAGCCAGGAGCCAGGAGCTTCTTCCAGGTCTCCCACGCAGGTGCAGGGGCCCCAGGATTTGGGCCATCCTCTGCTGCTTTCCCAGGAACATTATCAGGGAGCTGGATTGCAAGTGAAGCAGCCAGGACTTGAACTGGTGCCTATATGGGATGTGGACACTGTCGACAGAGGTTTAAGCTTCTATGCCACAGCACTGGCCCCCAAACTCTGTTCTTACTGGATGGCGCAGTTGTTGTGGCAGATAATGGACTCAAGTACTAGTGTTCTGCCACCATGTGGATCACCTGAATGGAGCCCTGGCCAAGCCCTGGCTGTTGAGGACATTTGGGGAATGAACCAGAGGATGGAATATTGATCTTTCTCCTGCTCTCATTCTCTGACTTTAAATCAATAAATTTTTTTTAAAATATGTTGTTTTTAAAAAATTAATGAATGAAAATTACCCATTTCAACTTGAAAGCATCTCAATAACCATGTTATGAAAGGAAAGTGGGGGCCAGCACTGTGGCATAGTAGGTAAAGCCACCACCTGTGGTGCCCGCATCCCTATGGGCACCAGTGTGAGATCCGGCTGCTCCACTTCCAATTCAGCTCTCTGCTATGGCCTGGGAAAGCAGTAGAAGATGGCCCAAGTGCTTGGGCCCCTGCACCTGCATGGGAGACCTGGAACAAGCTCCTGGCTCCTGATTTCAGATCAGCACAGCTCCAACCATTGCAGCCATTTGGGGAGTGAATCAGTGGATGAAAGACCTCTCTCTCTCACTCTTGCTCTCGCTCTTGATCTCGCTCTCGCTCTCACTCTGCCTCTCCTCTCTCTGTGTAACTCTGATCTTCAGGTAAAATAAATAAATCTCGAAGGAAGGAAGGGAGGAAGGAAGGGAGGGAGGGAGGGAGGGAGGGAGGAAAGTGTATCAGAAAACCAACTATAGAGGCTGGCACTGTGGCGTGGCGGGTGGGGCCACGGCCTGTAGTGCCAGCATCTCATATGGGTGCAGGTTTGGTCCCAGCTGCTCCACTTCTGATCCAGCTCTCTTCTGTGGCCTGGAAAGCAGTAGAAGATGGCCCAAGTCTTTGGGCCCCTGCATCCATGTGGGAGACCTGGAGGAGGCTCCTGGCTCCTGGCTTCAGACCGACACGGCTTCGGCCATTGTGGCCAACTGGGGAGTGAACCAGTGGATGGAAGACCTCTCTCTCTCTCTCCCTCTCTCTCTCTCTCTCTCCCTCTCCCTCTCCTTCTCTCTCTGTGTAACTCTGACTTTCAAAGAAATAAATCTAAAAAAACCCCGACTATATTAACCCAATTTATAAAACATTTAAATATGCAAAACAGCACTGTATGCATTGCTAAAGGTATGCCACATGAATAGGCAAGAAGTGAACACTTAACAGTCAGTTCTCGGGAAGAGAAAGGAAGAGCACTGATGTGTAAGAAGTGCCGATTTTCATAGGACTATTCCTACGATGGCTGATTCCAAGCTGTCAATATTTTAACAATCAGCTCACAAAATTCCCGAAATCTGAACAGTTAACTCCTGTGAGCCCATGTGGGAGACCCGTCTGGGGCGAAGACAGCTAATTCACAATTCAGGAGGAAAAATCTGTAAGGTGGCTAGAGCTGCTAGTGTGAGCAGAAGTGGAAGGAGCTCATGGAAATTCTCTTCTATTTTCTTGTTTGTTTATTGATTTGAAAGGCAGAGTTAACAGAGAGAAAGAGAGGGAGGGAGACAGAGAGAGATCTTCCATTCACTGGTTCAACCCCCAGATGGCCTCAACGGTCAGGGTTGGCCCAGGAACCGACGCCCATATGGGATACCGAGTCAGCAGCTAAGCCTCTGTGCCACAACACCAGATCCTTCTTGTTTCCCAGTAAAATAGGAAGCAAGGTCAGCCGCTGGGAATGAGTGTAAGGCAAGATTTGGAATTGAGAGAAGAAAAATAAAACAGTTGTCTGGGAGAAGAAAGTAAATAAATTAGGGCAATATGTTACTAGGCAGTATTAAGGGCCCACTTGAAGTTAGAGCACACTTAGCGTCATCGAATGGTTTTCTTCAGCCACATCCAATTGCAGAGATAAATAGTTGGACTTTACCAGGGGCAGGGGGAAAGTTGTGAGGATCACGGATTGTCCTAATCCGATCAAATGTTGGATTAAGTCAGACTACGAGGTGGGATGGCCTAAAACCATAGGCAGTAGTGAGAAGGCAGAATGCTTGAGCTGCGGGAATGGTGTGGTGGGGTTACAGTTGGTGGTAACGGTAAAAGGGAGTGAGATAGGAGGGATGCTCCTACTCCTTGCAGGAAAGGCCAAGATATTGTCAAGGCTCATCTGTGTGGGTAACGAAATCACCAATACTGAAGACGCTGTACTGCTGGAGAGACTGACAGTGACAGAGGAGCTAAAAGCTTGTAGATGCCAGCGGTAAGAGGAGGTATTTTTTTAGGAAGGATGAAATATTTGCAAGCATTACTTAGAAGGCAGGCCACACCCCCAGATGGCCCCAGGGGAAGCAGTGCCTGGGGCAGAGTCAGCCACTACTGACACATAGAAGCTGATCATTTCGGGGTGGGGGGGCACCCCAGGCAAGGTAGGGTGTTTATCAGTATCCAGGCCTCTACCCTCTAGACACCAGCAACACCCTCTTTGGTTCTGACAACTGAAAATATCTCTAGCCATTGCCAGGTGTCCTCTGAAGAGGGGACAAAATTGTCTGCACTTAGGGACCTCTGGGCAAGAGCAAGAAGGTAAAGGAAACATTCAAAGAGCAGGGGGCATTGGGACTAATTAGCCGATAGTCTCAGGTGCTATTTCATAGTGGTTTTGGCTCATATTTCCCTGAATATGAGTGGCATGAAGGACCTTTTCATATGCCTCTTGTACGCCTTCCCTGGAGAAACATCTACGCAGGTCCATTACCCCTTTTCAAGCTGCCTGACTTTTCTGCTGTGGAGTTACCCTGGTATTCCCATCACACAAGGAAGGCGGAACTGAGACTCCCAAGTGGTGGGGACAATAAATTAGCAGACCTGGCTATTCTTGCAGCTTCAAGAGTTAAGCTCCACATCAGTACAGGTCCAGGTGGCAGTGAGAAAGCTCCACAGTAGAGGGTAGATGTTTGGCTTAAAGTCCCTAAAGTGACTACTTTGTGTTCTGGCCCTCTGCTTCCAATCCAGCTTCCTGCTAACGTGCATCCTGAGAGGCGTCAGTGCTTCAGTCCCTGCCACCTGCGGGAGACCCTGGTTGACTTCCTGGTTCTTAGCTTTAGATGGCTCAGCCCTAGCTGTTGCAGGCATTTGCTTGTTTTCTCTCTCTCTCTTTCTCTCTCTCTCTTACAAATAAATAATAAATCACCCAAAAAACAAAAATAAAGTTATTAATCAAGGGATAGGAGGTGGATTGGAACTAGTGCCTAATAGGTACAGGGTTTTTTTCTCAGGGTATTGGAAAATGTTCAAGAATTAGATAGTGGTAAAAGTTGCCCCTCACAGTAAATATACTAAAAGTCACTGAATTGTATATTTTAAAATAGGAAATTCTGGGGCCAACACTGTGGCACAGCAGGTTAATGCCCTGGCCTGAAGTGCCGGCACCCCATATTGGCGCCAGTTTGAGTCCCAGCTGCTCTTCTTCTAATCCAGCTCTCTACAATCTCCTGGGAAAGCAGTAGAAGATGGCTCCAAGTGCTTGGGCCCCTGTACCCATGGGAAACCCGGAAGAAGCTCCTGGCCTCTGACTTCAGATCAGCTCAGCTCTGGCCATTGCGGCCATCTGGGAAGTGAACCAGCGGATGGAAGACTTCTTTCTGTGTCTCGACTTCTCTCTGTAACTCTGTCTTTCAAATAAATAAAATAAATCTTTAAAAAACAGCAAATTCAATGTTGTGTGGAATATATCTCAAACTTAAAATACCATACGTTGGAGAGTGGATGTTTGGTACAAATAAGATACCACTTGGGGCTGGCGCCGCGGCTCACTAGGCTAATCCTCCGCCTAGCGGCGCCAGCACACTGGGTTCTAGTCCCGGTTGGGGCGCCGGATTCTGTCCCGGTTGCCCCTCTTCCTGTCCAGCTCTCTGCTGTGGCCAGGGAGTGCAGTGGAGGATGGCCCAGGTGCTTGGGCCCTGCACCCGCATGGGAGACCAGGAAAAGCACCTGGCTCTTGGCTCCTGCCATTGGATCAGCGCCGTGCGCCGGCCGCAGCGCGCCAGCCGCGGCGCGCCAGCCGCGGCGGCCATTGGAGGGTGAACCAACGGCAAAAGGAAGACCTTTCTCTCTGTCTCTCTCTCTCACTGTCCACTCTGCCTGTCAAAAAAAAAAAAAAGATACCACTTGGGACACGCACATTCCATATCAGAGTGCATAGGTTTGAGTCCTGGCTCCACTTCTAATTCCAATTTCCTGATAATGTGCACCCCAGGAAGCAGCCAGTGACTTGACCAGGCTCAAGTACTGGGGTCCTTGTCACTCACACTGAGTCCCTGGCTCCTAGTTCCAGCCTGGCCCAGTCCCAGCTGTTGCAGGCATTTGGAGACTAAACCAGCAGATGGAAGATCTCTGTCTCTCCGCCTTTCATATAAATAAATTACATATAAATAAAACACTTTCTTTTTTAAAAAAGATTTATTTATTTATTTGAAAGCCAGAGTTACACAGAGAGAGGAGAGGCAGAGAGCGAGAGAGAAAGAGAGAGAGGTCTTCCATCCGATGGTTCACTCCCCAATTGGGCACAACGGCTGGAGCTGTGCTGATCGGAAGCCAGGAGCCAGGAGCTTCTTCCGGGTCTCCCACGCGGGTGCAGGGGCCCAAGCACTTGGGCCATCTTCTACTGCTTTCCCAGGCCATAGCAGAGAGCTGAATCGGAAGTTGAGCAACCGGGTCTTGAACTGGCACCCGTATGGGATGCCGGCACCGCAGGCCACAGCATTAACCCGCTACACCACAGCACCAGCCCCAACACTTTATTTTTCTTAAGATTTATTTATTTATTTGAAAGGCAGAGTTACAGAGAAGCAGAGGTAGAGAGAGAGGTCTTCCATCCGCTGGTTCACTTTCTCAAATGGCTACAACAGCAGGAGCTGAGCAGATTCGAAACCAGGACTCAGGAGTTTCTCCCAGGTCTCCCACATGGATGCAGGAGCCCAAGGACTTGGACTATCCTCTACTGCTTTCCCAGGCACCTTAGCAGGGAGCTGGATCAGAAGTGGAGCACCTGAGACTCAAACTGGTGCCCATATGGGATGCTAGCACTATAGGCGGCAGCTTCACCTGCTAAGCCATAGCACCAGCCCCTACATAAAATATTTTAAAACAATATACAGCAAGATCAAAAAGAGAGACCACATACATAATCTACCTAAAATATGAAACCATTATGCCCACAATCTCTTTAGTTTCGAAAAGATATCATGAAGCAATTATGAATGTGTGATGAAACTGGTAATTTTTTCTTTTCCATTTTTTTGCAGAAGCAAAAATAAATGTTATGAACAAGTAATAGAAGAACCCTAAATTAGTATGTTATGTGATACTATATGAAATGATACATAATTGGTTATAAAAACTGATCAATCTGGTCAGCACCCCGGCTCACTAGGCTAATCCTCCGCCTGTGGCGCCGGCACACCGGGTTCTAGTCCCAGTCGGGGCGCCAGAGTCTGTCCCGGTTGCCCCTCTTCCTGTCCAGCTCTCTGCTGTGGCCAGGGAGTGCAGTGGAGGATGGCCAAGTCCTTGGGCCCTGCACCCCATGGGAGACCAGGAGAAGCACCTGGCTCCTGACTTCAGATCAGCGCGGTGCAACAGCTGCAGTGCACTGGCCGCAGCGGCCATTGGAGGGTGAACCAACAGTAAAAAGGAAGCCCTTTCTCTCTCTCTCACTGTCCACTCTGCCTGTAAAAAAAAAAAAAAACTGATCAATCAGATATATAAAAGAAGTTTTAAACTGTGAAGTATATAGCAACATTGCTTATAATTGAGTATGGTAGTGGTGTGGTCATGTCTAAGAATACAACATTTAAAGAAAACCTGTATCCATATCAGTTTGTAAACACAAAGTATCTCTGACAGGATATAGGAAAGTTGATGGCATTTTTTGCTTGGGGAGGGAAATTGAAAGGATTAGGCAAAAGGAATCTTTACTATAAACCCTTCCCTAAATGGCTGCAACAGCCAGGGGTTGGCCAGGCCAAAGGTAGGAGCCTGAATCTCCATCTGGGCCTCCACGTGGATGACAGGGGCCCAAGCACTTGGCATCAACAGGGTTGGATGGGAAGTTGAGCAGCCAGGACTGGAACTGGTACTCACATGGGACGCTGGCATTGCAGGCGGCAGTGTAACCCACTGTATACAACACCGGCCCCTGGTCTACTTTCTTCCATTTGTCCATTTCTGACATTTTACATAGCAGAATCACATGCTCTGCCCTCATGATCTGGCTTCTTTCAGCTAGCACAGTGTTTTCAAGGTTCCTCAGTGTTGTACCATGTAACATTACTTAATGCCTTATTATGGTTAATGATCCATTGTATGGATTGAACACTTCTTTCAAAGATTTACTTATTTATTTGAAAAGCAGAACTGCAGAGAGGGAGACAGTTGGCTGCAACAGCTAGGGCTGGACCAGACCAAAGCCAGGAGCCAGGAACAACAGCCAGGTCTCCCATATGGGAGTCACACTTAGTTCGCTGCTTTTCCCAGGCCATTAGCAGGGATCTGAATTGGAAGTAGAGTAGGAAAGGAAAGGCTACCACGAAACACACCAAACACCAGAGTAAGGGAAAAGGTTTATTGTCGGGTAGGGGAAACCCGACAGCTGCCTCTCTGTGCACAGAGAACAACAGCCTGCACTCGAACAGGTCTTCTATAGCTTTTGCAGAGGTAAGGAAGTGGGAGCAGCGAATCCCGTTAGGGTGGGGATGGAGCTGACACTTGTGATTGGACTGTTTGGTCACCTGACTTCCAGTAAGCCAGGCTGGGCTTAGGAAGACGGCACCATTTTACTAACAGGGATGCACACGGGTACCCATATGGGGTGCCTGCGTCACAGTGGGCAGCTTTATCCAGTACGCCACAACACCAGCCCCATGAACATATTTTACGAATTAACTCATCACTGCTTGTTTCCTTTTTCCTCTTTTGGCTATTATGAAGAATACTGCTATGAATGTTTATAAGCTTTTGTGTCAACATTTTTGTTTTTAAAGATTTATTTATTTGAAAGGCAGTCAGAGAAGGAGACAGAGGCAGACAGACATGTTTTCAGCCTCTGGTATGTGCCTACCAGTGGAATTGCTGGGTCAAATGGTAATTCTGTATTTAACTCTGAGGAACTGTCAGACTGTTCCCCAGCAGCTGCGCCAGTTTATGTTCCCAGTCCACGAGGTTCCCAGGTTCTTCTCGTCCTTGCCATCACTTCTAGTGAACTCCTTTTAGCATTGTTTCCCCAGCTAAGCTGTCCCAGCAGGTGTGAAGTGGTATCTCATTGTGGCATAGACTTGCATTGCCCTGTGACTCCTGATGCTGACAGCTTTTCACACACTCATTGGTCATTTAATGACCTTCTTGGGGGGAATGTTTTACTGATTTTCGAGTTGTTTTTGTTTGTTTGGAATTCTAAGAGTTATTTATCCGTTCCAGATTCTAGACTCTTATCAGATATGATTTGCAATATTCCATTCTGTGGGTGACTTTTTTCACTTTGTTGTTAGTATCCTTTTATGCACAGACTTTTAAATTTTGGTGGGGTCTAATTTGTCTATCTTTTCTTTGCTGCTGATTTTTCTCTTGCAATGTTGAGATATAGTTCCTCAGAACTGTCTACACTTCTCCTCTATCCTTGGGGTTACTTTCCAAGATCCATAGTGGATACCTGAAACTGTAGTTAATACTGAGCCCTATATATACACCTATCTCTGATGCAGTTTAATTCATACATTAGACCCAGTAAGAGACTAACAACAATTTATAGTAAATCTTAGCAAACCTCACCATGTGATTTTTTTCACTTCCTTTTATTGAGAACTTTCACCTTCTCACTTAAAGGAAGCAACTCACAGCCACTCTGTGGCAGACCCGAATTGCTGGCAGCACTAATCTTGTACTTTGTGGCAATTATAAACTAAAATCAAGGTTACTTGAACACCACTGTAGCTCTCCCACAGATCTGATACCGAGAGGGATTCTCCCTGACTAGCAGGCATGGAGCTTATTCAGTGTGGAAACTTTAGGCAAAGGGATGAGTCATGCCTTGGAAGGATTTCACCATTCCAGTCAGGATCAAAAGGCATTGAAGATTATGAAATGTTTACTACTAAAATTTTCCATTTAATATTTTCAGAGCAAGGTGGACCACAAGTAACTGAGACCACAGAAATCGAAACCTCAGCTGAGGGTGGGGGAACTACTGTACATCAGGTTACTGGTTTTAATGAGGATACTAACACTTGGGGTAGCTGCAAGAAGGGAATTTTCTGTGTATAGATTATTTTTACAACTGTCAGAAATAAGCCTGAAACAATTTTTAAGTGAAGAAAAAAATAGAACTTCTCTATTTAAATACTATTTTTAAGATAGATTTATTTATGTGAAAGGCAGAGTTACACAGAGAGGGAGAGACAGATTTTCCATTCCCTGGTTCACTCCCCAAACGGCAGCAACAGCAGGAGCTGGGCCAGGCCAAAGCCAGGAGATTCTTTCCGGTCTCCCACACGGGTGCAGTTGCCCAGGCACTTGGGCCCTCTTCCACTGCTTTCCCAGGTGCATGAGCAGGGAGCTGGATGGGAAGTGGAGCAGCTGGGACTTAAACTAGCATCCAAATGGAGTGCTGGCATTGCTGAGGTTACTGGTCATTTTGACTTTTTTTTTTTAAGTACTTTCATTGTTGGTTTAATACAACTCTTAAAAACAGTTTCTAGACACATTTTAAGTATATGTGCTGCCGAAGTGAGCACACAATTTTTTTTTGTTTGTTTTGTTAAACAAAACACTCTAGGGGCTGGCGCTGCGGCACAGCAGGTAAAATCAGCACTTGAGACATCGGCAGCTCATGTCAGAGCACTGGCTTGAATCCTACCTGCTCCATTTCTAATCCAGCTCTCTGCTCATGCACCTGGGAAAGCAGTACTTGGCCCTTGCCATCCTGAGAGAGACCCAGGTGGAGCTCCTGGCTTCCGACTTCAGCAGGGCCCAGACCTGGCTGTAGCATCCATTTGAGGAGTAAACCAATAGATGGAAGATGTCTCTCTCTCTCTCTCTTCCTCTTTCTGTTGCTCTGCCTTTCAAATAATAAATAAATCTTTTCCAAAAAATAAAAAGTTAACATTTCATTAAGAAAATTTTCAAACACAAAATAGAATAAAACAAATTCCTGTGCCTATTACCCAATTTTAACAGCTAGCATTTCCCCATATTTACAGTATCTGTTCCCTCTCCTCAGTATAAGTTGGAGCGAATCTCAGATTCGTCACTTCACGGTAAACACTTTTTCTTTCAGCACACCCATCATACTGTTATCACATGTAATAAAAGTAACAATTCTAGTCCCAGCTGCTCCTCTTCCAATCCAGCTCTCTGCTGTGGCCTGGGAGGGCAGTAGAAGATGGTCCAAGTGCTTGGGCCCCTGCACCCACCTGGGAGACCGGGAAGAAGCACCTGGCTCCTGGCTTTGGATAGGCGCAGCTCTGGCCGTGGTGGCCATTTGGGGAGTGAACCAACGGAAGGAAGACCTTTCTCTCTGTCTCTCCCTCCCACTTTCTGTAACTCTACCTGTCAAATAAAATCTTTTTTTTTTTTTTAAAGTAACAATTCCTGAATAGTACTGAATTCCCAGTCCTTGTTCATATTTTGCTCATTGTCTCAAAAGTTTGTTTTTTGAATCAACACCATGAGGCACTATTTTGTTTTTAAGACTTATTAATTTATTTGAAAGGCAAAGTTAGAGAGAAAGAAGGAGAGGCAGAGAACGGTCTTCCATCCACTGGCTCACTCCCCAACTCGCCTGCCTCAGTAGCCAGGAATGGGCCAGCCAATGCCAGCAGCCAGAAGCTTTATTCAGGCCTCCCACATGGGTACAGGGGCCCAAGCACTTGGGCCATCTTCCACTGCCTTCCCAGGCATTTCATCAGGGAACTTGATCAGAAGTAGAGAAGCCAGGATTTCCTGTACCAGAACTTGAACAGGTACCCATATGGGATGCTGGAGTCATAAGCACAATATACCCCTATGAGGTATATATTTGGTTATGCGTTTTTTTTTTTTAAAGATGTATTTATTTTATTTGAAAGGCAGAGTTACAGAGAGGCAGAGGCAGAGAGAGAGAGAGAGAGAGAGAGGTCTTCCATCCACTGGTTCACTCCTCAGATGGCTGCAACAGCCAGAGCTGGGCCAATCCAAAGACAGGAGCCAGGAGCTATCTCTGGGTCTCCCACACAGGTATAGGGGCCCAAGGACTTGGGCCATCTTACATTGCTTTCCCAGGCCATAGCAGAGAGCTGGATCAGAAGTGAAGCAGCCAGAACTCAAACTGGCATCCATATGGGATGCTGGCACGGTAGGCGGTGGCTTTACCTGCTACACCACAGCGCCGGCCCCTTAATTATGTGTTTTAAGATTCTTAGTCCATAACCCTCCACTCTTGATGTGAAGCTTTGATCTTAAATTCAATCTTTTGGTGGAGATTATGTTAATTATGCTATGGAAACTTAGTGTTTTTCTTATTTTTTTATTCCCTGTAAATGGTTGGTTAGATCTAAAGCCTTAATTAGATTTCAGAGCAACTGGTGGGATCAGAAATACCTGGTAGGTATTCCTGGGATTTGATCAGAGGCCCAAGTGGTATCAGCTTGACTGGCTCATCAAAAAGTTCAGCATCTGCTTCAAAAGGCACGTGTCAAATGTGTGAATGAGAAACACTCACTGTCGATGACATTCACCCACGGGGGGCAATCTGCCATAACACTGAACTTGCCTTACACAGACTTGATAGTTGAGGTCCATGTCAGTCTTTGTATCACAGAGCACTGTAGACCAAAAAAAAAAAATTTTAAGAGAAAACTTATTTTTAAAAATGGCCTTACTCAAGTACAACTCAAAAGTCATCTCTGAAACTATCCTCACTGATTGAGAACCAAGTGGATAAATTTCAGATCTAGTCTAGGTCATAAAACCAGCAGAGGAAGGTACTGGAATTCCGGCTGCTGCACTTCCCAACCAGCTCCCAGGGAATGCACATTGGAGAGCGGTGCAGGGCGGAGCTCTTGGGCCCGAACCACGTGGTCCCCGTCCTGGCTCCTTGCTTCCCCCGGCCCAGCCCCAGGTGGTGCCGCCATTTGAGGAGTGTACCAACGGATGGAACATTGTCTCTCCCCCTCTCTATAACTCTTTAAAATAAATCCTAAAAAAAAAGAAAGAAAAAAAAAAAGACTAGTAGGTAGCAAAGCATGAAAAAAATGGCCACTACGTCTTTAGGGCCCGAGGCAAGAAAGGGTGAGGCAAGAATCGGTTTTCCTTTTAATCCCATCTGTGCGTGTATTCATTACTTCAACAACATCACAAAGGGCAAATGTTGAAAATACCAACATAAAAACCTATTAATTACACAGATGCTGCCAGCTTTTTCCGTGCCCTCACGTCAGAACCCAGTCGGACAACACTTTAAACAGGCTGAAGTCAAAGAAAGTTCCTCAGAGTACCAGCAACCTTCAAAGCAGCCGACGCGCCAGACCCGGGTCCCCAGGAGCTGGGAGGCCAGGACCGCCTCCGGACCCCGGAGGCGCCAGGGCTGGGGACGCGCTCCACGCCCGCGCGAAAATGCTGGGCGCGCACAAAGCCCTCGTGGGCGGGGCTTGTCAACGTCACAGAGACTCCGCCCCCTGACGTCGCGCCCTGGGGAAGCCAGGAGGTTTCTGGCGGCGCGGGCGCCATTTTGCCGGAGCCTGCGACCGAGCGGGAGTGGAGCGGAGCGGCCGTTGTTGCCGACTCTTTCCCCTTCCCCGCGGTCCAGTCAGCGGGTTGATTAGGCCGTCGGCCCTCGAGCCGAAACTTGTCTCTTAATTAGTTCTGGGGGAGCGCCTGGCCGACATGAGTGATGTAGAGGAGAACAACTTCGAGGGCAGAGTGAGTACAAAGCCGCGGGAGCCGTCTTCGGCGGCGGCCCGACGCTCGGGGTTTCACGGGGACGAGCGCGGTCGGGCGGGGTTGCGGGGAGTCGTGCGGGGGCCCGCGGGGAGCAGCCTCCGGAGCCATCGCGATTGCTTCCTCCCATCCCAAGATGGCTTCTGGGTTCCAGTCCTCTCCCAGCCACCACGGGCTGCTACCCCCCTTTGGGGACTGACTGCTACCTGGACGCCGGGGTCCGGGTCCCTCTCCCGCCCCGCGCTGCTCCCTCTGCGCTCGGCTCCCCGGAGGCCTCATCTCTGTGGCGAGGAGCGGGTTCCCCGTCGCGGTGGGGCGGGAGGCGGCGGCCGGACAGTGGTAGGTTGCTGCTTGTCGGCGGTGGCGTTGGCGGCGACCCCGAGCCTCGCGGCGGGCCTCGGGGTCGGACGTGCGCGGGGCTTGCTGTCCGGGCGGGGAGAAGCTGGCGTGGGACTAGCTGGGGCCTGTGTCTCCTTGGCTCTCTATTGCAGTGAGCGGCCGCGTCTCTGTTGGAACCGGCGGCGTTGCGCCTATAAAGGCGACAAGCCTTGAGGTTGAAGGTGGGACGAGCCTAAGGAAGTGGTTAGTCAACGACCGCACCGACCCTTAAGCGTTCTTAAGACGGGAGCTGTGCGGGGAAAACTGCGCAAGGAGCCCTTTCCCCCTCCATGTCCCTCTCTCACTTCACCGTGAACGTGGAAATGCTATATAACGCCTTGTTTTCCCATTTTCTTAATGTCGGGTTGTTTTTTTTTTTTTTTTCCTCGATATTTCAATTTCTAATGCTTTTCTTTCTGTGACTTTTCTTCTAAAAACTGACCACTCCTTTGCAGGTTTTTACGGTAAAAAAAAAAATCCATCTTCGGTCTTATTTTAATCTTACGTAACTGAACAAATTTCAAGGCTCGGTGTTTTCATAAGAACCAGTCCTTTATGACTTATTTAACTCAAAGGGATCCCTGAAAAATTGTGGGTCCTCTCCGTTTTCCTCGCCCCTTGACCCAGCCAGAGAGCACTCGAGAAAGGTGTTCGGAGAGAAAGGGGGCTGGAGGAATGTAAACCTCACAAAGAAGGCGTTATCCCGGCTTTAATGCACTAGAACCTTTACCACGGTTCGACTTCGGTTTCCACAGTTATCCCAGTAGGGAGAATTGGTGGAAGTGATTTAGTGTGAAAATCGGGAAAAGAAACAAAAGCCCGGGGCAGCGCGCCTTGGCTGCTGTGTTGGTATTTGTTCCAGGCACTAGGGGAGACTTAAAAAACGCCCTGTGTGTGCTGCAGGGAGTGTCGTTTTTGGAGGTTTATACTCTTAAGCACCTGGAATCAGGGCAGTAAGAGAAGAGAACGAAAGCAATAGGTTAGAAACAAAACTCAATCTAGTTCCTTTAAGATTGAGTTTCTCAATGAGATTTTGAGCCTGGGTAATTGCATAGTTGAATCTGCTAATTTTTTTAGGATAATATACTGACCCAACAAAACTTTAAAATCGTGCAATACAAATATTTGGTGGTAGTTGTAAGCTGCTGCTTGTTTTGAAAAGTGGTGGGGCTGTATGGGAATAATTTTTGCTGTCCACTCATCTTTCCTTTCTTTCCATTAACTTTCATTACTGTGCGGGGTGGGGTTGTTTGTTTTGTTTAATGTTTGTTTTGGTTTGGTTTGTGGAGAAGTGTAGAGGACTGGTAGTGGGATCCTATTTCCTTTAGTTCTTATATTTTTAATTTGTCCTGTCGTGGATCAGAGTAAATCTAGATCATTGTCTCCTTATCCACCTAAGGAGGGAACGTGTAAGATTCTCACCCACTTTTACCTAAAGTGTGTGTAGACATTACAATTTATTTAGTAGAAAAAATTTTTAACTCCCCTCCCATGGCTGTTTGTAATCAAGAAACTTTTTCCACAGGTGATACATTTATTTTATTGTAAATCAACTCAGATCAAATAACACTTCCAGACTTCTCTGGAGGTTTCCTTTTTAAAATTGTTTGGTAACACAGTTTAACACTGCCTAGTGCTTTTGGTTTTTAAATTGAAGTGACTTTTTATCTGCTGACCATAAACCAGCACTTTAAATTTTTTTAATAAGCAACTACTGTGTCCTTATCTTTGCTTCTAGGCTATCTAAATGTAACAACCATAGCTCAGAAGTGTCGAGTTGTTAAGTTATGCTTCAAACTTTTTTTTTTTTTACTAAAACAAGTTAGAGAAAACATTGACAGGGTAGCCTTCAAACATTAGGTTTATCAGACACATTTCTGGAGATTATTAAGCTAACTTTTAGAGTAAATGAATTTCCCATAGAATTCTCAGAAAAATGCTTCTGATACTTTAAAGTGCAATTTCATTTACTTTATCTACAGAATAAACAGCATATGTTAACCCCATTTCACTAAAAGAGTATTTCAAATCAGAAGATAACTTTTTAGAGGCTATCAAACGTTAAAGAAATAGGACTAATACCAGTATTGCCTACTTTTGTAGCGTTTTAGAATGTGTTGCCCCCAAAATCTTTGATGCACTTTAGAAATTAAGAACTTGTGGCCTAATTTGAGATGGCTGATGGACCATTCAAATCTGGGCAAAAGTAAGTGTGTGGTTAAGCGATAGGATTAATAAAGGAGTCAGAAAATGGAGCTGAGCAGTTTTGTAAACTGCAGGAAAGGGAAAGCTTTGCCTGTTATGTAAAACTTTGACTAGATTTTATGATAGGGAAAAGAATGTTGATTGTATGGGTGTGACAGTGTGGAGGTTGTACTGGAATATTGCAAGATAGATTTCATTAAATATGCAGTCAGATAATGCAGGGTTTTGAATTCTAGATTTAGGAATTTGGGCTTCGTCCAATATGCAGGAAGGAGCCATCTATGAGCTCTTAATTCTGGGAGGGGAATAATGAACTGTAGCAAAGATTAAAAAGACTGGCGCAGAAAGCATTTGAAATATTTAAGGAAAGAAATTATTTTAAAAATTGGTCTAAATAGGACACTAGTGGGATGTAAGAATGAGTGAGACAGTTTAAAAAGGATTTAGGAGAATAATAGTGCCTTTAAAATAAGTTTATTAAGACAGTTTGCGACATATGTATCGAGTTAACACATTTTAAGTGGCGGTGTCCTTTGGAGCTGGAGTGAGATTAGCACTTCAGCTGTGGCTTTGATGTCATCTTCATAAAAAATGAGCTATGTTTCATACATACATCTTCAACTAAAACTAGGATTTTTGATCTGAAAACAATACCTTTTATAGAATTGTGGGGGTGGAAATTAAGTTCGTCTTTTCATTTATCTTACTCCTCCTCTACCCCTAAATTTTTAAAAACCTAAACTTAGAAAAAAGTACAGTGCAATTGTGTTATTTAGGGATCCATCATATAATTCCGCAGTTATTGTGATGTATTGTAATACCATTGAAGAAGAAAGATAATGCTTATTTTTACCTCTTCAGGGCTTGTTCTGACTTTCTGAGACTCTTGGAGTTTCCTTTCTTAATATGAGGTGGTTGGATGATAAAGTGAAGAGCAGAGCAAAAATTCCTATGTACTAAATTGAAAGTTGCGTGTGTTGAGATACTTTGTTGAAGAATGGAGGAAATAAGAGGGGACAGTTTCCCCCTTCTCTGAAACCTGATTTGTTCATAATAGAGGGATGATGCCTACCTCAGCTAAAACCCAGTGTGATAACAGGCTTTTTTTTTTTTTTTTTTTTTAATAAAGAAAAACCCTTAAGGGGTTAGATTTTTGAAATTTTTAAATAATCAACATGAAAGATGTCACACCACTTTAGCTTTAAAAGACTTAATTCAGCTTCTTCATTGATTTAATTTCATATCTCATCAGGTTAACCTGTTAAAAAGAACTAAAACTTCTTTCCCTCTAGGGATGGTGTTACGCCTGAAAGTTTAGGGTTTGATTTATTTTCCTGAAAATAAGTACTATTACATATTCCCTCCCCTCCCACTCTCCTTGAAGCAGAGAATGTGTAAGTTTAGTGAAACCTGTTAAGGCTTGATTTTTATATTGCAGATTGTCTCACTGAAGGGTCCTGATTTGTTTAATGTAGATAAAAAGATTTTGGGAAAGAGTGGTACAAGTAATGATACGATATTGCATAACTAATTTTACAGATCTGCCATAAATGGTTATACTTTGTATCATTCCTAAAATGAGAATAAAGAGCCTTGAGACCTAAAGGGATATCAAGGAAGTTAAATATTTAGGGGTGATAGTCCGTTATTTTATTTTAAAGACTTATTTTATTTATTCGAAAGAATTACAGAGAGAGGTAGAGACAGAGAGAGGGGTCTTCCATCTGCTAGTTCACTCCCCAGATGGCTGCAACAGCTGGAGCTGTGCCGGAGCCAGGAACTTCTCCTGGATCTCCTACATGGGTGCAGTGGCCCAAGTTCTTCCACTGCTATCCCAGGCCATAGCAGAGGAGCTGGATTGGAAGAGGAGCAGCCGGACTAGAACCAATGCCCATGTGGGATGCCAGTACTTCAGGCCAGGGCTTTAACCCGCTGCACCACAGCGCCGGCCCCAATAGTCCTTTTAAAAAAAAAAAAAAAAAAAAAGTAAACTTTGTGGGCTTAATTCTGTAGATGAGCTGAACTTTACCTGTGCCATAACTCAGTAAAAGAACGTAGCTGTGCAGAAACGTCTGATAGTGTGCTCAGGCATGAACTAACTATCCCTGAGACCTTTGTAAAAAGTGTATATTCACGTGCAGAGAGGATGAATACTGGTTATTTGTTCATATATCTTAACAAGCTCAGCAGGACAGAAATGGAGATTAGAAAGTGGTAGCAGTCAGATGAGGAAGACACTTTGTAATCACTGGAAAAATTGAGAGGAGAATAATGCAAAGAAATGTGGTTCCCCTTCCTTCCATTAAATTACTGCATAACTAAGGTTGTGTATAATCTGCTTGCCTTGTGATTTTCATAAAAGACATGAGAGAATAGACGTGACTGATCAGAGATGGAATAAGTTAGGGGTTTTCCTTAAAACGAAAGCCCTGTCATTTAGTTACTCGAAATTGATGAATACTCTGTGACATCATCATATGAGAACATTAAGTAGAGAGAATGTTGTAACGTGTTTTTTTTGTTTGTTTGTTTGTGTGTTTTTTGTTTTTGTTTTTGACAGGCAGAGTGGACAGTGAGAGAGAGAGAGACAGAGAGAAAGGTCTTCCTTTTGCCATTGGTTCACCCTCCAATGGCGGCTGCGGCCCGACACTGCGCTGATCTGAAGGCAGGAGCCAGGTGCTTCTCCTGGTCTCCTATGGGGTGCAGGGTCCAAGCACTTGGGCCATCCTCCACTGCACTCCCTGGCCACAGCAGAGAGCTGGCCTGGAAGAGGGGCAACCGGGACAGAATCCGGCGCCCTGACCGGGACTAGAACCCGGTGTGCCGGTGCCGCAAGGCGGAGGATTAGCCTATTGAGCCACGGCGCCGGCCGTAACGTGTTTTTAGTAGTTTCATTTTTGTTGCTATTCATTGGCTTTTTAGTATAATTAAATCATTTTAGTTCTTGGTTTCTTTCTCTGCTTTTGAGATTGCCACTCATATGCTAGCTTTTCAAGCATTGCAGTTGATCATGAAATACAAGCTAGCAGACTTGGGAGTCATTTAAAATTTGAACAAAAGAATATAAAGTTTGCAGGCAATCTTCCAACTGAAGGATGAGTTTAAATTTGATTATCTATAGAGCCAGTATTTTTGGCACAGTGGATTATACCCATATCGGAATGCCAGTTTAAGTCCTGGCTATTTGATGTTTCTGATCCAACTTCCTGCTAATGTACCTTGCAAGGCAACAGAAGATGGCCTGAGTACTTGAACTCCTGCCACCCATGTAGGGAACAGGAATGGAGTTCCTGGCTTCTGGCTTGGACCTGGACCGGACCTGGCTCATACCTGGCTGTTGGCAGCCATTTGGGGAGTGAACCAGCAGATGGAAGATCTGGCTCTTTGGTTTGTCTCTCCCTTCCTCTCTCTGTCGCTCTGCCTTCAAATAAACTGAAATTTTTTATGCTTTAATATGTATGTATAGTTACCAGATAATAAATTCTTTATGATAAAAAGTTCTCCCAAATTATTTCAGACTTTAGACACACAGTGTTAGAATATTTGTGAACCTTTGTAATAAAGACCACATCGGGGTCAGCCATTCCGCCCTGTATAATACAGACCCTGGGAGGGCTGGCCAAGGTGGTAGTTGAGTTCCCACCACCCACATGGGAGAGTGGGATTAAGTTTCTGGCTCCCAACTTGAGCCCCAGCCCAACACAGCCTGGGCCATGTGAGAAGTGAACCAGCAGATTGGTGAGTTCTCTCCCTCCCCCTTCACCTGCTCCCCTTACTTCCCTTTCAAACTAAAGAAAGGGGAAGGTGCCAGAAAGACCACTTTAATCAGCCTCTAAGGGTCTGTAAGTGAGGCATCCCATCATACCACAACAAGCGTGGGGAGCCTTTTTTCTGCCAAAGGTCATTTGGATATTTATAACATTCACAGGCCACAATTATTGTCAACTTAAAAATTAGCCTGCTATAGATGTATTGAATTTCAGGTTGTACCTGTAGTTGCCTTGGCAGGGTCAGACCAAAGGATTTTGCCAGCCTCATGCAGCTGGGGGGCCAGATGTTCCCTACCCCTACTTAGAGGAAGTAGGCAAAACTTCTGTAGACTGAAATTAAATAATTGAGTAAATAGATTTCTTATAATCCCTAAAGAATGAAGTTCTTAGTTCAGTAAGTATTGTGAGGCATTTGAGTACATTCTCTCCCCTTTTGGGAAGTATAAATTACCTAACTGCACTAGTGTGCTTCTGTGGAAATAAATTTCCAATTTCATAAAGTAGTGGGAAAGTATATTTTGAAAAGCTTGTTTTACAGGCTTAGATTTGAATTGTATCAGTTTGGCACTATTACCTGACAGTTTGGCCTTAATATTCTATTTGTATTAATTTTATCTTTCATGAATACGAGTATTAAGTAATAAGCATATATTTTAGAATGGGATTTTTTCTCATTTATAGCCTAATAAGGCTGTATTAGGATATTTCAGTTACTGCTTGCTGTAGGAATTGTATTCTGCAGCAGTGTGTGCATATAACATACACCAAAAGAAAAAAAACCATATTTAAGCAGATTGTTCTGAGAGTTTTCTACTCATCTTCTAGGTAAACTAGAAGCCTTTTTTAGATTTCGGTTAAAATCTGTGATGAAGTTTTTCATCTGCTCATTTTAACTAGAGAGCATACTTTCATGCTTGTTGAATCCAGTAGCCAGTTACTGAGAAATTTGTAGAATTCCTTGTCTGGCCAGCTTTAAGAACAGGTTAAGTGTAACTCTAGTGAAAGCACTAGGTACTACAAGATACCACTCCATCCCAGAATTTATTTTTTGTTTTCTGTTTGCAATTTCAATTTATTTTTCAAATCCTAAATAATTAATTCCTTTGGGAAAAAGTTGAAGTTATTTCATAGTGAACACAAATGAAAGATGAGAAAGGCATAGCCAGCATTTGTCCTCCATAAAGAACTTTACTATATAGTAAAGTTGGAGAATTTAGTGAAAAGCATTTGGTAACAGCCTTTCAAAATGGTAAATTAATAAACTTTGAAATGGTAAATATTAATATGAGCATCTATCTGTGTAAACACCATTAGCCACCAGTTCATGCAGTGATGGGCCATTTTTTGGTGGTGGTGTAAAATATTTCTGAAGAATTAAATTTTATACATGAAAGTTTAGGCTAAGTTTACTGAGAAAATATCTTTTTAGATAAAGTTTCTAGAAGTTAAAAACTATAGTTACATCTTTGTAACTAGTAATTAGAAGAGTACTATATTTTAACTGGAGAATCCCTTGAAGAAATGTGTGGAGAATTAGCATTCCTACAGATAGAGAGGACAACTGACAAAGGAGGTTATTTGTGACACCCTGCAAAATAAAAAGTAACACTCTTAAAATACACTGTCTTAAAAAGACATACTTTAATAAAGTCATAATTTAATGAAGTCATACTTTAATGCTTTGTTGCCACTCCAGAAATGAGGCCTAAAATTTTAAACTATTATTCAGTTACCTCATTTATGTTAATACCTGAGTTGTGGTCATTTCTAGCAGCTGAAATTATGTTTATGGGGGAAGACACAGATTGGGTCCATAAAGTTTTGTGCTAGAAAACTTCAAATAAGCATGTAGGAGTACATTTTGGATTTAATGTGATTTTAAATGTCTGTCCTAGTAAAGTTAAAGGATTGAAGGTTTACAAGGTTTGGTAGAGCAAATCCTTCTGATATGTGTATTATTCCAAGGGCCATGATGTTCATAAATGCCATTGCAGCTACTGCTGTTCAACAGTAGCATAAAAGAATGGTGACAGTCCGTTGTCATGGGAGGAAAACATAGAGTGGGGAAGATAACATCAGGTAGTTACTAGACCAGCTTGCGAACTATTAAAAGTTCTGGGTATGCTGATTTTATAGTTTTAGGGAACAAAAAACCTAACTTGCTTGCCTACTCCAGGCATCTCTCCAGGAATTTAGAAAGTATTTGAGATGTGGTAAAAAGCTTACTGTAGGCAGCCAAAATTGGAAAAGTATGGAACAGGAAACAAGCTATATATTTTCATTTTTGTTTTCATGTGAAAAAAATGGATAGGTCTAGTGGCATTAGTACATTTCTTGATAAATAAGGTTTTTGATATCAAACTTGAAGTAAAAGGAAAGTGTTAAGAAAGCTATCTTTAAAAATTGTGTAATATAGAGAAAGAATTGATGCGATATTGAAATTGGATAATTGTTTACACTAATAATAGCAAGGTTTAAATGGACAAATAAGCTATCTTATTTTGGTCGTAAATGCCTTATATCTATCAAGACAAGATATCCATCTGTTATACATTATTTGGAAATTTTTGATTACATCCAACTTTTTCAGAGACCGGTTTGCTGATGGAGGATGTGGTCTCTGAAGTACATATAAAGTCTGTCAAAATTGTGAAGACGTAGAATCAAAGACAGAGACCATGGTACAAGTTTTGTAACTTGTACGGGTGTTTCCTTCCATAATACAGCATTTTACAGAGGAAAAATTGCAAAAACACTGATTTTTAGGAATTTATAAGCTAAAGGGGATTTTTAGGATTTCTTTGCTTCCTCTTTCCCCTTAGTTCTTTAGAATGCTTATTTGTCGCCAGCGCTGCGGCTCAATAGGCTAATCCTCCGCCTTGCGGCCCCAGCACACCGGGTTCTAGTCCCGGTCAGGGCGCCAGATTCTGTCCCGGTTGCCCCTCTTCCAGGCCAGCTCTCTGCTGTGGCCAGGGAGTGCAGTGGAGGATGGCCCAAGTGCTTGGACCCTGCACCCCATGGGAGACCAGGATAAGTACCTGGCTCCCGCCATCAGATCAGTGTGGTGCGGCGGCCATTGGAGGGTGAACTAATGGCAAAAGGAAGACCTTTCTCTCTCTCTCTCTCTCACTGTCCACTCTGCCTGTCAAAAAATAAATAAATAAATAAATAAAATAAAAAGAATGCTTATTTGTCTTCAGAACATATATTTCTGGGAGGTCAGAATGAGAAAATACTTAGTGGCCAACCAAAATTGGGAGGAGGTGTTAGTAGTTTTACTGTGACCCTTGCATGTGTGCTATAATGTGAGTTTAGACAGGTGTGTGCAAATATTTCAGCCTAGGATGCTTTGCTTTAACTATATTTTGATTCTTAGTCTGACTTAGTGAAGGCCTATTTTAAGATCACTAAAAATCCAGGTTATAAAATAGTGGAAACTTAACACTTAGGTGTGGAGGGGGGAATTACAGTTAATGTTAGATTTATGTTTGAATTAAGTATTTCTATTAAAATTGTTCATATTTTAGAAACTAGAATGAAACATGAAAGGGGAGGAGGGTGAAAATTATGGTAAAAAAACATTTAGAAAAATTCAGTAAATCATTTGTTAGAAACTAGACTTTGAACAATTTTAAAGACTATAAAATTGTTTTTTTAATAAATTAGTTATTTGCACTTTACCTGCTGGCTTTTCCATTTGGTAGATAACATTCTGAACTCCAGCAGAGTTTTATAATCCCCACGTGCTTAAATATACTAAATGTTCTTTTTCCATTAAGGTTAATGTTCGTGAAGAAATTGAAGAGTTTTTTCCAAGAATGTGGAAGATAAATCAAGATAAAAGAAGGCTAATGAAAAGTATTAAAGATCAGAAAATTAAAATTGAATGGGGGAAAAAATTGAACAGAAGATTGGTCAGATAGAAGCACTTGAATATTTTTTTAAGGCTATTTTGAATTGTTTGGGGAAGAATACACGAAGTATGAAAAATGAAAAACTCAATGAAGAATGAAGAGAAGTAGAAAGCAAGAGTGAAGTAGAATTAAAAGAATCTGGAAGAATGAATGGGTCCTAGGTTAAGTAAATGTATGGTTTATGTTCCAGTGTCTGTATGATCAAGTTGTAGATGAATTTGCATGATTACTTAGTTAATAGAGATTTGGTGATCTGGTTCAAGTAGGGAATTATTGAGGACAGTTAGCAGTATTAACAATGGGTTATTAATGAGCTGAAAATTTTTTCTGGAGGGTGTTGCCTAACCATTTGTTTTTCAGGAGCAATCAATATAAATAATTACGGTACTTTAAATGTTAGGTGTTAGGCATCTACGTGACCAGTGCCATTTGTAATACTGTCTTCTTTGTTAGGAGTCTCGCTCTCAGTCAAAATCTCCAACGGGAACTCCTGCTCGTGTAAAATCGGAGAGCAGGTCAGGATCTCGTAGTCCATCAAGGGTTTCCAAACATTCTGAATCCCATTCTCAATCAAGATCAAAATCCAGGTAAGTGTGTTTGAAATACATTCTCCTTGAGGCTTTCATGACAAAGGAGTTTTTGCCAAATTCCTTAAATTTTCACTAAAGACTCAGTTTTTCTCATACTAGAATTTAGAAATGATTGATGTATTCCAGATAAATGCTTGGGTTTTGGATACTAGCTGTTAATGCGAACTAAATTCATATCAGTGTATGCATTTTTGGCATTTGAATTAGTGTTCAGTTTTATGCCAACAATATTCTGTACAACAAAAAGGCAGTTTTTTCCATGGAATACTTGAATGTAGTTTAGTGCAGACAAGGCTGATGGACGTTTGTGGCACTAGGTGCTCATAAGAGTAATTTTTATCATTTCCCTGAGAATTTTGGCTCTGTGTCAAGCATGGCGCTCTGGTCATGATTCAGAGCCCCACAGCCAGTGACAACAGAAACACTAGTGAACCCCTGCAAATTTCACTGCAGGTACAATGGGGTGGAATAGACAGGCTAAAAACAATTAGTTTGAATCATTGTCATTTCTTGCATAGACATTTCTGCTGCCAAGGGGGCGTAAGACAAAATAAGGTTTTTTTTTGTTTTTAAGATTTATTTTATTTGAAAGGCAGAATGGCAGAGGCAGTGGGGTGGAGGGTGGGGGCATTGTCTTCCATCCATTGGTTCAATCCTCAGTTGGCCGCAACAGCCAGAGCTGCGCCCATCAAGCCAGGAGCTTCCTCTGGGTCTCCCACGTGGGTGCAGGGGCCCAAGGACTTGGGGCCATCTTCTACTGCTTTCCTAGGCCACAGCAGGGAGCTGGATAGGAAGTGGAGCAGCCAGGACCCAAACCATGCCAGCACTGCAGGCGATGGGTTTACATGCTACGCCACAGTGCCAGCCACAAAATCAGTTTTTTTAAAGGCTGTGCTTCTATTGAGGTCAACAGTTACAGTATTTTCTGTATTTTGATGTATGATTTAAAGAAAAGGAAAATATATTTATCTTAAAAATTGGAGCTGTAATTGGTGCTAAGAATAATGGGGAATATCCTCTTTGGTGTTATACAAACACAAGTTTTCTTTATACATAATTCACTTCCTGCACCCCTGTTAAAAGCAGAGTACTGGGGTCGGCGCGATGGCGCAGTAGGTTAATCCTCCGCCTGCAGCACCAGCATCCCATATGGGTGCCGGTTCTAGTCCGGTTGCTCCTCTTCCAGTCCAGCTCTCTGCTGTGGCCCAGGAAAGCAGTGGAGGATGGCCCAAGCACTTGGGCCCCTGCGCCCGCATGGGAGACCCAGAGGAAGCCCCTGGCTCCTGGCTTCGGATCGGCACAGCTCTGGCCGTTGCGGCCATCTGGTGAGCGAACCAGTGGATGGAAGACTTTTGCCACTGCATCTCTGTAACTCTGCCTTTCAAATAAATCTTTTTCAAAAAATGTCAGTTTAGAAAAAAAAAGTCTTATCACTGCTATCTAGGTAAGCTTAGTTAAGGATAGGTCATTGACTGTTAGATTTGGTAAGAATTTGTTAGATTTATAAGCAGAGAAAGAGGACTGTCAGAGCAACAGAAGAATCAGATCAGTAATTAACTAGGGAAGCATCAGTGGGCAGGTTGATACTATGAAAGTCTCAAGAAATGAAAGCTATAAAATCAGTTGAAGTGGGCTTTTAGGTTGTTGTTGAATTAATTTAGTGGATAACAGATAGCAACAGGCTAAAGGAAGGTTAGAAAGGAATTGATACTTGTTAGTGACTGGAATGTGGATCTAAGTGGAGAAGGTGGCAAGAATCAAAGGTTTTACAGTACTGGTGGTTGAAATTGGCTTTGCATTTTTCTTTTTAAAAGAAGGTAGATAATTAACGTGTTGGTAAGGTGAAAATGGTGAGTGTAGAACAGAGGGACAGAGAACAGAAGGTTGTAGTGATTTAGGAGAAGGAGGAGAAAGAGAATTCTCTTTTCTCAGAAGGAAGGAACTGAGGACAGCCAGAGATACGTAGATAAGTCGTTGAAGAGCCTTTATAGCCCAGTGTATTTACCTCAATGTATTCTCCCTCTAAGGTCGAGGTCAAGGAGGCATTCTCATAGACGCTACACTCGATCCAGATCCCACTCTCATTCTCATAGGAGACGATCTCGAAGTAGGTCGTACACACCAGAGTACCGGCGGCGAAGGAGCCGAAGTCATTCTCCAATGTCTAACCGCAGAAGACACACGGGAAGCAGGGTATGTGATTTATAAAAGTTAATTAAAACTTGTGGTGATTCTGATTTTTTTTTTTTTTTGAGTGTTTAGTCCTGGTGTAGCTTGCTTATTATAAAGTGAACCACTGTTTACAAATGGTAATTAAGAAACATCTGTGTTAGCTTCCTTTTTCCTTTTTTTTTTTTTTTTTTTTTTATTAAAAATTTATTTATTTGAAAGGCAGAGGACAGAGAGAAAGAGATCTTCTATCTACTGGTTCACTCCTAAATGGCCACAGGTTCTGGGCCTGGGCCACATCAAAGCCAGAAGCTGCAACATGAGTACAGGAACCATTTTCCACTTCTTTTCCAGTCACATTAGCAGAAAGCTTGATTGGAAAGTGGAGCATCCTGGACTCAAACTGGCACCCATATGGATTGCCACAATGCTGGACCCCCATTTTAGCTTTCAAAATCAAAATAACTTTCTATGCCATAGATAGCCTAATAAAGGAATTTTCACTCTCAAGCCTTCGTGTTTTGTGACACTGCAGGAGTTTTCATTTGTTTTTTCACTAGTGGCAGAGCCAGGTTTCAACCAGTGTGCCTGACTCTGAAGCTCTGAGCTTAGCTGCTATGAAATGTGGTACTGCTTCTGCATGATACCCACTTAATTATAGTGGAGTGTGTTATTTGACAATGTTTAGAAATTTGTACATTTTTATTAGTTTTAAATGAATTTTTTTACTTTATTCCCACACACCCACCCTACCACCCCTTTCTAAGGCTGATTTATTTGAAAGGCAGAGGGACATCTGTCCACTGATTTAATTCCCAATGGCTACAATGGTCAGGGTTAGTTAGGCCAGGCTGAAGCCAGTGTCTCATGTGGGTGGCAGGGGACCGATTCATCATCCACTGTTAGGTGGGATGCTAGCCTTGCAAGTGGTGGTTTAACTCCCTACACCACAACACCAGCCTCTGTCCATGTTCAAAATTTGAATTGTGGGAGTGTTGAACGAATATCTTTGCTAAAGAATGAAAATGGAGAAGGTAGTATCTTGATAAGTAATTATCATTATATCAGATTAATTATAAACTTGTAAGGGATGTAAAATAGTTGAATAAATTAGAAATTATGGCATTAAACTGAGGATGGCCTTTTTTTTTTTTTTAAGATTTGTTTATCTGAAAGGCAGAATTACCGAGAAAGGTTTACTCCCCAAATGCCCACAGCAGCTGGGGGCCAATCAGGAACTTCTTCTGGGTCTCCCTCGTGGGTGCAGGGACCCTAGCACTTGGGCCATCTTCTTCTGCTATCCTAAGCCATACCAGAGAGCTGGATCTGAAGTGGTCTCGATCCAGTACCTATATGGGATGCCTGCCAAAGGCTTTACCCACTGTGCCGGCCCCAAAGATGGCTTCTTAGGATATATTCTGAACATTACTGGGCTGGAGAGTAGGAATGTTATTTTTTAGTCTATAGCCAGAGTGTCTGTTCCAAAGAATGCCTGAATGTGCTGTGAACTGTAAGATAGAGCTCATCTATGTTAGCTCTCTTAAAATCTTAATTCCAGAAGACAATAGGTTCTTCAAATATTAGAGGAGGTACTCTAAGCAAAACACTTTTAATTTTGATTTCTTGTAGATTTAATCAAAGCTTAGTGTTTAATAATGATATCTTTATTCAATAGGCAAATCCAGATCCCAACACTTGTCTTGGAGTTTTTGGCCTCAGTTTGTACACAACGGAGAGAGATCTTCGTGAAGTGTTTTCTCGATACGGACCGTTGAGTGGTGTCAATGTAGTTTATGATCAGCGAACTGGGAGATCTCGAGGATTTGCTTTTGTTTATTTTGAGAGGATAGATGACTCAAAGGAGGTAAATTTGTTTTCATAATTTTCACTTTGAAAATTTTTTATATAAACAATTGTATTGTTACTATTAACAGTAAACTTAATAGATTCCCATTTTTGTAAACATAGCTTCTAATCGTTATATGAATCAAATTCAGCTCTCAATGTTAAAATTAGAAAAAAACATTGGAATGTCTGCTGTTTAACTTTTTAGCTTTTACTTTCTAGTATAGGTATATCCTGATAGAATTCTGGACTGTAAAGTAAGCTATCTATATATTTGGGTTAAAGTGTGTAGGTTTATATATTTATTTAAATATATATGCCATATTGATGTTTGAATAGATGACTGAATTGACTTTTAATTTGTGTTTTTATTTATTTGAAGAGCAGAGACGAGACAGAAATCTTAATATACGTTGGTTAACTCCCTAAATGCCTACAACAGCTGAGACTGAGCCAAGCCAAAGCCAGGAGCCACAAATTCAGTCCAGGTCTCCCACATAGGTGGCAGGGACCCAAGCATTTGAGCCATCGTCTGCAGCCTCCAAGGATGTTCATTAGCAGGGAGCTGGATTAGAAATGGCCAGGACTCCAACTCAGGCAGTCCAAAGTGGGATGCCTGCTTGAATTCAAAAATTAATTTTATGGGGCTAATGATTGGCCTATTGGTTAAGAACCTGGTTAGATTTGATAGGTTTAATGTTATGTCTGAAATTAGTTCAATGTATATAGAAATAAAGCATTGTTTTTTTTTTTTTAATGTTTTTAATGATTATTCCATCCTGTAAGTAAATATACATGAAAGATTTGATACTTATTGCAACATTTGTGGTCAGAATTAAATTGGCAAATCTTTAAAAGATTTATTAATTATTTGAAAGAAGTAGAGAGAAAGGGGGAGAGACAGAAAGAGGGCAGTCTTCGGTCTGCTAGTTCACTCCCCTAGATGACTACAAAGATGGAATTTTATCCATCTCTCCCACAAGGATGGCAGGGCCTCAAATATTTGGACCATCTTCCCTTGGTTTTCCCAAGCCATCAGCAAGGAGCTGAATCAAAAGTGGAGCAACCAAGACATGAACCAGCACAGTGTCACAGGTGGTGGCCACAACACTGGCCCCTTGGATAGGTCTTCTATCATTAGAAGCAAGCACTTGGCAGGTTTAGAAGTTCCTTTATATTTGCAGCTCACTAGGTGGCGCCATGTTCCCTGAGGAACGGCTTGTCTACAGTTTAGTCTTGTTAGCTGATTTGCAGTTTTTATTTTGAGTTGCCCAAACTGAAACTAGTTACTTACAGCCTCAGGAGTTAGCACAGCCTGAGTTGTCTTTTTGCAAAAGCCTTCTGTAATAGTTTCACTAAACTGTCCCTATGCTTTTTGACAGATAGATATTGAAAATTGATATGTGAACTCCACTATTTTGTGAAAGAAGTGCTTGAGAATTTTTTTTTTTTGGCATGTCAACTGAAAAGAGTATAAATTTTCTTATAGTTCTGAACACACTTATGATGATTACTTTGGGAGAAGTTTTTTTTTGTTTTTGTTTTTAAGGTTTTAATTATCTGAAAGGCAAAGTTAGAGAATTTCTTTACACTGGTTCGCCTCCCAAATGGCTATGACTGCTAGGGCTGGGCCAGGCTGAAACCAGGAGCCGGGAGCTTTGTCTGAGTCTCCCATGTTGGTGACTGGAGCCCATGTACTTCAGCCAACTTCTTTTCCAGTCATATTAGCTGGAAGTTGAGTCAGAAGTAGAACAGTCTGCAATTCCCTATGTAAGTAGTGTTCCTGTGTCATTTTTAAAATTAGGAGAGTTTATTTGGATTACAAATACTTTGTGCTTGTTAATGAATTATGTATGACTTGTTGTATGTGATTTCTGTTATAGGCTATGGAAAGAGCAAACGGAATGGAGTTGGATGGGAGAAGAATTCGTGTGGACTATTCCATCACCAAAAGAGCGCACACACCTACACCAGGCATCTACATGGGCAGACCAACTCAGTAAGAGTCCATATTTCCTAAGCTAAATTCTTAAGAACTACAAATAGGTGCAAATTTTTGACTAACTAGAAGATAAAGTGATTTTCCCCTTATAATTAGAGTTCAAGTTACTTAATTTTTATTCAGTCTTTGAATCCTTACATACTCACATGCCAGAGCTGTGGTGCAGTGTGGGTAAAGCCGCTGCCAGCATCCCATATGGGTGCTGGCTCAAGTCCCAGCTGCTCCACTTCAAATCCAGCTGCCTAACAGTGCACCTGGGAAAGCAGCAGCAGATGGCCCAAGTGCTTGGGCCCCTGTACCCACATGGGAGATCAAGAAGAAGCTCCTGGTCATTGAGGCTACTTGGGGAGTGAACCAGCAGATGGAAGACACTTCTCTATAACTCCACCTTTCAAATAAATAAATCTTCAAAAGAAAAAAGTTCTTGATGATTTGGGCAGAGTATTAATAAGAGAATATTCTATTAACTTAGTGTTTTGTGAAGAGATTATTGGTTATGAGTGTAAGGGTAAGGAGCTAGAGCACTGAAATAATCTCAGAAGTATGGAGTGGAGTGTTAGACGTGGAGTGAAATAAAGCTCTTCGTCATTGAAAAAAACCAAAGCACAATACCATGGAAGTTTGCAAAAAGAGATGGAAGCAATTCTATCTTATCTCTCATCCTCTCCATTTTTTATAAAGCTCCTACCTGTAGTAAATGACTGTGAAAGAGAATCTTTACACTGATGTGTGATTTGTACATTCTTCTATAGCAGTGGTGGTGGCGGTGGCGGTGGAGGTGGCGGCGGAGGTGGAGGTGGCGGCAGACGTCGGGACTCTTACTATGATAGAGGTTACGATCGTGGCTATGACAGATACGAAGACTACGATTACCGGTACAGGTAATGTCTCCCACTAAGATTGCCGTTCTAAATAAGGTGGTAGCAGTGTTACTTATTTTTTCTAGTAGAATTAGCACACAGAGACAGGTTATGATCTTGGGGACATTATTATTTTGAGTAATGCCTTATTATTTTGAGTAATGCCAAAGTTTCATTTTCGTCTGCTTCAGTGGAGTGATTATGTGGTGTGCTGAGTAATTTTTTATTTCTTACAGAAGACGATCACCTTCTCCTTACTACAGTCGATACAGATCACGGTCAAGATCTCGTTCCTACAGCCCAAGTATGTGAACTCTGCTTTTGTAGTATTTAATAATTAATGACTTGTCTTAGAATATTAGTGTATATAGTGGCAATACAGAAAATCATTAAGCAAGTCAAATCATAATTAACAATTTTTTTGTTCTTTTTCTTTCAGGGCGCTATTGATAATGGAATGGTTGCAATTAAGGACTTTTTTCCCCCCTCATTATTTTCTCTATCTTTTGGTTTTTGTTTTTCTTTAATTTTGGATTTCCCCAAGTTTCTAATACTTCCTAGTCCTTAAAAAATCTTTGGTTTTTTAGCATCTACACTTTGTCAATTGTGTTGCTGTTTTCCACCCTTTTTATTATACTCTTAAAGATGTGATTGTCATTTTGAGTAGTTAAACATCTTGAGTAAAAAAAGGAAACCCCCATGTTATGCTTTGTAGATGATTTTTCCTTACTTTTACAGAGGATTAACTCCTAACTAATCAAATGAGAAGAATGATCTTTTTAAAGACCTCCTTTTGTGTTAGATATTGTATTAGACATTGTGTTAGAGACTTGGTATTTCATCAAACTTTTTTTTTAAACTTTATTTTTGGGAACATAGTAACACAAAATAGTTCAGTCATGTCAGGTTTGGGGTGGCATGGAACAAATAGTTGAGTGTAGAAGGTTTGAAGCTATAGAAGAAAATACTTGGACATGTCTTTTGAAGAGGGATCTTTTGAACTATTATAAACTAAGTCATTTTTTTATAGATGAAAAACTTGTGGATGCCTACAAAACGTATTTCAAATACATCTGTTCAACCTTAGAAACTTAAAAGTGTGATTTTGTGTTAAAATTATTGAAGCTTAAGTATTCCCTTAATCTGTGAAGGACAACCCTTATTTATTACATAGAGCAATTGTATAATTTGCTGTTAGAAATTTTGGTATTGGGATAATGGTTAAGCAGGCTATTGTGTAGTATAGAAATTCTTAGAAGATACCTGTGGGGGAAAGTAGTCTCCTTCCAAATAAAAGTTAATATCTTTGAAAATGGGGTTGTCTCATTATTGTGGTACAATGGGAAAACAGAACTGAGTTTATAAGGGAGCCAGTTACTTCCATACATTCATTCCCCTAGCACATGTTTATAAAGTTTTGCCCACCCTGAATTAATATTCTCATTTCTCATAATTTTTTCTTCAACTGAATCCTTCTTTTTAGTCTTTAAAAATCCCTTGGTTGTCCTCCTCTTTTTTTGGTAGACCAAATTATAAATGCTGGGGTTTATTCAGTATAGCAGCACACTAAAGGAAAGAAATGGACAGCGCTCATTGTCAAGAGGCCCACAGTCTAGCAGGAAACGGTTTTAAGGACATAATATAAGGGGAGGTTATTTCAGTTAACCATTTTAGAAAGATATTAGGAACAAGCACCTTTATTTTTTCAAGGCAGTAGAAATTAAAAAAAGAATAAAATTGTTATAAACCTGTGACATTGAAATGCCTCAGACATTAAAGAATTCTTTACAGAATTCTAAAGTATTTACAGAGTTCTAAAAGCATTTTGCCATTAAAAGATGGCCAAAGAAAAATTTGATAATTTCTGTTGGTCCCTAGGTGATTTTTGTATTAACTTAGGTTGGTTTTGTTTTTTAGTTTTTTAAGGATTATTTCTTTTCAAGGCAGAGGGACTGGCACCTGCAGTGCCACCATCCCAAATGGGCTCCAAGTCCCAGCTGCTCCACTTCCAATCCAGCCCTCTGCTATAGCCTGGAAAAGCTGTTTAATATGGCCCCTGCACCTATATGGGATACTCGAAGCTCCTGGTTCCTGGCTTTGGATCAGTCCAGCTGCTGCCATTGCAGCCATTTGGGGAGTGAACCAGCAGATGGAAGACCTCTCTGTAACTTTTTTTTTTTTTTTTTTTTTTTTTTTTTTTTTTTTTTTTTGATTTATTTATTTACACACACAGAAGGAGAGGCAGAGAGAGAGGGGTCCTCCATCTGCCTGTTCATTCCCTAATTGGCCACAATGGCCAGAGCTATACCGACCTGAAGCCAGGAGCCAGGAACCTCTTCTGGGTCTCCCACTTCGGTGCAGGGGCCTGCAGACTTGGGCCATCTTCTACTGCTATCCCAGGCCATAGCAGAGGGCCGGATTGAAGTGGAGCAGCCAGGACTCAAACCAGCACCTATACGGGATGCTGGCACTGTAGGCTGCGGCCTTACCCAGTACGCCACAGCGCTGGCCCTGCACTGGTCTTACTCTTGGTCGACATTACCAGTTAATAGGAAAAGATCTGGTACATTTTATGAAGATTTCCTACAGGGGACGCTGGCACTGCAGGTAGTGGCCCCACCCACCACAGCACAGCACCAGCCCCCTGCCTTTCAAATACATAAATAATTTTTTTTAAGTAACAAATTGAAAAAAGGGACATGAATTTATTTCTAGTATTTAATAAATTCATTATTATTTCCGCTAGTAACTAAAATTTAGCATTTCCTTTTAAAAACAATTTTAGTTCATTTGAAAGGCAGACAAAAAGATACCTCCCATCTGCTGGTTCACTCCCCAAATAGGTGGAACAGCCAGGAATGAGCCAGGTTTTGAAGCTAGGGGTCAGGAACTACCCAGGTCTCCCATGTGGATGGCAGGGAGCCAACCAGTGAAGCCATCCTTACTGCCACCAGGAGGAGCTGAGCCAGGACTCAAATCTGGTGCTTCTAGAAGTGTGTGGTTATCCCAAGCAATGTCTCAACCTCTGCCAAATGCCTGCCCCAGCATTTCCTTTGATAATGAATGCAGGTAAAGATCCACCCCGTCTTTGAAAAGACATTTGAAACTAAATTAAAATTTTAAGTACTTTTGTATGTTCTAGTTCTTATTTGGGGTTTCCATAGTTTTGATATCAAATTCAGTAAGTGCAAAACTCAGAACATACCTGTCAACTTTATACACAGACCCTGAACCCATTTATATTACTGAAAGGGAATCCTAGTACTAAACATACCAGTCGTCAGCCCAAATTTATATATACACGAAATGGAGTCCCAGTGGGAATGCTGTGAAGGTTAAAGCAAGCATTCAGACTTAGAAAAGGAGTGAGCTGGGCTGACACTGTTGATGCCGTGGCTGCTTGGGGAGTGAACCAGCAGATGGAAGACCCCTCCCTCTGCCTCTGTAACTGTGCTTTACAAATAAGTCTTTAAAAACAGGTTGAACACCACACCCAATGATTCTGATGCCCACATCCCACACTGGTTTGATACCCAGTTCCTGCTTCCTACTGATGCAGACCCTGTAAGGCAGCAATAGTGGTTCCAGTAAAATTGGGGTTTTTTTGTTTTGTTTTGTTTTGTTTTGTTTTTGACAGAGTGGACAGAGAGAGAAAGGTCTTCGGTCTTCCTTTGCCGTTGGTTCAACCTCCAATGGCCGCCGTGGCTGGCGCGCTGTGGCCAGCCCACCGCACTGATCCAAAGGCAGGAGCCAGGTACTTCTGGTCTCCCATGGGGTGCAGGGCCCAAGCACTTGGGCCATCATCCACTGCCCTCCCGGGCCACAGCACAGAGCTGGCCTGGAAGAGGGGCAACTGGGACTAGAACCCGGTGTGCCGGCACCACTAGGTGGAGGATTAGCCTAGTGAGCCGCCGCACCAGCCTAAAATTGGGTTCTTGTCACCCACATGGGAGATGTGGATTGAGTTCCCAGTTCCTAACTGTGGCCTTAGCAGTTATTGTGGGCATTTGAAAAGTAAACTAATAGATGGGAATGCTCTCTTTATTTCCAAGAAAATTTTTTTTTAAGAGAGAAAATTGTATTGCTAAAGAAAAAAATCTAAGCAGGTCCAGCATAGTGGTGCAGCCAGTTGAGCCGCTGTGGGCAGTTCCAGTGTCCTGAATGAGTACTGATTAAGTCCAGGCTGCTCAACTTCTGTTCTAGCTCTCTGCTATGCTAATGAGCCTGGGAAGGCAGCAGAAAATGGCCCAAGTAGTTGGGTTCCTGTCACCTATGTGAAAGACCCAGCGTGGCCCAGCCATAGCTGTTGTGACTATTTGGAAAATGAACAGCAGATGGAAGATCTCTCCCATTCTGTCTCTCCGTCTCACTGCCTTTCAAATAAATAATTTTTTTTTTTTTAAAGGAAAGAAAAGTATAGGCCAGGTTATTGCTAGGCTTTCCACAGGAGTCCTGTGGCAGTCCAAATAGCAGTACAACCTCAGGAGGAAGGTGTGAGATCCGTGTCGTGCAAGTCGGCAGACACCTGGCCGGGAGTTCTGTGCCCCAGCCCCACAGGCACTCAAACTTCAGCTCAAGCTGTCTCCATCAGACATTTCTGTTGGCCCAGTCCCTACAAGACGGGGAGAGAAGCAGGATGAAACTGTTCAACAATCACATGGAAGAATGTGTAGGAATAATAACCAGCAGGGGGGCTGGTGCTGTGGGGCAGTGGGGTAAAGTCCCAGCCTACAGCACCGGTATCCCATATGAGCGCTGGTTCGAATCCTGGCTGCTACTCTTCCAGTTCAGCTCTCTGCTGTGGCCCAGGAAAGCACAAGATGGCCCACTGCTCCCACGTGGGAGACCCAGAGGAAGCTCCTGGTTCCTGGCTTTGGATCAACTCAGTTCTGGCCATTGTGGTCATTTGCTGAGTGAACCAGCGGGTGGAAGACCTCTCTGCTCCTCTTTCTCGCTCTACCTCTCTTTATAACTGTCTTTTCAAATAAATAAAATAAATACCAAAAAAAAAAAAGAGGCTAGAATAGATCTAAGCACCCAGGAAAACATACAGTAAAGCTAGCATTTCATTTTAGTGAAAGGACAAACCAATAAAAGGTTGATGGGGCCTGGCATTGAGGCACAAGTGAATGCCACCTGCAATGCCAGCATGGAGCACTGGCTTGAGTCCCAGTTCCACTCTGACCCAGCTCCATACTAAAGCACCTGGGCAAACAGCAGAAGATGGTCCAAGTACTTGGGTCCCTGCTACCCCTTTGGGAGACCTGGATGGGGTTCCAGCTTTCTGGCTTCAACCTGGACCAGCCCTGGAGGTTGCAGCCAATTGGGGGAGTGTACCGGTAGATGGAAGTGCTGTCTGTCTCCTGTCACCTTCCTCTTAAATTTTTTTTTTTTTTTTTTTTTTTGACAGGCAGAGTGGACAGTGAGAGAGAGAGACAGAGAGAAAGGTCTTCCTTTGCCGTTGGTTCACCCTCCAATGGCCGCCGCGGCCGGCACGCTGCGGCCGGCGCACCGCGCTGATCCGATGGCAGGAGCCAGGAGCCAGGTGCTTTTCCTGGTCTCCCATGGGGTGCAGGGCCCAAGGACTTGGGCCATCCTCCACTGCACTCCCTGGCCACAGCAGAGAGCTGGCCTGGAAGAGGGGCAACCGGGACAGAATCCGGCGCCCCAACCAGGACTAGAACCCGGTGTGCCGGCGCCGCTAGGTGGAGGATTAGCCTAGTGAGCCGCGGCGCCGGCCTCTTAAATCATTTTTAAAAATATGTTGGTACAATGAACTATTTGGAAGAAAATAAAATTGAACTCAGAATACTGAACAATATAAATTACAGGTGGATTAAGTTACTAAATAGAAAAAGCTGGGCCAGTGCCACGGCTCACTAGGCTATCCTCTGCCTGCAGCACCGGCACACCGGGTTCTAGTCCCGGTTAAGGCTCCGGATTCTGTCCTGGTTGACCCTCTTCCAGGCCAGCTCTCTGCTGTGGCCCAGGAGTGCAGTGGAGGATGGCCCAAGTGCTTGGGCCCTGCACCCCATGGGAGACCAGGAAAAGCACCTGGCTCCTGCCTTCAGATCAGCGTGGTGCGCTGGCCGTGGCGGCCATTGGAGGCTGAACCAATGGCAAAGGAAGACCTTTGTGTCTCACTGTCCACTCTGTCAAAACAAAAAACTAGTAAGTAAAAGTTTTAGGAATAACAGGAAACTCACATAGTCTGAAAATGTCTCTGCACAAAGTTCTTATTAATTACCAAGGGGAAAGCTGTCTAAGCTTAAGCTGAGGAAACCTGACAGACACTAAAGCCATCAGAGTCCGCATGCTCCGCACTGGGACTCATGGGCTCCACGTGCTCCAGACGTGATGCACTCAAGGACAGCATCTCTCCCAGGAGAGTCCACAAAAATCACCTGACTCCAATCATGTGAAAAGTCAGGTAACCCCCAAGTGAGAGGCATTCTGTAAAAGTAACTGACCTGAGAGCTTCATGTGCTTCAATAATGAGTGATAAAGATTGAGGAATATTCCAGCACAGTAAAGGAGGCTGCAACGACATGCTGAGTTTACACCGTAATCTGGAATTTTATTTAACATAATTTTTAAGGCTGGCGCCGCGGCTCACTTGGCTAATCCTCCGCCTGCGGCGCCGGCACACCGGGTTCTAGTCCCGGTCGGGGCACCGGATTCTGTCCCGGTTGCCCCTCTTCCAGGCCAGCTCTCTGCTGTGGCCCAGGAGTGCAGTGCACCCCATGGGAGACCAGGAGGAAGCAGCTGGCTCCTGGCTTCGGATCGGTGCAGTGCGTTGGCCGTGGCAGCCATTTGGGGTGAACCAACGGAATGAAGACCTTTCTGTTTCTCTAACTCTGCCTGTCAAAAAATAAATAAAAAAATAAAAATAAAAACCTGATTTTTAAAATAGTCTCATTTTCACAGGGAGTCATACCATTCATTATTCATTAACCACTTCTCTAGTTTCCTCTTTTTTAAAGTTCATTTGAAAGTTTATTTTCCATATGCTGGTTTACTCCCCCAAATGCTCACAACAACCAGGGCTGAGTCAGGCTAAAACCAAGAGCCTAGGGTCCAGCGCAGTGGCATAGTGTGCTAAGCTTCCACCTGCAGCACCAGCATCCCATGTGGTCACCAGTTCGTGTCCTGGCTGCTCATCTTCCGATCGAGCTCTCTGCTATGGCCTAGGAGCAGTAGAAGATGGCCCATGTCATTGGGCCCCTGCACCTTCACGGGAGACCTGGAGGAAGCTCCTGGCTCCTGGCTTCAGTGCAGCTCTGGCCATTGCAGCCATCTGGGGAGTCAACAAGCGGACAGAAGACTTTCTCTCTCTGTGCCTCTGCCTCTTTGTATTCTGCCTTTCAAATAAATCTTAAAAAAAATACACAGAGAAGAAATGAAAAAGAGAAAGGAAAAGTTCTTTACTGGTGAGTACCAATGAACAAATGACAAAATTGGGAAATCAGCAACAGATTCAAAGATAACACATGGATTGTGAAACCACTGGGTGAATGGTCTTTGGAGCAGTGCTATTTGCCTGGATTGTAAGCAGCATGCCCCTATGACTTACTGTTTGTAAAGAGAGATTCCTGTACAGTGCAGAGCTGGCAGTCCCACATCACCCACGGCAGGATAACCCCCGTGTGCCTCCTGACACAAGGTTTACAGCTTTGCTCATGAGCACTGCCACCAAGAGCGACTGAGTCTGATTGGGAGAAAGTAATTAACAAATTCAGCAGGTGAGACAGTCCAGAAGCACAGGGTGGGGTGGGAGTGCAGTGAGCTAGGTTAAAAGTCATGGAAAAAGGAGCCGGCGCCGCGGCTCACTAGGCTAATCCTCCGCCTAGCGGCGCCGGCACACCGGGTTCTAGTCCCGGTTGGGGCGCCGGATTCTGTCCCGGTTGCCCCTCTTCCAGGCCAGCCCTCTGCTGTGGCCAGGGAGTGCAGTGGAGGATGGCCCACGTGCTTGGGCCCTGCACCCCATGGGAGACCAGGAAAAGCACCTGGCTCCTGGCTCCTGCCATCGGATCAGCACGGTGCGCCGGCCGCAGCGCGCCCGCCGCGGCGGCCATTGGAGGGTGAACCAACGGCAAAGGAAGACCTTTCTCTCTCTCTCTCTCTCTCTCTCTCTCTCTCTCTCTCTCTCTCTCACTGTCCACTCTGCCTGTCAAAAAAAAAAAAAAAAAGTCATGGAAAAAGGGACCAGTTCAGGGCAGCAGGTTAAGCCACAGCCGGCAACACAGCACCAGTCCAAGTCCCAGCTGCTCTGTTTCCCATCCAGGTACCAGCTAATGCACCTGAAAAAGCAGAGGAAGCACTTGGGCCCCTGCCACCCGCATGGAAGATCCGGATGGAGTTGCTGGCTCCTGGGATCAGCCTGGCCCAGCCCTGGCAGCTGCAGCCATTATAGAGTAAACCAGCAGATGGAAGATCGATCTCTCTAACTCTGCCTTTCAAATAAATAAATACATCTTTTTTTTTTCTTTTTTTTTTTTTTTTTTTTTTTTGACAGGCAGAGTGGACAGTGAGAGAGAGAGACAGAGAGAAAGGTCTTCCTTTTGCCGTTGGTTCACCCTCCAATGGCCGCCGCTGCAGCCGGCGCACCGCGCTGATCCGATGGCAGGAGCCAGGATCCAGGTGCTTTTCCTGGTCTCCCATGGGGTGCAGGGCCCAAGCACCTGGGCCATCCTCCACTGCACTCCCTGGCCATAGCAGAGAGCTGGCCTGGAAGAGGGGCAACCGGGACAGAATCCGGCACCCCAACCGGGACTAGAACCCGGTGTGCCGGCGCTGCAAGGTGGAGGATTAGCCTATTGAGCCACGGCGCCGGCCAATAAATACATCTTTTAAAATAATTAAAAATAAGATCCTTCCTAAAAAGATAATGATTTCCATCAGCTATGCTTAAACCATGGCTACATCCTGGATCCAATAAAATAAAACATCCATAATTGGATAATTGGAGGAATTTAGATTGGGCTATATATTATAGATAATATGATTGAATGAATGTTAGTTTTCTTAAGAGTGAAAATGATGGGGCCGGCTCTGTGGTATAGCAGGTAAAGCCTCTGCCTATGATGCCAGCATCCCATATAAGCACTGGTTCAAGTCCTGGCTGCTCCACTTCCGATCCAGCTCTCTGCTATGGCCTGGGAAAGCAGTAGAAGATGGCCCAAGTCGTTGGGCCCCTGCATCTTCACGTGGGAGACCCAGAGGAAGCTCCTGGCTCCTGGCTTCGGATCGGCACAGCTCCAGCTGTTGCGGCCAATTGGGGGGTGAAACAGCCTCTCCTCTCTCTGTGTAACTCTGACTTTCAAATAAATAAATAAAAAGTAAAACAAAACAAAACAAAACAAAACAAAACCATGATTATATGGGAGAAAGCTACTATTCTTTATATATATATATATATATACATATGTATATATATATATATTTCTTTGAAAGGCAAAATCAGAGAGAGAGACTCTTCCATCCATTGATTCACTCTTCAAGTGGCTGCAGCATCCAGTGCTGGGCCAATCCGAAAGCAGGAGCCAGGAGCTCCATCCCCGTCTCCCACATGGGTGGCAGGGACCCAGAAACTTGGACCGTCTTTCAGTGCCCTCCCAGGCATGTCAGCAGGGAGTTGGATTGGAAGTGGAGCCAGGACACGAATGGAATCAGTGCTCATGTGGGAGCCTGCTGTGCTGCAGTGCTAGCCTTGAGGGCCTCCACTGTTAGGCAAGCTAAAGTATTTAGGGGAGAAGTGTCATCATGACTACAACCTCCTTGTGAGAATTCAAACAAAATAAATGAATGCATATACAAAAATGAAACAAAAAGGTATAGGCTGTTCATTGTACTATTACTTCAAATTTTTAGTAAGCATAAATTTTTTAAATAAAAATTAAAATATCACAACCATATTTTGCTAAAGAGAGACCACTGTGGCTAAAGCAAACTGATTGATGATAAAGAAAAAACTGAGGGGAAAAAATCTTACCTTTTTAAAAAATAATTAATATCAATTATCTTCTTCTTTTCTTTTTAAAAAATATTTATTTATTTGTTTGAAAGGCAGAGGCCGAGAGAGAGAGGTATCTTCTATTTGCTGGTTTACTCCCCAGATGGTTACAATGGCCAGAGCTGAGCTGATCTGAAGCCAGGAGCTAGGAGCTGCTTCTAGTCTCCCATGTAGACACAGGGGTCCAAGGACTAGGGCCATCTTCTACTGCCTTCCCAGGCACATTAGCAGGGAGCTGGATCGGAAGTGGAGCAGCCAGGACTGGAACAGATGCCCATATGGGATGCCACCACTGCAGGCAGCAGCTTTACCGATCACGCCACAGCGCCAGCCCCAAATCTTACCTTTAAAAGTAACGATGAAAGGGAGATGAGTGGCTCAATTGATCAGAGAACACAGACAAGGGTACTTGAAAAATATGCAGGAAAATGGAACTAAAAGTTTATTTTGGTGCAGAAAAATGGAAATCTTTTCCAAAAAACATGAAATTCCTGATACATTTCTCATGCACTTTTTGACACCCTCCTCCTCCGTATTTCTACAGTGCCTGTGTTGGGAACCACTCCTCGGGCTTGTTAGCGCATGGAGCTCCACCATGCCTGATACAATGCTAGCAAGTTCAGAATTTTTTCTAGCAGATCCATCCTTTGGAGAATAAATTACGGTCTCACCTTGTGAGAAAACGTTGTGCAGTACAGAAAGCATAACACAACAGGCTGCATTTGTGTCTGTAGATGGAGCTCTGCCTTTAGAGTTTTCCTACGCATTCTCCCCAGTAGGGGCTTCATTGGTTTTGATTTCTTGTAACACTTTTGGACTTCCTACAGACAAAGGGGAAGACGAATATGTAGTTTAGAAATCACATGGGTTATATTCGCTAAGTGTTGCTGCGTGCAGTAAACTCAGGTTGATAAAGTATTCTGAACCCGTGGAGTGGCAATGGTCAGACAACACTATGAATGTACTGGCTGCCGCTGACTTGTACACCTTAGTATTGTCAAAATGGTGAGTGTTTAAAAAGTAACACCAGGCACCTGCACTGTGACACAGTGGGTTAACATCCTGGCCTGAAGCGACAGCGTCCCATATGGGCACTGGTTCGAGACCCAGCTGCTCCACTTCTGATCCAGCTCTCTGCTATGGCCTGGGAAAGCAGTAGAAGATGGTCCAAGTGCTTGGGCCCCTGCACCTGCGTGGGAGACCCAGAAGAATCTCCTGGCTCCTGGCTTTGGATCGGCACAACTCCAGCCATTGAGGCCAATTGGGGAGTGAACCAGTGGATGGAAGACCTCTCTGTCTCTCTCTCTGCCTCTCCTCTCTCTGTGTAACTCTGACTTTCAAAAAAAAAAAAAAAGTAACACCAGACTTTTAAAAGACTGTAAAAGGCTGGAACCTGGCAACCACGCACCTTTCACCTTATTTAGATGTGAGGTCTTCATGCTTTTTTTTAAGCAAGGTCTTTGAAACAGTCTGCTACAATTATAACTCTGCAAGTGGAACTTTTTAATTATCCTTTAACATAGTCTGCATTTCTTCCCAGCCAAATGATGGCCTGGATTTCTATGTTGGCTGTGATCTAAGTTCCTCCAGAAAATATTTCAAGACTCAATGGCAGAGACCTACGCTGTAAGAAAGCTGTCCTTGGGTAATTGCTCCCAGCTTCAGGAAACCCAGTCAACTTCGACCATAACTCAGGCCTGTCCCTATGGCTTCACCCAGAAAGACAAGGCAGAATTGTGCAAAGCTGACCTTGCACACGGTTTTTCTGAGATGAGCCCCACGTGTCTGATGATATACGGATAAAAGAATCCTAACTGGCAATATGACAGTGGGATGATACGATCATTTCTACTTATCACTTTAATGTTCTTTATTTTACTTTATTTTTTAAGATTTTACTTATTTATTTGACAGGTAGAGTTATAGACAGGGAGAGGGAGAGACAGAGAGAGAGGGCTTCCAGCCGCTGGTTCACTCCCCAAATGGCTGAAGACGACTGGAACTGAGCCAATCTGAAGCCAGAAGCCAGGAGCTTCTTCTGGGTCTCCCACATGGGTTCTGGGGCCCAAGTGCTTATGCCGTCTGCTATTGCTTTCCCGGGCCATAGAAGAGAGCTGGATTGGAAGTGGAGCAGCTGGGACTAGAACAGCTGTCCATATGGGTGGGATGCCAGCACTGCAGGCGGAGGGTTAACCTACTGTGCCACAGCACTGGCCCCTCTTTATCTAAATTTTAATACATCTATTTTTTTTTTTTTTTTTTTTTTTTTTTTTTGTCCAAGAACATAAGCAGTGCAAAATAAGCTTCAACCTAGGTAAGGGTATAGAGGAAAGCACGCAGGGCTCTGCTCTGAGCACATCCGCCCTCCCCTGGAAATAGATGCATTTAAGCAGCAGCCTGAAATGTGGCTCCAGGAAGCCTGGAACCTAACCACCTCTGGGGACGCTCAAAAATCAGCAAAACAACACAGGAAACAGAACTTTTACCATTCACAAAGTCATGCTGAATCCAAGCCTGGGTGTTGAATGTTGCTCCAGAAACAACCTGGGGAATGCAAAAATCTGGGAAAAGGCAAGAAATGATCAAAGGCATGCAAAACGGGTACCTTAGGAGACTGGCCCAGGAGCCCGGACAGCACAAATGAGAGAGTGGAGAGGAGAGGCTATGTTATTAAAGGTGTAAAAACGCTGTACAGAGCTGGTGGGATGAGTAGGAACTTGCTCACCAAATCCTGGTATTCAGCCTTAGCATGCACGCTCTGCATCTGCACATGTTCAGATGGCAGATAGGGAACTTCTTGGCTCCTCACCACCGATTCTAGAACACCAGGAAGCAAGAAACTCCTGGCTGACATAAAAACTTGAAAGTCTTTTAAGTGATAGAAGAGTTGTTTTTTGGATGCATTTTTGATATTGTCAATGACCTCATTTAGATACTGCTCAAGGACGGGTTAGATGAACCCCTAAACAAAAGTTATAAATGGGCCACTAAAGGTAGCTAAGGAGGGGCCAGTGCTGTGGGGCAGTAAGTTAACCCTCCGCCGCAGCACCTGCATCCCCATATGGGCACCGGTTTGAGTCCTGGATGCTCCTCCTCCAATCCAGCTCTCTGCTATGGCTTGGGAAAGCAGTAGAAGATGGCCCAAGTGCTTGTGGCCCCTGCACCAGTTTGGGAGACCTGGAGGAAGCTCCCAGCTCGTGGCTCCTGGCTTTGGATTGTCCCAGTTCCAGCCATTGCAGCCATTTGGGGAGTGAACCAGCGGATGGAAGATCTCTCTCTGTGTCTCTGCCTCTCACTGTCTGTAACTCTACCTCTCGAGAAAATAAGCAAAGAAGGAAGGAAGGAAGGAAGGAAGGAAGGAAGGGAGGGAGGGAGGGAGGGAGGGAGGGAGGGAGGGAGGGAGGGAGGGAGGGAGGGAGGAAGGAAGGAAGGAAGGAAAGAACAGAGGGAGGGAGGGAGGGAGGGAGGGAGGGAGGGAGGGAAAGCAAGCTAAGGAGACCTTGGGTATGTCCCCAACATTTTTAAGGCTAGCATGAAAGGGAAGCACACCTGCATCCATCCCTAATATCCACAGGGCTCTGCACCTTTCTTGGCACAAATACCTGTTGAATAAATAAGTAATATGGCTTCACCAACTTACGAGAGACAAAATTGTAGGCTTGCAATGAACACAGTTCAAATTACTCCTGACACATAAGTCTGAAGAAGTGTCTATTCTATTCATCATTTTCAGAACCTGAGGATGATAAAAGACTTTTTTTATTGTTCGTTAACCGCACAATGAAACTATAATGCTGTGTGTTCTGGGTAGTGTTGATATTGCCCATTATGAAATAAGAACTATCAAAACTAAGGCTCCCATAAAAATCAAAGCACGCATTTCACCACCTGAAAGTTGTAGTTGTTTTAAAATAGGAAGTGAAATAAATTTACCGTAACTTCCTAGAATTCCATATAATAATCACATAAAATTCTCAGTGACTTTTTTAACCTGAGAATTGCTGTTGAAGGGGTTTAGATCACAGACTGGTTCTTTTTCTGGCCAATGTTGCCATTTCTTCTCTTTAAATAGGACCACATGATAAAAACGCTATGTTTACTCACTGTACTTTATCAAATGTGACAAACACCCTCTGCAGTAAGCCTCAGAGGTTTCCTTTAAGTTCAGTTCTGTTCTGTGCTATTTTTTAGAAGATAGTCTACATATGATGTGATAAAAGTTTATGATGCTATATTGACATGACTGGACTGATAGTGAATTATGACCCGAGATTTTTCATCACCTTTAGAAAATTGAAACCACAAAGCTTCAATATATTTTAGTTCAGAAAAATTGGTCTATAGCTCAATCCCAAAGTAGCTGTCTTCTTTAAAACTGGTCACTATGTGCCTTTTATGGGGTGGGGTGGAGTTTGCATTTGCACAGCAACATTTGTATGTTCAACAGCTTTAGCAAGCACCTGCTGCATAAAGGACTGGATGTTAGTATCAAGCATTCACTCAACAAATATTTATTGAGTGTATACTATGTGCTGAGCCTAATTTCAGGCATTAGAAAATTAGCAGTGAACACAATAACAAAAAATAAAAAAAACCTATTCTGCAGTTTACTTCTCTACCAAGACAATACTTTTGCCAATCAGTTTAGACTCTAATAGAGGAGATAAGAGTGGAAGCATTTTTTCAAGGGATAAATGTTTTGCCATATAAAAATAAAGAGCTGTGTCAAATTCACACTTTGAAATTCTGAAATTAGAGGGAGAGATTATTTCTACTTGGCAGGGATCAGGGAAACCTTCATGAAAAATAATGACTCAACTGAGAACAGCCTACAACTAGAGTCTAAACTGTAGGATACTTATACACAATTATTTTTAGTTAAGTTCATTATATTACAAAATTTAAAAGCATAACGAAAAAGGAGGTGAGTTTAAAATTTGAAGCATATGATGTACCTGCCTTCGAATGTGTCATGGAGAGGAAAGATTTTCATCAGCAAAAACACAACAGCTCAGGAATGAAAAGGACAAAGAAACCTGTTTAGTTGTATTCCTCATTTTCAAATAAGTATTAGTTCTGATTTTAGACCATAAGGACTTTTTCTTGTTAAAAATAGATTTACAATTTTGGAGGTGAAATAAAAGTCTTATGAAATAAAAACCCTGTTTCCTGTATTTGCATTATTCATAATTCCAAAGTAGCAAGGCAGCCTAAATGGCTTTTATTTTTATAAGCTTTTGGGGCTATAAACCAAATAAGCTAAACAAGCTACCCTGCTAAGTTATCAGTGAGGGTTTTCATTGACTTTCACATAATAAAATTTGTGTTAACGAAATTTCCTTTCACTTTGCCTGGATGCTGAAAATTTTAGTCCCTGTAAAAATGTGAAATCTCATAGGTGAAACCAGCAGCTAAATCTCTTTCAATAAACTTCAACTAACTGCATTTTTTTATGCTACATTATTTTTAAAAAGCGAGGAAAAAATGGCTCCTAAGTTACTCTGTTTGCTTCATCGAGTACCTCTCTGTATCATGAGAATAAATTGTGCAGATAAACTGCACAGGAATACTCATAATCACAGGGCAGTGAAGCCTCAGTCCTCTCCCTGTACTTACTTAACATACTTACAAATCGAGATGTAGCTGCCAGATCTTCTTTTTTCGTCCTCTAAGAGCACTGCTATTCTCATTATTTTTGTTAGTTTTTCAAGCACATCACTGCTAAAGCTATTTTGCAAGAAGGAATGCTATAGTGAATTTCTTTAATTCCATGGAAAAATTTTCTCTTTTTAAAACATTTAAATTAATGTTTCAACACTGAAGAAAAAAAAATGCCTGAGCCAGGGACAGTCAGGGCATCATGGATAAAGATTTTTTTGACTGCCTTTCTTCCTAAGCAGTCCCCACAGAGTATTTCAGGAAACCACCAGAATGGAAGAAAATTTAGCTGAACTGAGCACTTGAGATTCTCTAAATCCAAAATACTATTTGATCTAAATCTGACCATATTTTATTTACCTTCACTTTGGGAGTTTCTTCCATCTGGTCTTGAGAAGCTTCCGGTTTTCTTCTAGCTATCTAGAATTTGTTTCTATAAAATGAAAACATCCCAACTGGTACATTCTGCAGGCATCTAATTATTAATCTATAATGTAATCATTCTTCAGGGAAGCAGCTGGACAACTGATCTTAAAGACCACTTGGAATTACGGCTAGACCGCCATCCACACTGGTCACACAAACCAGCATTTGACTCACTAGCCATGAAATTGTGTCAAGTTTGGTGTTCTTTTCGTTTTCTTTTATTCTAAATTCTGTAATATGGTAAGAATTCCTTATCTAGGAACCTGTGAAGCCTGGGCTCTGATGCTAATGGAGGGAAACCTCTTACGAAAATGAATGCTTTTGCTCAGAGAGAAGAGACAAACTCCTTAGCAGTTTTGGTCATGAGGTTGGCTTGTGCCTGTGGCCGGCACCAGTCAGGGACTCCTTGCAGGGGACAGCTTCTGTTTGTTACTTAGCTTTCCCCACACACTTTTACTTAGCTTTGGCATTTGAATAAGCTTTTCCCTCCTCTGTAACCCTCCCTGTGTTATTTCCCATTCATTCATTCCTCAGCTGCATTTTGCAGAATTTTCTGCAAAAGGTCCCCATTGAGAAGAAGCTTGGAGGAGCGAGCTGGATGATGGGGACATTTCTTCTTTTTCACATCTTTAAAATAATGCAAAACAGAAACTGCAGTCCACTGGGATGTATGGAAAGAGATTTTGCTGCTGGTTTTACCTGTGATATTTCAGATACTGACTGAGACTAAAACAGAGTCTATACAGTGAGAGCTTTCTCTACAAAGAAATGATTTAATCATTTCATTGATAGTTCTAGTCTTATAGTCCTTTTTGTTTTTTTCCTTCTCCTAGAAACCAAATTCCATACGTGCTTGCTGAGGGCTCCACAGGACCCTCCCTTGTAAGAAAGGTAGAGGGTGGGATCCAGGGCTTAACTCTTTTTACAGCTGTGGCAACAAAGATCCAGGAAGAGCAGAAACCGACCCAGGTCACAGCGGGGTCAGCTGCAGGCGCACGGGGTGGGAAGACCGCCTGGTTCACAGGCAAACAAAGCTGCAGCTTCTCACTCCAAGGCCCAGCAAAGCACTCTGAGCTCTTGGAAGCCCTTTTCCCTTTGCAGTCCACATACTGGCTTAGGTCTACATACTGGCCCTGGGCTGCTGTCCCACGCCCCACACTGGAGCTAAAGACTAAGAGCTAGGGACAGGGTAGACTAAGTAAGCTCTCTCAGCTGCTCCCAGCTCTGCAGCCACCCAGTGGAGGAAGAGTTTGAACTATGCCAGGGACTGAAGAGCTACCAAGGCACTACAAAAAACTTAAGGACAAAGGGACTTAATAAGTTCACTCAGGTGTAAGAAAACACTTGGAAATCTGGACACAACTTTTTCATAATACATATTTTTACCAATTTTCTGATCTCTCAAACACATGGATTTCACAATTTGTTTTGGCACCAAAATAGACTCATTTTATTTTTTATTTGTTAAATATTTATTTATTTATTTATTTGAAAAGCAGAGTTACAGAGAGGCAGAAGCGGAGAGAGAGAGAGAGGTCTTCCGTCTGCTGGTTCACTCCCCAAATGGCTGCAACAGCTGGAGCTGCACGGATCTGAAGTCAGGAGCCAGGAACTTCATCCGAGTCTCCCATGTGGGTACAGGGGCCCAAGGACTTGGGCCATCTTCTGCTGCTTTCCCAGGCCATAGCAGAGCTGCATCGGAAGTGGGGTAGCCGGGACATGAACCAGCACCAACATGGGCTGTAGGCAGGGCAGGCACCAGCTTTACTCGCTATGCTACAGAGAGAAGAGACAAACTCCCCAATAGACTCATTTTAAATCCATTTTCCGTAAACCTTCTGAAGTGCTCTCCTGTACATATATGCAAATAGTAACACCCAGTCCTCCCTCCCCCACCCTCCCCTGACTTTTCACTAAAGCAAAAATGAAGTTTAATTCAACCCCACTGATGGTTCATCTGGTGGAAACCTGAACATGCAGTTTTCTAAGTTTGGTAGGAGCAGGAACTTCCCAGCTTGCTCCAAGTGGTGAGGTAGGTGTTAAAGCAGATGTCAGCCTGAACCAAGCTTTCAAAGGACAGGAGGGCGGGTCACAGGGACTCCTGTGGGATCCAGCTTTGACCCTGAACCGATTCACCTGTTTGGAACAGGTTAAATGAGATCCTGACTGAAGTCATGGAGGGCAAATAAGCCATGTTTCAATGTCTCCACCTTCAAACTTTCAACCTTAGCTGCCACTGACACCCAGAAACCCTACTCAGGATAAAGGCAGGCAGTTTTTATAAAAGTAATAGGCAAACCTCACCACAGGGTGGGTCTGTTTCCTTCTTTCCTTCCAACATCATCTTTTAAAAAATGCTTAGCTATTCATTTAAAATTGTATTTAAAAGGCAGAGTGACAGAGAAAGAGAGAGATCTTCCATCAGCTGGTTCACTCCTCAAATGCCCACAACATCCAAGGCTGGGCCAGGCTGAAGCCAGGAGCCAGGAACCTCATCCAAGTTTCCCCTGTAGGTGGCAGGGACCCAGTACCTGCTGCCTCACAGGTGTATTAGCAGGAAGGTGGATTAAAAACAGAGGTGGAGCTCCATCCCTTTACACACTCTGATACAGGATTCGGGCAGCCCAAGTGGCCGCTTAAGCTGAGCCACAACTCCTGCCCTGGGTCTGTTTCCTTATCACCAAAAACAGGTGTGGGGGGGGGAGGGAATACTATTAACACCTCCCACTGATGTCATCAGTGACAAGCAAGTCTGCCTTGCCAATCAACTAGTGTGTCTGCCTGCATTGGCCTCAATGTCCTCCACCATAGACAGTGTATGGAGCAGGTTCCTACTAATCCTTCCAGCCCTCAAATTTACAGGATCACCTTGTCATGAAACACGTTTAGTGAAGAGAAGATACTCTGTAAAATTTCCTTAGTTACTAAACAAAAACAAACAGCTTCTTTATACAACGCATCTAAGAATTTGGAACACACATGAAAAGGTGCATTTTTCTTAGGTGGCAGTCTTTTAGGGCTTTTTATGCATTGCCTCCATTGCTTTTCCCTCTCATTAAATAAGAAGTCATAACAGCACACACTTCCACAGATAAACTGCATTTTAGAGAAGCAGTAACTATTTACTACAATGAATCTGGACATTTTCCGGTTCATGGTCCTTTTCCTGTTTCTCTTCATGCTTTACATGTGTTAACTTCCCTTTACGTTAAACACTGTGTTTTTTTTTTTTTTTTTGGCTTTGTTTTTTACTTTATATACACTTTGACCTGAGTTTTTGAAAACAACAATTAATTATATAAAACAAGAATAAATATATTTGTATATCTGTAAGAGGATTCAAAACCCAGAGCCTATAACTGGATATTGCATTGCAGAATCATCTTGATAATGTCAATTTTGATGGTTTGCCTAAAATGTATTATTTTCAAATGATTTTGTTTCATACTCTGGTTTCTCTTCAGATTGAATAAATCTTTCACTTTTTACAAAATGAATTTGTTTCAATACCCAGTCTCTGATCAGCTACATGTACATGAAATCAAATCCTCCAATGTCCCAAAATTGCCTGTAAGGTTACTGTTTTAAAAATCCACAAAACCTGTTTTATGAGTCTATAAGTTTCACTAAATCTGTCAGCTTTAGTACATAATAGTCCAAGATTTCATGGCAAAGTTAGAAGGAAAAAGATCATCTTTTAATTCATAGATAATGTTTTATGAGGTAACTGTTTCAGCTTAATTTGCATGTATTGAATTAACTGCAAAGAAACTTGGAAAAACCTTTTTAAAAATAAAATATTTTTGTCACTATAAAGTTATATGAAATAACTAATTACTAAATAGATTCTGCATCCCATCGTAATTAGGAATAGCTGCATACCAGCAACTTTCCAGGTTTTATAATATGTTTCAATTTTAAATAACAAAGGCTGTAAGTTTTATCTCTGGATCTGGTTGTGAAAAGATACTTTAATTTTTACCTAAACCAAAAGTTCCATAAGTCTGATTATTTTGATTTTTTTTCTCCCTTGCTACTACATCTTCTCTGTTTGGCTGTGATTTTGTTAGTTGCCACACCCAAAGATTATTTCAGTTTATAACTATGTTAGCAGAACATTTCCACACAAAGAAAGAAATCAAATGCCTCACTTTACTGTAACAAAAACAAACGATTTTGTTTGTTTTAAAAGCAGTAGTCATTCCTTGTCTGTTGAAAGGCTTACAGTGTTTAAATGCTTGGTTATCCTAATGGAAAATGCTTTTTCCCTCCACGTTGTAATGAAATAATTGAGGGATATTTAATCATCAAAGAAAGAGAATCTTACAAGAGCAGTGACAGGAAAGGGGCTATCATGTGATTGAAACATCATACTTCATTTGGAGCCACTGAACACTTTATTGGTGGTCTGCCCTGTAGCCACATCACAGTCTAATCCCAGCCTCCCTAACCCCCATTAAAGAAAAGTCTATGAATAGCAGGACTCAGCTTTCACTGAAAATCTGAGTTTCCTCTTCATATTTAACTTTTAAAAACATTGCTGTTTCAGCACAGCAGACCAGTGTGTCTCTGGCTCCCTCTCCTACAGGTGCATTTTCTCAAGTCACATTGTTTATTTTGATTAAAGTATCCATGTATGGATCATGTGAACAAATAGTAGGAGAACAAAATTTTTAGTAAGCTCTTATTTTGTAAATTTAACAAAATATGTAAATTTAAGAAAATTTAACAAAAATATGTAAATTTTTCAAAATATGTGACCAGTATTACTTCTACCAGTTTTTAAGCTGAGTGTGTTACAATGATGTTTTTGGAAATTTTATATAATACTAACTAAATAGAATAAAGTCTTCTAAAAAGAGAAAACAAGGCATAGAAAGATACAAAATTGAAAACATACTCATATTATTTAAATTCTCATGTTGTTGTGCTAATAGCCTCTTGGTTCTAGTCCAGTCTGTATTGTTAGTCTTATCTTATTTTCAGTGGCCCTTTAAAAACATCATATTAAACTCTTCTGGTGGTTAGGAAAAACTTTTAAAAACAGTTGACTTTGCTTGTCTGAACTTGCAAGTTCAGAATTTCTACAGTTCTCTATCCTGCTCTGTTTCTTTACAAACTCCATAAAGGGCTTCCCAGCAGGGACATTTGGGTACACTGAGGTGTCCAACTTGGACCCCGATTCCGTACCCCCTAAAATTGTCCTCACCTGAAATATTTGCTGTTGTTGAGAGAATAGAATGTTGCCTTTAAACTTCTTGTCTATTTCACTGTATTAAAACTTACATTCAATTTTGTTTTATTAATATTTAAAACAAAATTCAGTTTAACTTGTTTTTGAAAGGCACAATATTGGTTCTGGATTCTGTTAAAACTTAACTGTGTCTTTGTGGTTGTAGAAGATAATCACATACTGTACACTACATTGAAATTTTAATTTTTTAGTTGATTTTCTATTAGGTTTTTATGGATGGTCATTCTTTAAAACAAAAACAAAAGATATCATCTGAATCTTGATAGCAAAGAAATAGAAAAGCCATTATCATAGGAGATATGGTGGGTTGGGCATTGTGGTAAAGCAAGCTAAGGCACAGCTTAAGATGCCTAGATCCCATCAGAGTGCCTGGTTCAAGTCCTGGCTACTCCACGCTTCCTGCTTCTGATCCAGCTCCCTGCTAATGTACTGAGGCAGCTAATGGCCCAAGTAGTTGGGCCCCTGTCACCCACGTGGGAGACCAGGGTGGAGCTCTTGGCTCCTGGCTTCCTCTAGGCCCACCCAGTTCTGGCTGTTGCAGGCATGTAGGGGAGTGAACCAGCAGACAGAAAATTTTCTCTCTCTCTCTCTGTGTAACTCTACCTCTCAAATGTGTAAGAAGAAAAAAGATATGGATAGAGTTCAGAACAAAATTCTAGGTAATTTTCAACAAACAAAAACAAAAGACAATGACATCACTGGTAGTTAAGTATTCCATAATAAAATGTTGACAAAGTGGCAGAAACCACACCTATTTCTGATGTAACAAAACGGATATTTTCCCTCACTTTAATGACCTGTTACTTTTTTATTCTTATTATAATTATATATATTCTTTTTATTAGCTTTGATACCTGAATTAGAATTAGACTTCTTATTTTAGTTTAACAGAGGATATTCAATAGTAATATATATTTTTATACTTATTTTATATCAAATTATATACATTCTAAAAAAGTCTCTACTCACATTTTCAGGATAAGATTTAGTTATCTTTAAATTATCTCCCAAGTCTTGGAAAGTGCCAGGGAAAAATCAGATTCCAAATAAGAAACGAATAGTTTACCCTACAAAAAAAAATAACACATAGAAAAATTGCTTTACTATTGACACAGGATCACTCAAAAAATTAAATACGAATTAGAATACATCCAAATTTCAATCAATGGTATCAAATGGAACCTAAGTTCAAATAAAATTTTGCTTTTAAGAAGGCAGTAGTATTGTTAATTTAAGAACTGAGCATTAAGTTTGTCAGTTGTGAAAAAACTATAAGAAATATTAGCAACTTTTATATTTTTAAGCTATCTACTATAAAAATACATGTTTAGAGAAATATGTAAAATAAGAGTTTAGGACAAGTTTTTTATAGGGGCAACTGTGATAGATTTCAGATCAGAGTTGTTTTTGTGTTTTTTTTTTTTGTGCTATATCTTGTAGTCACTGATTCTTTATGAACCTCAGTTGACATACTTTAAAATAAAACCAAAAAACAAATACCTTTCATGTAGCCTGCTCCTTCCCCTCTTAGAGCTGTGATTCCCAGCTAGGGAGAAGCTCAGGACTGCAATGTAAACTAAACTCAAAAAGGGATGAATTTAAATGAGTGTAAGTGGAAACAGTAATGATCACCACTCTTTTAAGGAATTAAAAAGTTCTGTTATTAAATCAAAAAGTTAACTAGATTTACAAAAAGTATGGGGAAGCCATCAGTTTACCTAGGTTGTAATCTAGAGAGAAGGATCGAATTTGTCTGTGGATATACATCTGTATGTCACAAAATCTGCTGTTTCATCAAGGGAACTTTAATTCCTAACTCTTGGGATGAGATTCTGGAGGAGAAAGGGAGAGGAAAACAAAGGGTCCAGATATGAAAAGAGTGGCTGAGGATGTGTCTTTTCTTTGCACGTGCTGAAGACGCTGGGAAACCAGCTCTGCCCTCCCCATGTGCTCTGCCCTCAGATTCCTGTGATGGGGAGAGTAGCTTCTTATTGTTCTTTCCGGTGGGATTTCATGCTTGGATTCCTGTCCCATTTTACTCCATTAGTCAATACATTCTCTCTCTACCCTCTTCCTTCTCCCCTGAGCAAGAAAACCTGCAGGATAAATGAGTTGCAAGCAAGAAATCAGTTTAAATATCCAACTCTTCCCAACCTCCTCACACCCCTCCCCCAGACAAATGCCTACTTTCTTTGTGCTCTGTGGCTGGTCTCTAAACACACCAAGCACACAGCAATTACCAGAGTCTTTTCATTGCAGGGCTCGTCCCCTCCAACCCCACAAGAGTAAGTATTTCACAGTTTTCAACCAAGGGAAGCAGCATAATCTTGGAGAAAATGGCAATTAAAGCAACTATTACGTATAAAGTTTATCAGATAGATAGAAATTCTCACTCCTGACTTAGTAGCTGAAAATTAAGAAATGAATTTCTTTCAGCCAGAACAAAGTTTTTAAAAACAAAAATACTATTACATTTTGATTTTGAGAATGTTTGAAAATATCCTAGATCCTAGTTTTGGCTTGTGTAGATTAAGTTAGGGAATTGTTTTTAAAATTGCCATGTTCTATACTCTAAAAAAAAATCAGTGAATATTTTCTTACTATGTCATTTTCAAAATATGAAAATTACAGATATATAAATCTCAATCTAGATTCCTTTTATAAATAATGTCTTCTCCATATTTCTTACATGTTAAAGGGTTATTTTTATAATCTTGAGCATTATACTATAATTTCTAAGGCTTACTTTGTTCAATTCAAACTATTTCCAAGTTACTCTGGTATTTATGAGGAATAATTTTACATAAAACCTCCGAAATACTATCTATTAATCATATTAGTTTAATGTATGATTGAATTATACAAAATATAAGCAAAATATGTTGTAGTAATTACTTCTCTTTTACAGTCATCTTTCTTACCAATCTACTTTTTATTTTTCAACTTTTTATTTTCAATAGCTTCAAAAACAATTCTGTTTTGGGATTACAGTATACAACAATTTATGCTTCTTTAATCAGTTTTCTAGAGACTAGAACGAGACACCCCAGAGCTAAAGATCGTTTTTCCAAAAGAACTTAAAGAGGATGATGTAACCACTTCACTGAGAGTTAACAAACACGGAGAAAACCTTTGAATGCCCTGATTTAAGCCAGTTTTCTGCTAGTTTTTAGTATTTCCTGAGGACTCGTCGTTTCTTAGCCAAATCGTGCATTTTCATTAAATCATCTGTGAACAAATTCCGCAAGTTAAACTCCTCACTAGTGCACTCGCTCGTCTCCACAGGACCAAAGCGTGGTAGGGGCTGATACGGAATTAAGACACAGAGACAAACGCGCACTTCCTTCTTCTCCGTCTCGGAAAGGGGCTTGATCTTTAGTTTACTTCTGAGGAGACCGGCAGCGAATTGCTTACAACACCACAAACCCAGCAGGGACGCCGGCGCCCGGGCTGCGTTACCCAAATTAAACGCGATTATTTCGCTCGATCCGCGCTGTCCCCCGCACACTCCCGGTCATCTTTCCCTCGCCGCCTGCACCGATGGGCAGGTTTCGGCTACAGAAATCACTCGTCCTTCGGGTCTTAGGGCAGCCTCCACAGAAACGTGGTCTCTGCTCCGACCCGGAATGTTTCGTTAGTTTTTTTTTTGAGGGGCTGTGGGTTCTACTTAAACCAACCCTGCGGACCACAGAGAGGGAGGGGGCGGAACGAGTCGATTTCTCTCGAAGCCCACGGAGGTTCTGGCAGCGGGAAACGCACCGAGTCTCTCCGAGGTGGGTGCGGGCAAGGGAAGGGAAGATACGAGCCCGGCTGCGGAGCATGGCGCGGGCCCAGGACCGCGGGGCACCGCGCCGGCGGCCCTCAGGCGCGCGCCTCGGTGCCGCCGAGCCTTCTGCCCTCCTCAGGGGTCGAGCAGTCAAAGGGCAGGGGGAACGAAAGCCAGCAGAGCAGGAACCCCGTCCCGCCCCTTCCACCACAACAAAACCAACGAGGGCGCAAAGGGTTATTTTCGCGCCACAAAGATGGAAATGCACGAGCGGCGCGCGGGCCAATGAGCGGGCACCAGCAAACGGCTCCGGCGGCGGCGGCGCGCGCCGATTGGCTGCCTCGCTGCGCCAATCGGGCGAGGGCAGCGCCCCCGGCAGGGGCGGTGTCTCTCCCGGCGCCAGTTGCTCAACTCGGTGGCCGCGCCGGGGCCCGTGGAGCGCCTGCCCCGCCCCGCGGCCCGACCCCTCCCCGGTGCACCCGCAGGGCCTCGCGGGCGCCGCTCGTCCGCTGTCCGTGGGTGCCGAGCATCCCCGCGCGCCCGCGGTCGTGGAGCTGTGAGGTGGGGAGGAGCCACGAGGGGCGCGGCACGGCTCCCCCACCCCGGCCCCGCGCGGAGGAGCGGAGCCCGAGGCGGAGCCGGGGGCCTCGGGGATCGAGGCCAGGCCCTCGGCGGCGAGACCCTTCCCAGCGCGGGGGTCCCGCCTTCCTCCTCGCGGCCGGAGAGGGAGAAACCTCCTCTTCCATCTCTGGGGGGCACCATTTTTTTTTTTTTTTGAAAATTTTAAACTCGTGAAAATAATGAACGACTCCGGAGAGAGGGCCGAGCCGGGGCGGCGCGTGTCCCGCCTGCGGTCTGAGCGGACCGGAGCCCCGGAGCGCCGTCGGGACGCGCGGCTTGAGGAAGCAGCCACAGCCCCCGGGCCTGCTCCGAGTCCTCCCTCGGCGCGGAGAAACTCGCTTCGCCGCGGCAGGTTAGCGGGTGGAGGCGGCGCAGAGCGCACGTGGGGTGGGGTCTTCGTGGGCTGACCGCCCGCCCTTAGGGAACCCGGAGGAGCCCACGTGCGGTTGATTTGTGTGCGGCTCCTGGAGAGGCTGGGAGGCAGATTGACCCTCCGTTCGTTCTCGAAAATTCGCCAGAGATGGTTTCTGCACTCGAAGTGCCAGGGAAAAAAAAAAAAAAAGCAAGTGCTCACGCTATTCCTGCTACACGGCCGCGCGTGCACGTACCCCTCGATGCCTGGACGGCAGATCTGAGTTTGTGTGTGCGTCTGAGGGTCGGGTATTCGGTTTGTTACAGTAATACCCAGATGAAATTCACAAGCGCCTCAAGAACGCAGCTCATCACAAACAGCACACATTGGTTTTCAATTCCAGCTGTTAGATTTGCTTGGTAAAGACAGACAAGCACAGGCTAGTATTCATCGAAAATAAACAATATCCCTTGCTGTGGACGTAGGTATTTCCTTAGGTCTCGGCTTTAATAAGAGCAAATGCAGTCAGCAATGCAGAAGCCACCTTTCAGCCGATTTGGGGGCAGGCTGAATATATAAGTAGAGCTTGTTCTTAGGAAAAATTAAAAGATAAATGGCCAACAGGCTACAACATTTAGTGGTATTTATAAAAGCAAATAGTAAATGAAACGCATTTCAGGTTTTGATCACATGCAACAAGTACTTAAGGATTAATTCTTTGAATTTTGCATACCAAAAGTCATCAAAATCTTTTCAGAACTTTTTAAAAAAAGGGTGAAAAGAACAAGAGCTTTGAAAACTTAAAGCTAGTTGTAAATTCAGAGGAATTTCACCATTAAAATGTTCTTCCCAGATAAAGCTCATAACAGCTCCACAAGGGCGTTTTCCTCTCCCACAGCACAAAGTAAGAACGTTTTGCTGAATTAAACCTGAATGAAATTATTGTGAAAGCGTGTTTACAAAGTTGGATTTGCTTGGCAGGAGAGGAAAACCTGTTAGAAGACACAGCTGCTTTTAAAATGGATGATCTGACACCTTCCGGTTACTTAACATAAAATCATAAAGTAAGTTCCTTTTAAGAGACGAAACGTAAACACAATGCAAGAATTCCAGTGCTTCCAAAAAAAAAAAAAAATATCAGGTCCCGGTCACGCTTTATTGGGAAACACTTTTCAATGCCACACAGTATATAATGTGGTCGAAGAGTAGCCAACGGCACCGGCCGTGAGTTACCGAAGATGTTTGCAGCTACATTGCGATACCTTCTCTATTCACAACACATTTTCCTGCCGCCGAGAACACCGAGTCATTAAAGATCCCAGTGCCTGTTCCCGCGCTGCGTAGGATTTCATTCACTTTAAAGACGAGCGTTTTCCATCTCTCCCCTGGACTGTCTGCTACGAGCCCATCCCAGGGCTCCGGTGCACCCGAAAGACCCTCGCAGGCTCCCCGCCCGAGGCCCTCCCCCACTCCCACCATTGTGCTCGCCCCAGGCCGGCGAGAGGCGCAGGGCTCGCCCCGCCGAAGGCGCGCACCGAGGCGGCAGGGAGCGGCTCGGGCCATTTTGCAAGTGAGGCTGCCACCCAGGACTGGCGCGGGGCGGTCTTCCCCCGCACGGCTCCCAAGTTCTCCAACTGAAATCGTCTCCATAAAAGTGCCAACCCGCCTCGCCGCCCCGAGATCGCGGTGGGGGGGGGGGGTCTCCCGCAGGCCGCCCCTCCCCCACCGGCGGCCGGGCCCGCCCCCGGCCTCATTTATCCCGGAGCCTTTTCCGAGCCGCGCAGCCAATGGCAATCGCGAAGCCGAGAGCCACCGCGAGCGCAGGCGGAGGAGGTGTCGCGCAGACGCCCGCCCCGGACGCCGCGCCCCTCCCCCGCCGGCTCCGGGGGCGCGGGGCTCGGCCCCCCGCCCCTCGCCGCGTCCGGTCCCCGCCGCCGGGGGGCGGGGCGGGGTGGGGACAGGCCCCGGCCCGCACCTCCGGCGTCTTCCAGGCAGCCAGGCGAGTTGGGGACGGTGACTCTCGGCCTTGGTCGTTCATCACCTATTTGCAAAAAAAAAAAAAAAAAAAAAAAGGAAAAAAATCGAATAATTAAAAACTGCGGTTCCGAGAGCCGGGGAACTGCCCAGCAAGCAACCCCAACCCCTGCACCCTGGAAAATAAAATCAATGCCCCGGCCTCCCCCCACCCCTCGCTCCCGCCCCGCCGGCCCCCGGGCAAACTCGGCGGCGCCCCCCGTCCCCCGCCACCCCGGCCGCGCCCCTCCCCCACGCCGCCCCGCCCCCACCCCACCCCCACCCCCACCCCCACCCCCACCGCCTCTCGCTCTCTGCCTCCTCTCCTCCGAAACCCACTCTAATTGAGGCGCCGGGATTCCTCACGTGAGACGTTGATTTGTAGCTTGAACACGTGGCTCATTCAAAAAGCCGGGCCCTCGCCGTGGATTCCTGCGCCCGCCCGCGCCCCTCCCGCGTGCCCGCCGCGCTGCGGGGGCCTGGTGGGGCGGCGCTGCGCCGGGCCCCGCGCCGGGCGCTATTTTCGCCGCGCGGCGGGGCCGGGCCGGGCCGGGGGTGGGGGGGGCGCCAAGTAGTTTCCTCCCCCGCCCCTCCCCCCGCGCGGGCTGGTCCCGCCTCCGCCTCTGCCTCCTCCTCCTCCTCCTCCTCCTCGGAGTTGGGAAGACTCGTGGATGCGCCCGGGCTGGGGCTGGGCTTTCTCTCTCCTCGCTCTCGGTTGCAGCGCCCGGGAAGGGGCACCCCGCGCCCCCCGGACCCGGGCTCGGCGCGCGCGGACCTGCGGGACCTGGCCCTCGCCGCTGCCGTGTTTTTCATTTTTTCGTCCCCCCACCCCACCCCGCGCTGTGTTCCTGTTTCCGAGCCGCCCCCTTTCGCGATGAACAAACTGTACATCGGGAACCTGGGCGAGGACGCGGCGCCCGCGGACCTCGAAAGTATCTTCAAGGACGCCCAGATCCCGGTGTCGGGGCCCTTCCTGGTGAAGGCGGGCTACGCCTTCGTGGACTGCCCGGACGACGGCTGGGCCCTCAAGGCCATCGAGGCGCTCTCAGGTGGGCCCCGGCCTGGCCGCCGCGCCCGGAGGCGCCACGGGACCCCAGGCCGGGCACTCAGCGCGCGGCGCGGGGGTCCAAGGGCCCGGGCCGGACGCGCTGTCAAGAAAGCCCCGCGCGGGCACGGAGGGGCGCGGGGCCGCGGCGGGCGCGCGCTCCAGGCCCCGCCACGCCGGGCCCGGGCCGGGCGCGGGCGCCTGCTCGCCCTGCTGCTCCCTGCGGGCTAACCTCTGCTCGCTAACTCGTGGCCTGGACCCGGCTGCCTCTCGGCCTAAGGGAGCGCACGGTATCCCGGACACGGGCTGCCTAGGGAGGCCGCGGGGCTGGTGCCTTGCACGGGCGGTCCCGCGCCGCCCCGGCTCCACCTCGCCCCGTCCGACGCGCGCCGGGGGCAGGTGGGCTCGGGCGGCGGCGGCCTCCGGGACTGGCGGGGCGCGCGCGCTGGTCCGGGGCGCGCGGGGCGACGAGGCCTGGGGCGGCAAGGTTGCGCTGGTTCCCTCCGAGAGCCCTGAGTCTTAGGGCTTCTCCTCCTACCGACTCAGCCTGGCTGTGGGCGCTCGGCTCGCCCTGTGCTCGGCCGCACGTCCGGCCGGCCCCGGCTCCGGCGCCAACGGTTCCCGGAGGGCCTGGGCTGGGACCAGAGAACAGGACTGGGCGCCCTCTCCCCCGAGTCGGCCCTGTGGGGGAGGGTCCTGGAGAGGCCGGAGAGACCCGGTGCCTGGCTGCCACCCGAGGGGCCCCCACTTCCCGAGGGGCCCGCTGCCCACCAGCGTAGCGGCGGCGCCGAGGCCTCGGGGCGGCCGGTGGCGCCGCCCAGGGTGTGTGGGGCTCGGGGCTCCGGCGACCCGACAGTCTCATGTCTCGTGTGTCCGCAGGTAAAACGGAACTGCACGGGAAGCCCATCGAAGTTGAGCACTCGGTCCCAAAACGGCAGAGGTGAGCGTCTTTATTCTTTTCTCGCCCCATTGTTGGGAGCCCAGACTCCACCGAGCGCAAACCCTTTCCCCGCACCCCGCCCCGGGCTCTTGGCCATTGTGCTGGCGAGGAAGGGGGTCTCTCGGAGGACGCTCTGGGCATAGCAGGTCTAGGTGGTGCCGCAGGGCGCGGGAGGCTGCGGCCGGCCCAGGTGCGGTGGGCCTGCCCGGGAGCCGGGGCGCGAGGCCGGAGCTCGCCCCTACCCTGCTGGCGCGCCGGCCGCGCTTGGGTCCCGTCCCGAAGCCTGGGCTTCCCGGCCCAGCGGAGCCTCTCTCGGCCCCTCCAGACTCACACAGGTCTTTGCCGACCGTGCCTTTGTCTCCCTCTGCGCCCCCACGCCCCCTGCCCCCTTTTTCCTGGGTCTCTCTTTGCTTTCAGCTGAGCCCCAGGGTGGTGAGACGGGGAGGTGGGTGCTAGCTCTGCAGGAGGATTTCTCCGAGAACGTGCGTAGCGTGCCTTTTTTGGGGCAGCGTTGTGCAGACTCCTCGAGCCTCTGAAGTGTTTTCCAGACCAGGCCGGATCGGGCTCTGTAATCCTGTGTGTGGCGCTGGGTTCTTGCAGGGTGGCCCTGGGGCTCCTGCTTCCCACCGCCCCACTCCTTGCCGGGGCCTGACAAGGAGCTCCAGGCTGCCGCGCCCCGGGGCCTGCGTACGTGCGGCCTGGCGTCGGGGAGAGCGAGCTGGGGGCCGCACGGTTCGCTGTGCGGACGCGCGCCGGCGTCCGGCCGCCCCTGCTTCTACAACCAGCTGCCTTCCGGGTAAAGCGTTTGCAAACTGAGTCTCGTTTCTAGGAATGAGTCGGCTTGGTTTTACGTGGAGGTCTCTGGTTTTAGGCGCTGAATTTTCGTTAGGATACGTAGGAAAGGGAGTAACCGATTAGATTTAGTTGTAGTTGGGAATTATGTTTAATTACATGAAATTATTTTTAAAAACCTGTAAAATAATAGAATTTGTACTGAAAAGTCTCAGTTGATGTTAATTGAACGGGACTTGAAGAAAGGAGAAGTCTTATCCCTCTAAAAAGAAATGTATACGTCTAGCATGTGAATTGTGAACCTAAATACACACACACACACACACCTCTACACCTGCAAATTCTAAATGATTTCAGAGTTTAAGCACTGTCTTAGTTTTCATCAAATGTTGAATTAAAAGTAAGAAAATGGTAATGCTTTAAGGACTGGCATTTTAACAGTGGAGAGTTTTAAATGTAAATACTTAGTGTCTTGTTTTCAGGTAGATTGGATTAACCTACATGCAAATATATGATGGCTTCACCCTCTTGCTTTTTGTTTCCAACTGTTGTGAATTTCTTCTCACTTGTAGGGGATTGAGAAACATCTTCTGGTAACAACTGCTTGTTTTAAAGGTTTTTTTTTTTGCCTAGCCCTGAACATGCTTGTTACTTTGTAATGGGCGGTAGTTCCTCTTAGCACATTAGATACAACGTTTCCAGAGGCAGCAAGTGTCTCTGTGGAAGTTTGTCAAGGTTGTAAACAAGGTGAATTTTCACTAGCATTATACTGTGTCACTAGCAGAGTGAAGGGGTGAATACAGTGGAAACTTTTTTATGCACTAATTTGAGAGAACAATCAAGGGCTGTAAATGCTTTGCTTGTATTAAAATGTCTTAAATAGGAGAATCCAGGAAATTTACTGGAAATTTATAGTACGATTTGGTTCCCGTGACCCTTGGAGCTGTAGTGCAGTCCTCTGTTTCTGGGCTGTTCCACCGCCTGCACAGGCTCCCGGGAGAGGGCAGAGAAGGCTTCCCTGACAAGCCCACGCCCAGTACTGTGGCAAAGCTGAGCAGTGGCACACAGCGGTGGAGCAGTGAGAGTGGCTTGAGTGTCACAGACTGCTGCGTGCCAAGCAAGCTGGCCGGACTTCTTTATGCTTGGCAGCCCTTCATTCCCGTCTGTCATTGTGTGCACATGAGGCCAGCATGCCCACATGTACAGCCGTGACCTTTCTACCTGCTGTGCAAGGCATCTTGGGAGCCTAGTGCTGGAGCATGCTTATGGCTGGTCTCTGAGATGGATGAATGGGCTTCAGCACCCGAGCAGGGCGCAGGCCCAGGAGGCAGTTGGATGCTTGGGAGGCTGGTCTAGCTCTGATTTTGAGCCAAGCTGGTGGTGTGGGTGGTGGTGGTGGGGGAGGGCATTGTTGAGTTTGCTTGAGATCCAGCTTAGCTCCCCGAGATTACTTCTCTCCTGACCGAAGTCTCAAGGGAATGTGGAAGGAATGTGGCTTTTCAGCATTCAGATGCCCCTCAGTTTGGGAAGATTGTATCAGTCTCTAAGAGGGCTTGAGATCCCCACGTCCACAGTGGAGGAAGGATTCCGCCGGTGAGAGATGGTGGCGTGCTTTGTGTCCCACATACCAAGGCTACGGCAGATGAAGACTTCACCCCCAAGGTATAAGCTTGCCTCTTTTTTCCTTCTTCCTTGGAGGTCTGGGTGAGTGTGGAAGTAGTTGTGACTTTGAAAGGTTGTAGCTGAGTTTGGTGGGAACGGCCGCTGGTGATTTGTGGGCATTTGCTCCTGTGTGATTTTATAAATAGCACTGATGTGATGTTGTTGTGTTGTGGGCTGTTGGGCATGAGAGAGGGAAGGGGAAAAAAAGTTGCTGACTCTGGGGAACTGAGAGGATGGTGGTTTTAGTTCAATTTCCATGGCTTTTTTATATTATGAAAATAATTTTTCCCATTTTCAGCCTAGCCATTTGTGATGGAACCTCCCTATGATTTTGTTGTTAGTGCTGATAAGGATTATACATAGCTGAACATAAATTTGAATAAAAGAGAGAAAAATAAAATATTGTTTTAGCAGGAAGGATCTTTTAAAATCAATATTGGTGTCTAAGCTCAAAAATCCTTGTTTTTTGTTTCTTTAAAAAAAGGAAATAAAGTGAACAATTTACTTTTTCATATGAGAATCTTATCCTTAACATAAATTGGATAGAGCATTGTGCAAGTCTGGGGGGAGGTTAAAGGAATTGGCTAGTGTTGCCTCTTAATAGCTGTTAAGTGTAGAGTACTGATGAGCAAGGGCATGGCGCTATGGCTGTAGGGCTGGCTTCACAGTCTTAGCACAAGCACTGTTGTACACGCTGAACACTGCCACACAGGTGTCAGTAGCTGTGCCGCTCCGTGTCGGTGCCCTCCAGGTGAGCCTGATGACATTCTCACACCTGCAGAGACTTGAGATTCTGAACGTGAGAACCGTAAGCTGAGTTTATCAGCAGTGCCTCTTAGAGTGGTTGCAGCTGGAGAGGTTTTTTTTTTATTATTTCTTAAATTCTCAATACATTTTGAAAGGATTTGAAATATTTCATGTTTTAGACCTAATAGAATTAAGAAATTTTTAAAAATTTGAGAGGCAGAGAGTGAGAGGGAGCAGGAGCATGTGAATGAGTTTCCCACTCACCTGTGCACTCCGCAGATACCTGCAACTGCCAGGGGCCCAGCGCTAGGAGCTGGAAACTCCAGGTCACTCCTGGGTGACAGGGACCCAACTACTCTTGAGCCATTACTGCTGCCTCCCAGGGTTCCCGTTAGTGGGAAGCTGGAATGGTGGGTGGAGGGTGGAGTCAGGAGCTCTGATATAGGGCACAGGCAGCTTAACCACTAAGCCAGTGCCCCACCCTGGCCCTAGTAGAATTTTTGCAAATTAAGTGAATGCTACACAGCACCAGAACCCAGGGAAGACGTTAGAGAAGTGTGGCTGGAGCCAGTGGGAATTGGGAGGCTCAGCTTCTGTTTCTGGCTCTCAACTTGTGTGATCACTGACATTCTGTGGTGAGGCCAAAGACCATTCCGATAGGCCGAGAGGGGCGGATTTTGTTCTCATGGTTTTTGCTCTGCTTGGAACGATTCATCAGCTAAGGCTTCAAAACACCTTTTGAAACGACGGAGATCTGGGGTTTTCCCTGTCAAAGAGCCTGACTTGAGTTTGTTTGCATTTGCTTTTACCTCTGTCTCTTTTGGGCAGTCAGCAAGAGGGAAGTGATCTTTTTGTGCTTTGAAACCCTTTTCTGAGCCACACTGGTGCTGTAAATGTGTTGATAGAGGATTGATTTTTCGTATTAAAGTGACATGGTTGAACCACCTGCATCTATTTCAAATGACACCATTGTAATTGTCCTCAGCAGTGTCCAGACAGCAGCTTTTCTAGAATAATTTTCGAGAGGTATGAATTACGCGTTCTGTAGCTCTGGCGGTTGGTTTGGTCCGCGCTGTGCTATTCCTAGCCAGGCTTACTCTGTTGACCATTTGCCTCTGATTCAAGCTCTCAGAGCCTTCAGGCAGGAGGTGGCAGTGTGGGAGCGGTGACCAAGGAATGGGATTGGCATCCTTACTTAGGATCTCTGCCCCATAAATCTGCTGTTTACAAATTGGCTTGGGCTGCCAGGATTTTGCTTGCAGGCAGGTGGCAAGCATAGTTTTGAGTGCCCCATTAAAATTGAGGGTGTCATTTATCAAGGTCTGAATTTGCTATTTGGCAAGAGTTCACTATTGGTAAATAAACAGTTATAAATATTAATACAGCATGTGAATTTTATTGCCCTGAAGAGTAATACTCAGAACATAAACTGTACATGTTTTAGGGAATTATCATGAGACCATTTAACTTGATGAGGAAATGGTTGAAGTTATTGCAGAAGTGTTCTTGGAGGGCTCTTGAAAGCTGCAAGTGCAAGGAGGCCTGAATGCACAGAAAACCTGACAGGAGTCATTGAGCGAGTGCACTCTGTTGTGAAGGTGATGTTTCAGTTAGCTACCGACGCTCACCAAACCAGCCCAGAACAGCAGCTCTTTCTCAGGATTCTATGGGCTATGTGGTTTGTTCTGTTCCGTATGTTTTCTTGGGTCAGTTACTAAAATGGGCTAAGGTGGTCAGAAGGCTTCACTCAGGCCTGGCGCCATGGCTCACTTGGTTAATCCTCCCCCTGCAGCGCCGGCATCCCTTATGGGCGCTGGGTTCTAGTCCCGGCTGCCCCTCTTCCAGGCCAGCTCTCTGCTGTGGCCTGGAAGCGCAGTGGAGGATGGCCCAAGTGCTTGGGCCCTGCACCCGCGTGGGAGACCAGGAAGAAGCACCTGGCTCCTGGCTTCAGATTGGTGCAGCTCTGGCCGTAGCGGCCATTTGGGGGTGAACCAACGAAAGGAAGACCTTTTTTTTTTTTTTTTTTTGATAGGCAGAGTGGACAGTGAGAGAGAGAGACAGAGAGAAAGGTCTTCCTTTGCCGTTGGTTCACCCTCCAATGGCCGCCGCGGCCAGCGCACTGCGCTGATCCGAAGGCAGGAGCCAGGTTCTTCTCCTGGTCTCCTATGGGGTGCAGGGCCCAAGCACTTGGGCCATCCTCCACTGCACTCCTGGGCCACAGCAGAGAGCTGGCCTGGAAGAGGGGCAACCGGGACAGAATCCAGCGCCCCGACCGGGACTAGAACCTGGTGTGCCGGCGCCGCAAGGTGGAGGATTAGCCTAGTGAGCCGCGGCGCCGGCCAGGAAGACCTTTCTCTCTCTCTCTCTGTCTGTAACTCTACCTGTCAAAAAATCCTTAAAAAAAAAAAAAAAAGATGACTTCACTTACGTAACTGGACCCACGGTGCCTGTCCCTGTGACCTTTCTCCGTAGTGTTTCTCATCCCTGAGCTTTTTTTTCTTTCCTTTTCTTCTTTGTTTCTTTTCTTTTTTCTTTTTTTTTTTTTTTTTTTTTTTTTTTTTGAGATTCAAGAGGCAGAGTTACAGACAGAAGGAAAAACAGAGAGAGGTCTTTCTTCCTCTGGTTCACTCCCCAAATGGCCACAATGGCTGGAGCTGGGCTGATTTGGGATGGAGCTTCTTCTGGATCTCCTATGTGGGTGCAGAGACCCAAACACTTGGGCCATCTTCTACTGCTTTCCCAGGCCATAGCAGAGAGCTGGATCAGAAGTGGAGCAGCCAGGACTGGAACTGGTGCTCATATGGATGCCAGCGCTGTGGATGGAGGCTTAATCCACACCACAACGCTGGCCCCTGGGCTTTTTTCTAGTAAAGTGACTGACTATCCCAAGTGACAGTGGAAGCTGCTAATCTTATTTATTTAAGAAAAAGAGACAGATCTTTCATTTTGGTTCACTTCTCAGATAGCTGTCCTTGCCAGGGCTGGGCAAAGCTGAAGCCAGGAGACAAGAACTTTTATCTGGGCCTCCCATGTGAGTGGCTAGGGCCCAAGGGCTTGGGCCATTGTCTGTTGCTTTCCCAAGCACATTAGCAGGGAGCTGGATTGAAAGCAGAACAGCCACGGGGTGCTGCCCTCACAGGCAGTGACCTAATCCAGCTGCGTCATAACTCCGGCCTCTGCTAGTTCTCTTAAAGGCTGGACCCCAGCTCTGGTATTTGGGATGGTAGTTCAGACACCTGTGCCCCACATCAGACTGCCTGGATTCAAGATCCAGTTCTGTTTCCAACTCCAACTTCCTGTTAATGCAGACCCAGGGAGGCAGTGGTGATGGCTCAAGTAGTTGGGTTCTTACCATGCATATGGAACCTGGGTTAAGTTCTTGGTTCCTAACTTTGGCTTCCAACCTGGTCTGCCCTTGTAGGCATTTTGGGAGTGAACCACTGGGTAAGAACTCTGCCTCTCAAATAAATGAATTTTTAAAAAATATTTATTTATTTGAAAGAGTTACAGAGAGGCAGAGAGGTCTTCCATCTGCTGGTTCACTCTCCAGATGGCCACAATGGTAGGAGCTGTGCCAATTCGAAGCTAGGAGCCAGAAGTCAAGAGCTTCCTCCGGGTCTCCCATGTGGGTGCAGGGGCCCAAGTACTTGGGCCATCCTCTGCTGCTTTCCCAGGCTCATTAGTAGGGAGTTGGGTTAGAAGTGGAGCAGTCAGGACTCAAATTGGCTCCCATGTGGGATGGCAGCCCTGTAGGCCGAGGATTTAGCCTGCTGTGCCACAACGATGCCCCCTGTTACTCTTTTTAACTGATGCTTAGTACAAGTCAGTAGGCCAGTGCAGATTCGAGGTTGGGGGGGTGTATAGAAATAGACCCTATCTGTTGGTAGACATGATTGGTAGGGTAAATAGGATGGCATGCATGTACATCAAGGGAGGAATTGATGGTGGTCATCTTTGTAGACTTTCTAGAAATTGGAGGATAGGAGTAGTGGCTTCAGAATGCTTAGAACATAAAATACCTGACAGCCAAGAGGATTTGCCGATGGCTGAGATGAAGGCTATCAGATGAGCTGAATGACAACAAGATTTTTTTAGCCACAGCAACTGGTTGGAAGATGATGCCATTTACCTAAATGGAGACTATTGGGGGAGGAGCAGATTCTCGGGTGGAAGCTGAGAACTTTGGCATTTTGTTTCTAATACTTACTAGAGTGTATTTATTATGTGAAAGGAAGAGTTACAGAGAAAGAGCAAGGAAGAGATCTTCCATCTGGTTCATTCCCCAGTCAGCTGCAATGGCGAGGGCTGGGCCAGGCTGAAGCCAGGAGCAGGGGCTTGATCTGGATCTCCCATGTGGGTGCAGGGGCCCAAGCACTAGGACCGTCTTCTGTTGCTTTTCCCAGGCCACTAGCAGAGAGCTGGATTGGAAGTGGAGCAGCAGGGACTCAAACTGGTGCCCACAAGGGATGCCAGCTTTGCAGGTGGTGGCTTTACCCGCTGTGCCACAATGCCCACCCCTGGCATTTTGTTTCCAATGCTTACTGAGATTTAAATGATGGAGTAAGCATTTGGACATAGAAATCTGGGACTAGGGCAAAGAGGGAGTGTAATAAAAACCAGAGGCTTCGTTAACTTGTGGGATTTGAAACCATGACACTGGATCCAATCACATAGGGACTGAGCCTGGGGCTCAGGAAGGCAGGAGAGACCAGCCGTGAGTGAGAGAGGATGGTTTGGTAGAGGAGAGTAGGCAGTGGTTGGCTGGGGAGGTGAGTGAGGAAAGTCGGTGAGAAGGAAGGCGTCATCGGCCATGTGGAATCCCATGGTTAGTCTGCGGTTTAGAGAGATGAGTAAGCAAGTTGGGGTGGTGGTCAGCCTATGTGTCTTGGTCTGAATAACTCTGCTCAGCCTTTTTTCTGTGTGTGAGTCCTTTGATGAGGAGAGTGTTATTTTCAGAATGTGTTGAATATCTACTGTTTTTGAGAAAGGAGAACTAGTGAAAATGAGACAGCACCAGACTGTTGGATGGTAGGGGCTGCTTTACTAAAGGATTCTCTGGGAAGGGGCACTCTGCCCCACCCACTTTCATCCACCCCTTTTACCTTGTCCGGATGCTCAAGAGTGGCTTCTGCAGTTGCCTGGTCATGTTGACTGCAGCAAGTCACAGCAGGGATGGCCTGTTGCTCTGTAAGACAGAACTCTTGTTTGAAGGGTTGGTTTATCATCTTCCCTTAGCAAAAAGGTAGAGATAATCTAGAATTAGGGTTTATTTTGAAAAAAAAATTCAGGCACCCTGATTTTCAAAGATGTCTGTATTTGAAAGGAAGAGTTCCAGAGAGATGGAAAGACACAGAGAGCTTCCAAGTCTGATGGTTCACTCCCCAAATAGCTGTGATGAGCAGTGCTGGGCCAGGCTGAAACCAGGAGCCTGGAACTCCATCTGGTCTTCCCATGTGGGTGCCAGGCATCCAAGCACTTTGGCCATCATCTGCCTTCCCAGGTGCTTTAGTAGGAAGCTGGATCAGAAGCAGAGCAGCCAGAACTTGAACCCGTGCTATGATATGAGATACTAGCCTTGCAGGTGGTGTCTTAACCCACTGCACCATAACGCTGGCCTGGGTTTTAAGACATAAAATGAGACTTTTTTTTTTCTTTAATGTGTGTTTTTAGCAGCTTTATTTATCTTCCTGTGCAGGAATTGCGGAGGTGAGAAGGGACCTAGGGAGATAAGAGGTAGTAGGACAGAGGGCATGGATAGCTAGGCAAGGGCTTTGTCTGGGGAGGGTGACTAATTCATGGGAACGTGTTCTTAGATTGTAAAAGAGGTAGCGGTGTGTGTGTGGAGCGGAGTCCATGGGGCCTCTTTATCCCAGCTCATTATCAAGTTTGGTAGGGCCCTGGCTTGCACAAGGAAGTCTGTGTAACTTTGGATAATATTGTTGAGGATCAGGAATAGGAGAGGGAAATTGTGCTGGAGCTGCTTGATTACGAACCCTATTTGTTTTTGTGTACTTGTTGATCCTAGAGGTATAGCTGCAAGGATGTGAGAAAAGAGGTCTTAGATCTGGGTTTGCATCCATGCTCCACTTTAGATGCATGATATTGTTAAAGGATGAGGAGATGCAGATGTGGGGGTGGTTAGAATGGAAGTAGTGCTTCATAGGATCTTGCAGGACAGGTGTGAGGCATGAGCATGGTATTACACAGTGGTTGCTCCAGTGGCAGCTGTTTTATTTTTGAGTCAGAGGTCGGCACTGGGTAGATGTAGCTGAATTTGGTAGTGGTGATAGAAATACAGACCTTAGTTGTGTTTTTGGATTGTGTAGTACTTTTTTTGTGGAGTTTTCATAAAGTTCACGGAAAAATGTGTCAAGGAAAACCTAAATAAGATTAATTTCTTTTTTTTTTTTTTTGACAGAGTGGACAGTGAGAGAGACAGAGAGAAAGGTCTTCCTTTGCCGTTGGTTCAGCCTCCAATGGCCGCCGCGGCCAGTGCGCTGCAGCTGGCGCACCACGCTGATTCGAAGGCAGGAGCCAGGTGCTTCTCCTGGTCTCCCATGGGGTGCAGGGCCCAAGCACTTGGGCCATCCTCCACTGCACTCCCGGGCCACAGCAGAGAGCTGGCCTGGAAGAGGGGCAACCGGGACAGAATCTGGTGCCCCGACCAGGACTAGAACCCGGTGTGCCGGCGCCGTAAGGATAAGCCTATTGAGCCGCGGTGCTGGCTCAATAAATAAATCTTTAAAAAAAGTATAAATATTAAACAAATCGCATTTCTTTTTTTAGATTTTATTATTTATTTGAAAGGTCAAGTTACAGAGAAGCAGAGGTAGGGAGAAAAAGAGATCTTTCATCCGTTGGTTCACTCCCTAGATGGCCGCAACAGCCAGAGCTGGGCCGATCTGAAGCCAGGAGCTTCTTCTTGGTCTCCCATGTGGGTTCAGGGGCACAAGGACTTGGACCACCTTTGTTGCTTTCTCAGGCACATTAGCAGGGAGCTGGATAGGAAGTGGAACAGCCAGGACTTGAGCCGATGCCATATTGGATGCCGGTACTGCAGATGGCAGCTTTACTCGCTACACCACAGCACCAGACTCAACAGATTGCATTTTCATGCATACATTCAAATTTAACATTTTTATGCTTTTTTACTTATCTGTTTATTTGAAAGGCAGAGTGATGGAGATCGACCATCTGCTGGTTCACTCTCTAAATGCCCACGACAGCTGGGGCTGGGCCAAGTGAAGCTGGAAGCCAAGGACTCAATCTGAGTCTCCCACATGGGTGGCAAGAACCAGAGTACTTGGACTATAATCTATTGTCTTCCCAGGCATGTCAGTAGGAACCTAGATCAGAAACAGAAGAGCTGGGACTGGAATCCACATTCTGATGTGGGATGTGGGCATCCCAAGTAGTGACTTACCCTGCTGCACCACAAATACTGGTTTTTCTTTTTTAAAAAAGATTTATTTATTTGAGAGGCAGAGTTATAGAGGGAGGGAGAGACAGAGAGGTCCTCCATCTGCTGGTTCACTCCCCAAATGGCCACAATGGCCGGTGCCGAGCTGATCTGAAGCCAGGAGCTTCTTCTGGGTCTCCTTCGCAGGTGCAGGGGCCCAAGTGCTTGGGCCATCTTCTACTTTTTTCCTAGGTGCATTAACAGGGAGCTGGATTGAAAGTGGAGCAGGGGGGCTGACACTTTGGCGTAGCGGATAAAGCCGCTGCCTGCAGTGCTGGCATCCCATATGGGTGCCAGTTCGAGACCTGGCTACTACACATCCGATCCAACTCTCTGCTATGGCCTGGGAAAGCAGTAGAGGATGGCCCAAGTCCTTGGGCCCCTGAACCCAAGTGGGAGACCTGGAAGAAACTCCTCCTGGCTCCTGGCTTTGGATCGGCGCAGCTCTGGCCGTTGTGGCCAATTGGGAAGTGAACCAGCAGATGGAAGACTTTCTCTCTCTCTCTCTCTCTCTCTCTGCCTCTCCTCTCTGTGTAACTCTGCCTTTCAAATAAATAAATAAATCTTAAAAAAAAAAAATGTGAAGCAGCTGGGACTTGAACTTGTGGAATGCTGGTATAGCAGGTGGAGGCTTAACTTACTATGCCACAGTGCTGGCCCCAGATATTTGTTATTCAGTCCTCATATATCCATAAACTTCACAAGACTAACCACTTGTTACTTGATAGATTATTTTTCAGAAATTCTTCCATGCATGTATTCACAAGTAGGTGTAGTGTTTTCATACTCATTTTTGTTTGAGAGTCAGAGGACCTCCTGTCTGTTGGTTTATTTCCCAAATGCCTATAATGGCTGGGCCTGGGATAGACAAAAGCCGGGAGCCAGGAACTCATTTTAGGTCTCCCTCAAGGATGGCAGAGATGCAGTCATTTGAGCTATCACCTGCTGTCTCTGAGTCTGCATTTGCAGGTGGTTAGAATCAGGAGCCGGGGCTGGAACTTGAACTCTGGCATTCTGATATGGGACTGCTAAGCTAAACCCCACCCTTGTTGTAACCAACAGCTGTCTTAAGCATGAATGTACAGTGACTCTCTTACAGTAACTTCTGTCAGACATACGCGTATGTCATTGAACTCTTAATTGAGAATCTTTATGTTAATTTATTTTTAAATTCTAACCTTAAGGAATTGCTATGTCAAAAAAAAAATGAACGTTTTAAATTTTGAAAGTACCCTGCCAAAAACACCCCCACCACATTTCTTATGTTGACATGGTTGACATAACTATGACTTGCCAAAAAGAGAGCTTTCTCTTTCTTTTTTTGGTTTTAAAGAAAAAAAAGTTTTTGAGAGGTACACAAGGAAAGAAAGAGACCAAAAGAGAAAGCTCTCACTAGCTGGCTCATTCCTCTTCATGACTGTGGCTGGCCTGAGGCTGAAATTGGGAGCAGGGATCTCAGTCCATTCTCACACAGGGTAGAACCCAATCATTTCAGCCATCACTGCTGCCTCCTAGGATCTGCATTAGGAAGCTGGAGCCAGGAGTCGAACTCAGGCTCTCCAGTATGGGCGGCAGTCATCTTTACTACTACGCTAAACGCCCACTCTCCAGGAGCTGTTTTTTTGTTTTGTTTTTGTTTTTGTTGTTGTTTTTTTTTTTTTTTTTTTTTTTGACAGGCAGAGTTAGAAAGGTCTTCCTTCCATTGGTTCACCCCCCAAATGGCCGCTACGCCAGCACGCTGCACTGATCCAAAGCCAGGAGCCAGGTGCTTCCTCCTGGTCTCCCATGCGGTGCAGGGCCCAAGCACTTGGGCCATCCTCCACTGCACTCCCGAGCCATAGCAGAGAGCTGGACTGGAAGAGGAGCAACTGGGACAGAATCCGAATCTAGTGCCCTGACGGGGACTAGAACCCGCTGTGCCGGCACCGCAGGCGGAGGATTAGCCAAGTGAGCCGCGGCGCCGGCCAGGAACTGTTCTCAGTGCAGTGGGTAGTAAGATAGTTCAATTCCAAACTAGTTTTAAGAATGGAGGACTGCCGGCGCCACGGCTCACTAGGCTAATCCTCTGCCTTGTGGTGCCGGCACACTGGGTTCTAGTCCTGGCCGGGGCGCCGGATTTGTCCCAGTTGCCCCTCTTCCAGTCCAGCTCTGTGCTGTGGCCAGGGAGTGCAGTGGAGGATGGCCCAAGTACCTGGGCCCTGCACCCACATGGGAGACCAGGAGAAGCTCCTGGCTTTGGATCAGTGTGGTGCGCTGGCCGCAGCGCGCCGGCCACGGCGGCCATTGGAGGGTAAACCAATGGCAAAGGAAGACCTCTCTGTCTCTCTCTCTCTCTCACTGTCCACTCTGCCTGTCAAAAAAAAAAAAAAAAAAAAAAGATTAAAAAAAATGGAGGACTGTGTCATTTTAGGAACAACTTTACTTCTCCGCTGTGGCTGTTGTGTGCTGAGTCTGACAAGTCTGTCCCATTTCATTTGTTTTCCTTGTATAGAAAAAGTAAAAAATCTGTAAAGATTAAACTTTGATAACTTGCAGCTTGAGTGCTCCCATGCTTAGCACTTTGTCTTTCTGGATCTCTCCTTAGAAACTAACAGTAGTGTCTTGTAGTAGGAACTTTACTAAATCACATCCTGAGAAGTTTAAGAAACAAGCTTCCAGGGACTGGTGCTGTGGCACAGAGGGTTAAGCCACCACCTGTGACTCCAGCATCCCATGTGAGTGCTGATTTCAGCCTGGGCTGCAACTTCTGATCCAGCTTCCTGCTGTTGCACCTGGGAAAGCAGTGGAAGATGGCCCAAGTGCTTGGGCCCCCACCACTGAAGTGGGAGCCCCAGGTAGAGTTCCTGGCTCCTGGCTCTGGCCATTTCAGGAGTGAACCAGTGGATGGAAGATCTCTTTCTCTGTCTCCCCTTCTCTCTCTGTAACTTTGCCTTTCAAATAAATAAATACATCTTTAAAAACTACAAGAAGGTGCAGCTCATTGAGCTTGCCATCCTCACTGGGCAGTGAATGAGAGTGCTTGGGTTTAGGGCAACCTACATTGTTGTTAAAGCTGGTAAAGTGATTGTATTCATTGAGTTCTCCCCCAGTGATCCTCAAATGTCTGTTTTTTGGAAAGCTCGTGTTGTGAAAATGAAGCAGCTCTTTTTTTTTTGGAAGTTAAACGTGGGTGAAATTTTTAGCTTGCATTTCTGTGTGTGTATGTGTGTATGTGCGCACGCACGTACATGTGCACCACGATTTACCTATTTTTGCATTGAATTTCAGAAATAAATTCTTCCTTATGGGTTTATATAAGTTCTTGGTTTTGCAGGCATGGCTCGGGCACCATGCTGGTTCCATGCTGGGTTCAGGTGTAGTGAGGAGAATGTAGCCCTGGGCCTGAAGAAAAGTGCAAGGAGGGCAGTGACTTTCATCTCACTCTGAATCCTGGGAGGTGATGACCTTGGGTGAGGCAGTGATCCTCATGGTGGGTTACAGCTTCTGCAAGTCAAGAGAAGCTTAAATACATCGCGAACCGTGTGTGGGATGCTTCAGAAACACAGGAGGGGCATTGGTTTAGCCCAACCCCAAGATGGCAAGGGGTAGTTAGGGGTATGAAGATGACAGGCCGAGGGTATCTGGGCATGGTGAGGGTGGAGGAGGTAGAAGGCATGGCAGGAGCAAGGCGTGCAGGTGTGAAACACCCTGGTGCGTGGAGGAACTGCAAGCTGTTTGAAATTGAAGAGAGGCTCAAGTGTGAGGCAGGACGGTGCTGAGGCTGAGCCTAGAGGGGTGTCTGGAGCAACCTGGCCGCCCAGTGGGGTGACTTGTTTCTCACGTGTTTACCGTCAGGCGCTGCTTCAGGTTAGTTAATGCCATTCAGCAGATTCATTTGGGGTGACTGTGGAAGACTTGGCGCCTAGTCTTTTGGGGATCTGCTCACTGCTTTGTCTCTGGTGCTTCATGGGAATGGCAGTTTCCCAGAACCTCCCATGGAGTTCAGCGCTGTCCTGAGGGCACACTCTGCTAGGGTAGTTAGGCACACAGGACTAAGTGTCCGGCACTAAGTTTGAGCCTGTGTTAGTTTAAGATTACCCATGGGAACACCATCATCAGTAGTGATGATTAAAGCTCCTGCTAGTAATCGTTACTAGAGGCATCTCAAATTATATAATGAAGCTTTGGAGAAAATGATGTAGATACATAAACATGCAAATGCTATTAACTCGGTTTCAAACATCAGCTCAGGATGGGGAGGGGGTCATGTGGCGGGGAGGGCCAGTGGAATCTTCTCACTTGGGATCTGTATTTAGTTCTGTGATCTTGGGCAAACTGGTTACACTCTTTAAGCATCTCACTTTTTTTTTTTTTAAATATGTATTTATTTGTTTGAAATCCAGAGTGACAGATCTTTACTCTGCTGGTTCACTCCCTAAATTGCTGTTCACAGTCAGGGCAGGGCCAGGCCAAAGACAGGAGCTTCTTTAAGGTCTCCTGTGTGGGTGCAGTGGGCCAAGCACTTGGACCATCTTCCGCTGCTTTTCCCAGGTGCATTAGCAGGGAGCTGAATTGGAAGTTGAACAGCCGGGACACAAACCGGTGCCCAAATTGGGTGCTGGCATTACAGGTGATGGTTTTTACTAGCTATGCTACAACACTGGCCACAGAGGTGATAAAACTTAGTGCACAGGGCTTTTGGGAGTTTGGGGATAATGTTTGTAAAGGACTTCTTGGATTGTCTGACACCTGAACATTATTTCCTTGAGTAATAAGTTTGTGCATTTACTGTGTGGCAGTGGGAAAGAAGGAATGGGTACGCTGCCTCCTGCATACCCCATGGTTTGCATCTCTTGCACAGATACAGACATGTTTCTTGCTTCTCCATACAATATAGGTTATCTGCTGTGAGCAAATTTGTACTCTATATCTGCATTCTACATGCATGGGTCTTTTTTCTTTTTCTTTTTTTTAGATTGATTTATTGGAAGACAGAGTTCCAGAGAGAGAGGCAGAGACAGAACCTGCTGGTTCATCCAGGGAGCTGGATTAGAAGTGAAACAGTTGAGACTTGAACTAGTGCCCGCATGGGTTGCCGACATTTCAGCTGGCAGCTTAATCTGCTATGCCGCAGCACCAGCCCCATGCATGGGTCTCAAGAATCTTTAAATTGGGTTTAGTTGTGAAATAATGTCAAGAGAATAATAGACTAAGAGTTAAAGAACTGCTAATTTCAGAGAGGTGGACACAGTGCAGAAATAGAAGATAAAAAGGGACAGATCAGGACAAGATAGCTGAAAGGCCAATCTATATAGAAAGAGGCAGTCCTAGCTACGTCTCACTCGTTACAGGGAAACACCAAGTACAGTGGAGGAAGAGAGAGGGTGCTCTCTGGTGTTGGCAGGCGTGCAGAGGGACGGCGGTCACACAGCTGGCGAGCCAAGTCTCAGTGTCTGCTGGAACTTCAAATGCGAGCACCCTTCCACCCTGTCTCAGGGAAGACAACCCAGTGCTTGTGGTTTTTTGCAGTTTGCAAGCATAGCTTTCGTCATCGGGATTGTGAAAGAGCTTCAAGTCACCAGACGGGATGTGGTGGAGGGTCTCTGGTTAGCCCCCTAACACACAGGGTTCTTAGGGTCTATTTCTCATTGCATTTCAGCAGACATTAAACAGGAACTTTGGAACAGGCCTCGTTGTCGATGCTCCAAGCGCCGAAGCTTCCTGGCTTTGACATGATTGTCTGGGACGTTGTGCAGTTGCTTGCTTTTGAGCTGTTGTGGGTGGTAGACTATTTTTCCCTCCAAGATTTATTTATTTATTTGAAGGGCAGAGTTACAGAGAGGGAGAGAAAGAGAAGACTTCCACCCACTGGTTCGCTCCCCAAATGACCACAACTACTTGGGGCTGGGCCAGGCTTAAGCTAGGAACTTCCCCTGGATCTCCCATGTGAGTAGCAGGGGTCCAAGGTCAACTTTGCTTTCCTATGCCATTAGCAGGGAGCTGGGTCAGATGTGGAGCAGCTGGGAATGGAACCAGTGTCCCGTACGGTACGGGATGCTGGCACTGCAGGTGGCAGCTTTAGCCTGCTGTGCCACAGCACTGGCCCCCATAGGTAGTAGGCTTTTGTTTGCTTTTGGTCTGTATGTGGTTGTAGGTGAAAACACTTTATGTTCAGCAGTTTGTAACTTTCAGTTACGTTAGTGTCTTCTGTGTGTTAGCGATTTTATTTTTTTATGATATTCTTTTTTTTATTTATTTATTTTGACAGGCAGAGTGGACAGTGAGAGAGAGAGAGAGAGAGAAAGGTCTTCCTTTGCTGTTGGTTCACCCTCCAATGGCTGCCACGGCCGGTACACTGCGGCCGGTGCACCACGCTAATCCGAAGCCAGGAGCAAGGTGCTTCTCCTGGTCTCCCATGTGGGTGCAGGGCCCAAGCACTTGGGCCATCCTCTACTGCACTCCCTGGCCACAGCAGAGAGCTGGCCTGGAAGAGGGTCAACCGGGACAGAATCCAGTGCCCCGACGGGACTAGAACTCAGTGTGCTGGCGCCGCAAGGCGGAGGATTAGCCTATTGAGCCGCGGCGCCGGCTCGATTTTATTTGCAGTATTCTACAAAGTTACTTGCAAAAGACTTTTTTTAAAGTATTGTTTAATGTTTCAAAAATTAGAACTAAACCTTCATGGAAAAAAAAATGTACCAGGAGCAGGTATTGTAACATGGTGGGTTAAGTTGTTGCTTGGGATACCCACATTCCACATCAGAGTGCTGAATCCAGTCCTGACTACTCTGCTTTCGATCCATTGTCCTGCTAGTGTACCTGGGAAAGCAGCAACGATGGTTTAAATACTTGAGTGGGAGATCCAGATGGAATTCTTGGCTTCAGCCTGACCCATCGTTTGGGGGATGAACCAGTGGATGGAAGAGTGATCTCCCTCTGTTCCTGTCTGCCTCTCAAATAAATGAATAAATCTGTGGCTGGGCCAGGCAGAAGTTAGGAGTTGGGAACTCTGAGTCTTCCACATAAATGGCCGGAACCCCATTGTGTGAGCTATCACTGCTGTTTCCCAGGATCTGCGTTAGGAGGAAGCTGGAATTGGGAGCAGAGCTGGGACCTGAACCCAGGGGCTCCCATAGGGAATGCAGGTGTCCCAGTGGGTGAACTAGCAGACCACTTTCCTTCAAGGACATTGTAAAACAAAATGTGCTTGTTTTTAAAATGCAAGTGGCAATGAAGAATAAAGCGACCACTAGTACAGTTTGGAGCTTCTTGGTCCTTGCTGAGGGCCGGCAGTTTACCCAGTGTTGTTTGCACCATCAGTGTGAGTGTGAACAGCGTGAAAAAGGCAGCTCACATCCATGCCACTATAGAGGTGGTGTGCAACAGGAAGTGTCTCGGGAACTCCCAGCAGGCTCCATGCTGGCTTTGGAGAATTGCTGCTCTGTGCTAATGCGTGGTTGGAAATTATTTGGGTCAGATGCTCTTTGAGTATGTATTTATGTCATAATATGACAGATGGCAAGAGCAAGTTGTTTGCAACTCCCTGGCATGTTAGCCTTATAGGGAATTTTACACAGATCAGTTTGTGGAAAAAACAGGTGTGGGAAGAGGAAAAGCAAAATGTAAGAAACTCTAAACAAAGAGGAAAAAATCTTGGTGTACAAAAGATAAAATACTTAGAATGAAGAGCTAAGGAGTTTGCATAAGTAAAATGAACTGCGTGTGGGCAGTGAACTCTCCCTGTCAAACCACAGTCAACCCTAAGGTTAACCTCAGGCCATGCCTTGGGATACATTCAGTATCTTTAAAAAAAAAAAAAAAATCTGGGACACAGATAGGTATTTGAGATGTCTTCATCTGCTGGTTCATGCCCCCAAATGCCTGCAATAGCTGGGACTCCATCCCCATCTCCTGTGTGGGTGGCAAGAACTCAAGTAGCCGAGCCATTATCTGCTGTCTGCCAGGGTGTGCCGAAGCAGGAAGCTGGGTCTGAAGCAGAGATGGTTCTTGATCCCAGGCGCCCTGACACACGGGATGTGGGCAGATGTGGGATGTGGGCATCCTGCGTGGCTTAACTGCCGCCCCACAAAGCCCATCCCTCAGCACCTAAACATTTTTCCTATAATGTTGAACCTGATTAGAATCTCAGGGCCTCTGACATTGCAGCCAGCTTTTCCTGCCCCAGATCACTGTTAGTATAAGTTCAGAAGGTAACTAGGTTTTTTTTTTTTTTTTTTTTGACTGCTTTACATTTTAAAAATAGCTTTATTCCCCTAGTTGGTTGAAAACAGCATGAATACAAGCAATGCATACACCTTGTTGGTGAGTTTACACAGTGCTCTGGATCCTGGATCCTTGACCCCTGGCCACTGGCGTGCAGTAGGGCTGGGCTTAGACGCGGGGATCTGGCTCTTGGCTGGACAAGTTTTCTCGTTTGCTCTTTCGGTCTGTTGCCGTTACTGCTAATGAAGTTTGAGATTGAGATCCTTAAGACTGCAGGATTCATGATTGGCTTTGATTTTGCACAGGTGTTGCTAAGGGTTTTACTGGGGGACAGTGCAGAGCATGGTTAGGAACCACAGCCAACGACTCACTGTATGAACACAGGTCTGTCTAGTCCACGGGGATTTGCCCAGCGCTGGCATCAGGCTTCTGACTCAGCTGTGGCGATATCCTTGGGGTTAGTGCCCAGAAAGGCAGCTCCAGCTTTAATCAGCAAAACCTTTTGGTAGTGGACTGAGAAGGGTCGCTAGTTTCATTCTGTTCATAGACAATGATTTTTTTGCCTTTAGGAATTATAATCTACCAATGCCTTTTCATGGTATTTCACCAGGTTTTTCCCATTCTTTATGCTTTTTTCTGGTGTGAGAAAACTTAGTAGCTTGCTGTTTTTTCAAAGGGTAGTTTTGCTGAACTTAGATCTTGGGGCGGATTTTAAATGATTGGACAAATTGTTGAGTGCCTGCTGCACGCCAGGTGCTGCTTTAGGTGCAGGGGAGACAGCAGTGGAGACAAGAATCCTCCCCCCACACAGCTTGGGATCAGAAAAGGACACTTGTGACAGTGCTGGCGCTGTGATGTGGTGTGTTAAGCTGCCGCCTGCGACACGGGCGTCCCATATTGGGTGCTGGTTTGAATCCTGGCTGCTCTGCTTCCATTCCAGCTCCCTGCTGATGTGCCTGGAAAAGCAGTGGAAGATGGCCCAAGTGCTTGGGCTCCTGCACCTGTGTGGGAGACCTGGAAGAAGCCCCTGGCCTCAGCCTGGCCCAGCTCCAGCTGATGCAGCCATTTGGGGAATGAAGCAGTAGATGGGAGATAGCGCTCTTTCTCTCCCTCTCTGCCCCCCTCTCTGTAACTGCCCTTCAGAAAGACAACTGTGGGAGAAATGGGAGCCACCGCATGCACGTTCCTGCTGTGCAGTTGTGATGCTGCTGGTTCACTGGAGATGAGGTGTGAGCTCAAATACACACCTGCTTTAAAGATTGAATTCAAAAGCAGTATACAACAGCTTAGCAAAAGTAAGTTTTTAAAGATTTATTTATTTGAAAGGCAGAATTACAGAAAGGGGAGAGATAATATATAGAGAGATTCCATCCATTGGTTCGCTCCAAATGGCCGCAGCATCCAGAGCAGGGTCAGGCTGAAGCTGGGAGCCAGGAACTTCCAAGTCTTCCATTTGGGTGGCAGGGCACAGGTACTTGGACCGTGCTCCGCTGTTTTCCCAGACGCATTAGCAGGGAGCTGGATTGTAAGTGCATCCTGCTGTGATACAGGATGTGGCCAATGCAAACGTGAGCAGTACAACAGTGCTGGCCCTTGTGTATTAGTGCAAATGAGTAACGCTGACTCGAAGAGGTGGATGACAAAAATGACGGGAGATCCGTTAAGGGCTGCAGAGATATGGAAAGCTTGGATAAAGGGGGGTGGGGATAGTTGGCATAGGGTGGGGTTTGGCTGTTGTTTCCTGTAGGATGTCAGAGAAGCAAGCGTGGGAGTGACGTGAGCAGGTGTCTAGGGCAAGAGTGATCCAGGCATCGGGGAGACAGCAGGCCCTGAATGTGCCTGCTGCCCTTACAGTCACCCAGAGGGTTCTGGGGCTGGGGTGGAGGATGCCATGGGAGCTGAGGTTAAAGAGGCCAGCTGACTTCCTGTGACGATGATGAGATGCATGGATGGGTTTTCAGAAGAAGTTCTGAGCAGACGTATCTTTCAAAGCACGTACTCTGGCTGCTCCATTGAGCACAGACCATGGTGTGTGAGGTGGCATCAGGGAGACGAGTGAGCAGATGGTTGTCATTGTCCAGGTGAGATGGTGTAAGAATCCTCCATAGAACCAGTAGCAAGGTCGGCTGTAGTGAGTCGGGGAGCAGCCGAGGACACCTCGGCCGTGTGCGAGCCTCCTGCTGATGGTGTTCAGCAGGGCTGTGGGAGCGTCTTGGGTGGGTGGGCTGAAGTGATTGACAGTGAGTTCAGACGCAAGGAGGCAGCACAGTGAACAGACGGCAGATGGAGAAGCAGAGGGCAGGGGCTGGGGGAGCTGAGGGGAGCCTGCTGTGCTGCTCTATGCTGTGGCAGAGTGGGGGTGCTGAAACCTTGAGTGTTTAAAAGAACGGATAGATGGAGAAGAAGCAGAGCCTGAGCCTTTGCAGGCTTTGGGGTATTCTGCTTTCGCAGGGCTGGGGAACCTTTTTTCTGCTAAGGGCCATTTGGGTATTTCTGACATTTGCCGGCACAGAAAATGACCACCTTAAAAATCAGCCTGTGGGAGGGGGGTGCCGGCGCTGTGGCTTAGTGGGTAAAGCTGCTGCCTGCAGTGCCAGCATCCCATATGGGCGCCGGTTCGATTCCTGGCTGCTTCTCTTCCGATCCAGCTCTCTGCTGTGGCCTGGGAAAGCAGTAGAAGATCCCAAGTGCTTGAGCCCCTGCATCTACAATGGGCGACCTGGAAGAAACACCTGGCTTGGCTTTGGCCTGGCTTAGTCCTGCCTGTTGTGGCCATCTGGGGAGTGAGCCAGTGGATGAAAGATCTCTGTCTCTGACTCCTCTTCTCTCTCTCTAACTCTCCTTTCAAATAAATAAATAAATCTTAAAAAGAAAAAGTAGTTAATTTCCCCATATGTAGGCTGATAATGGATTATCACCTATATAAAGATCCTATAATTAATAGAATATTAATACCATAAGTCTCATTGTCAGTACTTGTTACAGATGATTCTGATTTTTCAGAAAATATCAGCAAATGGTTTACCCTCAACCAATTATGGAGAAAATAAATGTGCAATGTTTAACCAAAAACATTAAAAAAATCCCCCTGAAACCTCTGAAAACTTCAGAGTAGTTTTTTTTTTTTTTTTTTTTTAAGATTTCTTTACTTATTTGAAAGTTATACAGAGAGAGGAGGAGAGGCAGAGAGAGAGAGAGAGAGAGAGAGAGAGGGAGGGAGGGAGGGAGGGAGGGAGGTCGGTCGGTCGGTCTTCCATCCTCTGGCTCACTCCCCAAATGGCTGCAATGGTCAGAATTGAGCTGATCCGAAGCGAGGAGCCAGGAGCTTCTTCTGGGTCTCCTACACTGGTGCAGGGGCCCAAGGACTTGGGCCATCTTCGACTGCTTTCCCAGGTCACAGCAGAAAGCTAGATTGGAAGAGGAGCAGCCGGGACTCGAACAGGTGTCCATAAGGGATGCCATTGCTGGAGGCCGGGGGTTTTAGCCCACTGTGCAGCAGCGCTGGCCCCTTCTCTTTGTTTTGTTAATGTTGCTTAGTGTTGGCAAGATTGCCTTTTTTTTTTTTTTTTTTTTTAAGATTTGTTTATTTGAAAGGCAGAGTTAGAGGAAGAGATTTTTCATCTGCTGGTTTACTCCCCAGATGGCCACAAAGAACAGGGCTAAGCCAGGTGGGAGCCAGGATATTCATCCAGGTCTCCCATGTGGGTGCAGGGACCCAAAGATGTGGGCTATCTTCCACTGCTTTCCAGGCAATTAGTAGGGAGCTGGATCAGAAGTGGAGCATCTAAGACTCAAACTGGCACCCATATGGGCTGCTGGCATTGCAGGAGGTGACTAAACCTGCTACGCCACAACACTGGCCCAGAATATTTTCAAAGTGAAGTATTAGCAGTGATTTCTTTTTCTTTCCTTTCATCCTTCCATCTTTTTTTTTTTTTTTTTTTTTTTTTTTAAGATTTATTTATTTATTTAAAAGGCAGAGTTACAGAGGGAGAGGCAGAGGCAGACAGAGAGGGTGATCCTCCATCTGTCGGTTCACTCCCCAAATGGCTGACTCTGCAAGGCTGGGCGGGGCTAAAGCTGGGAGTGTGGAATTCTATCCAGGTCTCCCACGTGGGTGGCAGGGCCCAAGCACTTGGGTTGTCATCTGCTGCTTTGCCAGGCATGGTAGCAGGGAACTAATTCAGAAGTGTAGCAGCCAGGACAGGAACCGGTGCCCACTAGGGATGCTAAAACTTCTGTGCCACAAGTTAGCCCCAACAATGAATTTTGACTAATAAAATTGTGCTTTTTTTCTAGGTGGAATTCTAAAATGCTTAATGCATATTGGTCTAACTGATTCTGAATTTATAGACTTGTTATAAACTGATAGCTCAAAACTATTTAAGTGTAACTAAATCTCAAAATTGAATTATAGCTAGTAAAAATTCAATATAGATTATCTAAAATTAGTTGTACATCTTTGATCTTATTTTAAAAACACTACTGTTTAAAAGTGTAGGTCTGATTTTACTTTGTGAGATTTGTACATTAATATTTTACTTATTAGAAACATTTTAAAAAGTTAAGATAGTATAATTATTTAAATTAAAATATTTTAGTTAAACTTCCAAATTGTTTGAATAAACAAAAAAAAATTCTAGTTACCTGATTTTATGACAAATTTTAATTTGGTTTACCTGTTATACCCTAAATCTCTGGATAGCTTTTTTAATAAAATTGACTTCTAAGTATTGTACTCATTAAAATCCAGAGATTGGTCTCAGCAGTATCTGAATTTATTTAAATATATTTCTCGTTCTGAGTTGAAGACAACACAAAAGTAGAATATTCTGTATTCCTGAACTTAAATGAAATTTAGGACATGAACCCATAGCAGCTGATTATAAATCTGCAGGCGGGGATTACGTTTCAATGTTGCTGATGTCTGCATCTCGTCGTTTTTTGCCTTACTTGTTGAGTCTTGCCAATTGCGATCAGTATGCCCAGGTGCTAGAGAGAGAGACTATTAGCTTATAATTTTGAAGGATAAAAATCAACATTTTACAGTAACTTTGATTTAAAAAGCACATTTGTGAATATGGAGCATTAACGTATTTCTGACTATTGTCCTAATTTGCCTTTAAAAATGCATAGCCAGAGCCGGCGCCGCGGCTCATTAGGCTAATCCTCCGCCTTGCGGCGCCAGCACTCCGGGTTCTAGTCCCGGTCGGGGCGCCGGATTCTGTCCCGGTTGCCCCTCTTCCAGGCCAGCTCTCTGCTATGGCCCGGGAAGGCAGTGGAGGATGGCCCAAGTGCTTGGGCCCTGCACCCGCATGGGAGACCAGGATAAGCACCTGGCTCCTGCCTTCGGATCAGCGCGGTGCGCTGGCTGCGGCGGCCATTGGAGGGTGAACCAACGGCAAAGGAAGAGCTTTCTCTCTGTCTCTCTCTCTCACTGTCCACTCTGCCTGTTAAAAAGGCATAGCCAGACTGAGTTTCCCAGACTGATTAAGTAACGGAAGTCTCTTGTTTCAAAATCTACAGAATTTTAAGATGTGTGGCTTCCTAGCAGTGAATTGATCTGGTTGATTGCTTCGATGCTCCTGGTCCAGTCCTGTCATGGCTTTGAATTTATATGCTATTGAATTTACATGCTAAACTAGGAAGCACATAGAGTATTTTTCCTATTGCTTTTTCTGCTTGTTTAATTCTACAGCTGATTTATTCACCATTTTTCGTATTTGAAGCCTTTCCTCTTCTCAGAATACTGAAGTTCCAAACCTAGAGGTAGATGACTCTTGAAATGATGTCCAGCAGGTCAATCTATAGGTGAAGGGATTTAGAATTCAAATACTTCTGATGCTGTACACTTCAAGATGCTTCAGGTTTTAATCATCAATTAAGTAGCTGAATGTAAATGTAGGAGTGTATACGGTGCAGGATGTCTCAGGAAAAAACTTAAAACTTTGTAGCTTCTTCTGCAGCCTGGTAAATCCTGTGTAAAAATAAAAATGACTTGATGCGGTGGACAGATGGCTGGTAGCTGGGGTGTGTCGGAGTCCTGGTGTGCTGCCCCTCTACAGTCTGTCCTGATAACACTCGCCATTCTTCAGGGAATGTGTTAAAGTGCCTGGCCCTTTAATAAGTTCCTACAGCGTATGCATTTCCAAAACACTTATTTCAACATTTTTACAAGGTGTTAAAGTCTGAAGCCCAGGGCACTAAAGTTTAATGCCCTGTCCAGATCGTTAATGACAGATTTAGTTTATGATGCTTTTTTCTAATTGCAAAGCTTTCGGGAGGTTGGAACCGTTGGTGGGGAGGAAAGGACTTTGTGGAATCTCTGGGGCTAGTTGCAGGCAAGGGCCAAGGGCAGGTGCATGTGCCCAGGGAAGGTGGAGGGCGAGTGCTGTGCAGAGGTCCTGGGCATCCTTGGCTGATGTGAAACGTTTTGGCCAATTCGTGAAGAGGGTGAAGGAGACCAGGAGCCTGTTTCTCTGAGATGCTTGTGTCCTGCTTGGGCTTGGGGCTGTGGTAAAAACAGAACCACCTCGGTTATGAGGGCGACATCACAGTGTGGGTTATCATGATAGCAGGCATAGCTTTTATTTATTTTTTAAAGAAAACCCTGGGACTTAGGGGACTTTACTAATCTTATGGCACAGAGTGTGGGTCTGGTGGTGGGAGAGGCCCCTCCTTGCTCTGAGTCCCCAGCAGCAGTGTTTTGGCTGTGGCTTGGGCTTCTTCCTGCACCTGCTGCTCCTGGGGTCTCTGTCTTCATCTGCTTCTCGGCCCCCAGCCCCGTGCTGCAGTGCCTAGCGAGGCTTTCATGCCGCCAGGGGGCTCCTTGTGGCAGTTGACAAGCACTTGGGTGGTGGTCTTTTTTTTTTTTTTTAATTTATTTTTTATTTATTTGCCAGTTAGAGAAAGATCTTCCATCGCTGGTTCACTCCCAAATGGCTGCAAGGGCAAGGCCTGAGCCAGACCAAAGCCAGGAGCTTCTTCCAGGTCGTCCATGTAGCTGGGAGACCTGGGGCCCAGGTACCTCGGACATCTGCTTTCCTGGCTCATTAGCATCCAGGTTACTCCAGTGTCCTATGCATAACTTCCCCCTCCTCATTTATTTTATTATTTCTTATTTATTCCCCCCCAAAGAAATATTTTATTTAAGGGATACAGACTTATTGCATTTCATAAGTACAACTTCAGGAATATAGTGATTCTTCCCACCATACCTGCCTTCCCCCACTGTCCTGCCCCGCCTCCTCTTCTCTCTCCCATTCCCAGTCCCATTCTCTACTAAGATCCATTTTTGATTAACTTTATACACAGAAGATCAATTCTGTCCTAAGTAAAGAGTTCATTAATTTCTGCATAGGTTTAGCCTGCCACTTTTATTTATTTTTAAGATTGACTTATTTGAAAGGCATAGTTACAGAGAGGGGGAGATCTTTGACTCCCCAAATGGCCACAACTGCCAGGACTGGGTAGGAGCCGTGAACTCCATATGGGTCTCAAATGGGTGCAGGGACGCAAGCACTTGGACCATCCTCCACTGCTTTCCAGGTGCATTAGCAGGGAGCTGGATTGGAAGCAGAGCAGCTGGGACTGGAAGCAGCTTAATCCACTGCACAGAGGCCGGTCCCAACATGCCACTTTAAAAATTGAACCTGAATACTGTATAACATTTTCTTAAGTGTGATGGTGGAAAGAAGAGCCATTGAGTTTTCCTGCATCTAGATGTTTTTGAGTTTATTAATTAGCTTTTCCCATGTTTGCTGTTAGAAATTTGTCATGGGGCCAGCATTGTGGCATAGCAGGTAAAGCCACCACTTGTGATGCCAACATCCCCTATGGGCTCTGGTTCAAGTCTTAGCTGCCCCACTTCTGAGTGAGCTTCTTGCTAATGTGCCAGGGAAAGCAACAGAAGATGGCCCAAGTGCTTGGGCTTCTACACCCACATGAGAGACCCAGATGAATCTCCTGGCTTTGGCCTGGCCATTGCAGCCATTTGGGAAATCAACCCGCAGATGGAAGGTCTCTGTCTCTCCATCTCTCTGTATAACTCTGCCTTTCAAATAAATAAATTTGTCATCACTTCTCAAATTGTAATTTAATTAGCAGTATGACGTAGTTACTGGTTTTAAAGGGAAAAACATACCACAGCTAGGTTATATGAACTTATTTAACCAAAAACCAAATGGCATCGATTACAAGCATGTGGAGCCTTTGAAATGACTGCAGGAGAAGCAGGGGATGCCTTGCAGCACGCGGGCTGGGTCTTTCATTGTCAGCAGTTATTTGTCTTCATCACACTTCGTCTTAGCTGGTAGATGAGGCTGCATGTTTGTTTGCCTTGAGGATTTATGCTTAATTCAAAAAATTTACAGAAAAATGGAACTAAAAGTATGGATTTATTGTGGTGCAAGATTTCTTAAAATCTACAGCTAATTTTTTTTATAACACACATCTTCCATGCATTATGAAAAAAGTTTTCTTGGCACCAAAAAGCATCATACTTTAAATTCTGTTTTCCTTGAACTGTTGGAAGTACCCTTGCACATGGTGTTGATGTTGGCCTTCTCTGTACAGTGCAGGTGCAGCTGTGAATTAGATAATTTCTAGCGTTTCTACCAGGAGGCTGGATCTGTGCTGTTAAGATTATGCTGGACACTTTTCATGCAAGTCTAAGTGGGTTTTTTTTTGTTCCTGTTGTTTTGCAGAGGCCAAACCATAGAGGTCTGAAATAAAGGTAGAAAGAGCATGCGTGTTGACATTAAGAGTTAGAACGAGTTTGAATCTGATTTGATTACCTTTCGACCTTGGTTAACACAGTCCCTTGGGGCTGTTTTCTCAGTCAAGGAGTTGTCTTCATTTGGTGTAAGGGCAACAGTGGAAATGTATTTCATATTCTAGCACAGTTTCACCCATTAGAAGTCAGAGAAGAAATCTCGTTTCCATTCTCTGTGTGGGTAAAACTTTAAATTTTTTTTAAAGGGAGATTGAGACCTTTGTTTTATTTATTTATTTTTATTTGACAGGTAGAGTTATAGACAGAGAGAGAGAAAGGTCCTCCTTCCGTTGGTCCACTCCCCAAGTGGTCACTATGGCTGGCGCTGTGCTGATCCGAAGCCAGGAGCCAGGTGCTTCCTCCTGGTCTCCCATGCGGGTGCAGGGGCCCAAGCACTTGGGCCATCCTCCACTGCCCTCCTGGGCCACAGCAGAGAGCTGGACTGGAAGAGGGGCAACTGGGACAGAACCCAGTACCCATATGGAATGCTGGCGCCACAGGTGGAGGATTAACCTAGTGAGCCATGGTGCTGGCTCCCAAAACTTTAAAATTTGTTATTAAATTGTGTTGGTAGCAGAAATCATCTAGAAATGGTTCATCTTTCTTGATGTTTCTGACTGCTTGGGCTGTACAGAGGATGCAGCTTTGATCCATAGCATCTCTTGTGTTAGAGGTGGCATACATGCAAATTGTGCGGAATTATCCTCATGTAACAGAGGATTCTGGATTTTCCCCTTATGTTTGTTTATTTGAGTCAGTAAGAGAACACACAGTTCCATACAATTCCATCCACTGGTTCACTCCCCAAATGCATACAACATCCAGGACTGGGCCAGGCCAAGTTGAGAACTCAATCTAGGTAGGGACCAGGAACCCAACCAATTGAGCCATTGACTGCTGCCTCCCAGGGTGTGCATTAGCAGGAAGGTGAACCACGTGGAGCGAGACCTGGAACACAAGCACTTCTGTATAGGATAGAGGCATCACATAACTGGCGTCGTAGGTGTTTTAACCATTTGGCCAAGTGCCCACCCTAAGGTTCTGTTTAAGTGAACAGTAAAGATTATTTCTTGAGTTATAGAACAAGATTTTTCCCAGTATCCTATATATGAAGTTATACTGTAGTTATTGCAGCAAAATCTATTAGTTTCTTTCTAATTTATTTGAGGAACAGAAAGAGAGAGTACATGAATATTCATTACTGGTTCACTCCCCAAATTCCAGCAATGGCCAGGGCTGAAGCTGAGAACGGGCAGCACAGTTCAGGTCTCTTACATGGGATGCAGGAAGCCAAATATTTGAGCCGTCACTCCTTCCTCCCAGTGTCTGCAGCAGTAGGAAGCTGGGATCAGGAGCCAGACACTGGATATTGATCCCAGGTATACCAGTGTGGGAGACCTGTATCTTTTTTTTTTTTTTTTTTAAGATTTATATTTTATTTGAAATAAATATAGAAAGAGGCGAGAGAGAAAGAGATTGATCATCCATCCCCTCACTGGATTACTCCCCAAATGGCTGCAACAGCCATGTCTGGGCCAGGCTGAAGCCGGGAGCTTCTTCTGGGTCTCCCATGGTGGTGCAGAGTCCCAGGCACTTGGGCCATCTTCTGCTGCTTTCTCAGGTGCATTAGCAGGGAGCTGGATTGGAAGCAAAGCAACCAGGACTTGAACCGGCACCCATATGGCACTACAGGTGGAGGCTTAACTTTCTTTGCCACAGCACTGGCCTCATGGGATACCTGCATCTTTTTTTTTTTTTTTTTCCTAAGATTTATTTTAGGGGCCTGGGCTGTGGTATAGCTGCCATCTGCAGTGCTGGCATCCCACATGGGCGCCAGTTTGAGTCTTGGCTGCTCCTCTTCTGATCCAGCTCTCTGCTATGGCCTGGGAAAGCAGTAGAAGATGGCCCAAGTCCTTGGGGCCCTGCGCCTGCATGGGAGACCCAGAAGAAGAGAAGCTCCTAGCTTCAGATTGGCACGGCTCCAGCTGTTGCGGCCAGCTGGGGAGTGAACTAGCGGATGGAAGACTCTCTCTCTGCCTCTGCCTCTGCCTCTCCTTTCTCTCTGTAACTCTTTCAAGTAGATGAATAGATCTTTTTTAAAAAAGTTATTTATTTGAAAGAAAGTGTTACAGAGAGAGAGAGAGAGAGAAACAGAGACAGAGAGAGTCAGTCTTCCATCCACTGTTTCATTCCCCAGATGGCCGCAATGGCTGGAGCTGAGCTGATCCAGAACCAGAATCCAGGAGTTTCCTCCATGTCTCCTACATGGATGCAGGGGCCTAAGGACCTGGACCATCCTCCACTGCTTTCCTAGGCACATTAGCAGGGAACCGGATTGGAAGTGGAGCAGCCGGGACTCGAACTGGCACCCATAAGGGATGCTGGCACTGCAAGCCATGGCTTTCACCCACTACCCCACAGAGTCTGCCCCACCTGCACCTTAATTGGCATCTTAACTACAAGGCTAAATGCCTACCCCAGTAAAATGAATTAAATATCCTCTCATTCTTAGGCAAGGGAAGGAGATTGAACACGGTCTAATGCAGCACTCTTAGGAGTGTCTGTTTGTCTTGCATTACCAAAAGTGTTAGTGGGGTTGCAGATCAGCAGGTGAAGGGTCTTGGCATCCTTACTACTGGTGGTGGAAACTTACATCATACTGTTCTAAGACTTCCTCATGGTAATAGCAACTCCAACGTTTGTTTTCAACAGAATTCACCATTTGTAAAGATAGTGACTTACAAATTAAAAAAAAGACCTATTTATTTATGTGAAGGACAGTGATGGCAGGGGGTGGGGTGGAGGATATCAGTCTTCTATCTACTGGTTAACTCCCAGACGGCCTCAACGGCTGGAGCTGGGGCAGGCTGAAGCCAGGAACTCTGCCCAGGTCTCCCACGTGGGTGCAGGGCCTTCTGCTGCTGCTTTTTCCCTAGGTACGTTAGTAGGGAACTGGATGAGAGGCAGTGCGGCCAGGACTCTGATAGGGGATGCTGGCCTTGTGAATGGTGGCTTAGTCTGCTGAGCCACAACCTCTGTGTCAGCTTACAGGTTTTGTAAAAAGCAGAAGTAAAGATGGATATTTCAAAAGTATTGCAATGGAGTTAGCGGGACCTGTCACCCCGCTTCAAGAATCACCAGCTGACAGCCAGTTAAGTTTATCTCTGCTCTAATGCTGCACCTCTCCCAATTATTTCAAAACAAATTTGAGGCCGGAATCCTAAATTCTTTAGTATGTATCTCCAAGAATATAAGGATTTCTAGGGAACAGGGACTATCACTATTACATGTACAAGTTTGAACACTGGGGCAGGCTTTTAGCCTGGAGTTTAGACACTGACTTGCCTGTGTGCCACAGCTCTGACTCTTGAGTCTGTCTTCCTGCCAGTGCTGACCCTGGGAAGCAGTGGTGATGGCACAAGCAGTTAGGTCCTTGCTACTCTTGGGAGACCTGGTTTGTGCTCCCATCCCTGCCATTGCAGGCATTTGGGGAGTGAACCTGCGAAACGGAGCTCTGTCAGTCTCTTAGAAACAAAAAAGACCATTAGAAAATACTACCCCCAAAAAGCATTAATTCACTATAACAAGTGTGCCAGTTTTTCCTGGCTGTTTAATTGGTATTTTTTAAAAAAGACTTATTTATTTTATTTGAAAGGCAGTTCCAGAGAACCCAGAGGCAGACAGAGAGGTCTTTTGTCTGCTGGTTCACTCCCCAGATGACAATAACGGCCAGAGCTGCACCAGTCCGAAGCCAGGAGCTTCTTCTGGATCTCCCATGCGGGTGCAGGGGCTCAAGGACTTGGGCCATCTTCCACTGCTTTCTCAGACCATAGCAGAGAGCTGGATCGGAAGTGGAGCTGCCGGGACTCAAATTGGTGCCCATATGGGATGCCGGCACTGCAGGCGGCGGCTTTACCCTGTATGCCACAGTGCTGGCTCCATTAATTGGTATTTTTGCAATTTATTTGAATTGTGGTTTGAGTAACTTCCTAGGGCTGGCATTTCACTGTAGCATGTTAAGCCATGGCTTGCAGCGCTGACATCCCATATGGGTACTGGTTCAAGTCTCAGCTGCTGCATTTCTGATCCAGTTTGCTGCTAACGCACCTAGGAATGCAGAAGAGCACGGCCCAAGTGCTTAGGTCCTTGTACCCACATGGGAGACTTGGAAGAATCTCCTGGCTCCTGGCTTTGGACTGGCCCAGCTCCAGCTGTTGGGGCCGTTTGAGGAGTGAACCAACAGATGGAAGATAACTCTGTCTCTAACTGCCTTTCAAATAAAATCTTGAAAAGTTCCCTACATTGTGATTGGTTGATACATTTTAAACTTCATTTTGTAGTTTTAAAAATGTCTGTTCCCTGTCTTTTTGCAGGATTTTTTTTTGTTGTTGAAAAACGTAGGTGTGTGTTCTGGAGAGTTTCCCAGAGTCTGGGTTTCTGCTGATGGTATTTTTGTGGTGTCTTTTATTTATTATTTAAAAAAAATGTTGACTTCACTTGAAAGGCCGAGTGATAGAGAGGGAGGGAGGGAGCGAGTGAGCGCTTCTATCCCGGCTTCACCCCCAAATGCCCACAACAGCCAGGGCTGGGAACTTCATCAGGGTCTCACACGTGGGTTCAGGGGCCCAAGCACTTGGGCCATTTTCCGCTGCTTTCCCAGGCGCCTTGCAGGGAGCCAGATGGGAAGCCAAGCCCTGAGTACACCTCGTAGTGTCTTCCATGTGTGTCTCTGTCCTCAGAGAACATCGTGGGCTTAGAGACCTGATTGTTTTCAGAACTAGAACTAATATCTATCTTAAGATGGCTAACACGTCATAGGTGAGAGGTGGGAATATTTTAATATCTTGTTCTAGGTTGAAGGGAATAATGATTAATATGAGTGACTTCATATTTGGGAAAATACTGATACAGATGAGTGAGCATGTTGTGTTTAAGTGTGTGTGTGTGTGTGTGTGTGTGTGTGTTTAATTTACTTGAGAGGCAGAGGTCTTCCGTCCGCTGGTTCACTCCCCCAAGTGGCCGCAATGACCGGATCTGAGCCGGCAAGGAGCTAGGAGCGTCTTCGAGGTCATCCTCTATTGCCTTCCCAGGACATAGGAGAGAGCTGGATCAGAAGAGAAGCAGCCAGGACTAGAACTGGCGCCTATATGGGATGCTGGCGCTGCAGGCAGAAGCTCAACTTACTATGTCCCAGTGTTGACCCCTAGCTTATTTTTCTCTAAGTAGAATTATAAGCATACCTGTTTTACCTCAGTAGAAGACAAAGAGCTTATTAAGCAGGAATATTCTGCTCTTGTCAGAAACTGGTAAGGTAGCCTTGCATTTGTATCATTTTTGCTGGAGGAAGCACTATCTGTGAAGTCTAGGAAGATTGTAGGCTCCGGTTGCTTAGCATGAAGCATGTCAGGTGGAGACATTGGGACCCAGCCTGTCTGGCCTCCTTGTTTTCTTGATGTGTAAGAGTTCTTCAGTTGCATGAAATTCAGAATTTTCATACTGATTTTGTTGTAAGCAGTCTCAATTGCTTGCTTATTTTATTTGCCTGATTATACAATACATTAAAATTAGAAACATAAACCATATGGACCATGTAACTTTCTCAGAAACCTGCAGCCTATGGTAAAATTATTGCAGTTTTTAAGGGTAATGAGAATGCAGTGTAGCTTGATGAAGATGAGCTGCAGCTTGCCCACTTTAAACAGACAAAGCCAGAGGCCAGTGTGGTGGATTAAGCTGCCACTTGCAGGGCCAGCATCCTGTATAGGTGACAGTTCAAGTCCCCGCTGCTCCGCTTCTGATCCAGCTCCCTGCTAATGCACCTCAGAAAGCAGTAGAAGGACTTGGGGCAACCTGGGTGCCGTCTAGACGCCAGCTTCAGTCTGGCTGAATCCCCATCATCATGGCCATGTGGGGAGTGAACCAGAGGATGGAAGTTCTATCTCCCTCTCTTTCTCTAACTGCCTTTCAAATAAATAAAAAATAAAAAATAAATAGCTAAATAGATAGCTAAATAGATAGATAAATAAGCCCGCCCACCAGCCAGCCCAGATCAGGGGCCGGTGCTGTGGCATAGTGGATAAAGCTGCCATTGCAGTGCCAGCATCCCATATGGGCGCCTGCCAGTTCGAGTCCCAGCTGTTCAACTTCCGATCCGGCTCTCTGGTATGGCCTGGGCAAGCAGTAGAAGATGGCCCAAGTCCTTGGGCTCCTGCGCTCACGTGGGAGACCTGGAGGAGACTCCTGGTTCCTGGCTTCAGATCAGTGCAGCTCCAACCGTTGCAGCAATCTGGGGAGTGAACCATTGGTTGGAAGATTTCTCTCTCTCTCTGGATGGAAGATCTCTTTCTCTCTACCTCTGCCTCTCTCTGTCTTTCAAATAAATAAATTTTATAAAAATAATAATTTTAGAGTTTATATAACTCAATGTCTAAAATATTAATCTTTTAATGTGTGAGAAATTTCGCATTCTTTGAATTAAAAATTTGTGTTTTATACTTACAGCAATTTCAGATGTTGAGTCTTGCTGGGAAGAAATGTAATGGTATTTATAAAGTTGGTTTTAACTGCAGAAAAATATGGGAATGATTAATTTGCAGTGTGACTCAAGCGTATTAGAGGTTCTGTATCCAGTTCCTTAATTCTCCTGTTACTGTCCTAATTTCCAAGGAAGATATGTGTAGTTGGCTGTGTTTATTAATAATGTTAGGCTTTTGAAACAGCTACAGTTTTGAGTCATGCAGGCATTGAGCCTTTTATTTAAATAGCAGCTCCCTCTGATGTTTAGCTGTTTCTGTGGTTGAAATACCGGTGGTGACTTTTTGTTTAAAGGCACATTTTCAGATAAAATCTCCGTGTGAAGACTACAAAAATCTGTGGTTGTTCAGGGATCAAGAATCAGTTTGTGCCCTGTTAATTCAACTGTTCTTTTTTTTTTTTAAGATTTTTTTTTTTTATTTGAAAGAGTTACAGAAAGAGAGAGGGAGAAATAAATCTTCTGTTCTCTGGTTTTCTCCCCAAATATCCGCAACAGCTGGGCTGAGCCAGGCCCAAGCTGCTTCTGGGTCTCCTGTGTAGGTGCAGGGGCCCAAGAATTTGGACCATCTTCTGCTGCTTTTCCCTGTGCATTAGCAGGGAGCTGGATGGGAAGTGGAGCAGCTGGGACTTGAACCAGCACCCATATGGAAAGCTGACACTGTGCAGATGGTAGCTTAACCTGCTGCACCACAGCGTCTGCCCCTCAAAACTGTTACTTTCCAAAAAGTGTTTCTGCACCTTGCACACATGCCAAGGAAGTGTGAGAACTTCCTGCTTTGAAGGATTGGGCATTCTCAGAGAACCGCGCGGTGATGTGTGTATGCAAGCATTCGTATAAGAGCAACACGTGGGGCTGGTGTGGCTAAAGCTGCAGCTCACAATGTTGGCATCCCCTATGGGTGCTGTTCGTGTCCCAGCAGCTCCTGTTCCGACTCAGCTCTCTGTTTGTGGCCTGGGAAAAGCAGCAGAAGATGGCTCAGGTGCTTGGGCCCCAGTACCCATGTGGGAGACTGGGAGGAAGCTCCTGGTTTTAACCTGGCCCAGCCTTGGCCACTGCAGCCAGCTGGGGATTGAACCAGCTGACAGAAGATCTCTCGTTGTCTAACTCTTTTTTTTTTGGACAGGTAGAGTGGATAGTGAGAGAGAGAGAAAGGTCTTCCTTTTTGCCATTGGTTCACCCTCCAATGGCCACCACGGCTGGCACACTGCAGCCGGCGCACCGCGCTGATCCGAATGCAGGAGCCAGGTGCTTCTCCTGGTCTCCCATGGGGTGCAGGGCCCAAGGACTTAGGCCATCCTCCACTGCCTTCCCGGGCCACAGCAGAGAGCTGGCCTGGAAGAGGGGCAACCGGGAAAGAATCTGGCGCCCTGACTGGGACTAGAACCCGGTGTGCCGGCGTCGCTAGGTGGAGGATTAGTCTATTGAGCCGCAGCGCCGGCCTCGTTGTCTAACTCTTTCAAACAAAGAACATGCATGCTGAGTTGGACTCTGTCCCTTGGTCTGTTTTCTGTTCTCATGCTTAGGGATGTGAGATGGTATTCTGCATACATGGTGATGAGAAGGTATATAATATCAGAAGACAAGATACCTCTATTCTGCTGAAGGGGGAAGAACATAGATGCAAAACCATGGAGATTTGGGGAGTGGGGACGAGGAAGAATCACCTAAGATTCTCTACTAGAACTGTGATGTTCAGTGGCTTTGTTCCTTATGGGCCTTTTAAGCATTTATGTATCTATTTGAAAGGTAGGGTGATGGGAGATGGGAACAGATACTGTTCTCCCATTTCCTGGTTCACTCCCCAAATGCCAGCAACAGCCAGGATTAGGCCAGGCAGAAGCCAGGAGCCAGGAACCTCATCCAGGTCTCCCACATGGGTGTCAGGGGCCCACGTTCCTGGGCTATCAGAACAACCAGGACTCATCCAGCACTCTGATATGGGATGCCGATATCCCAAGCAGAGGCTTCACCAGCTGTGCCACAGTGATTAAGCAATGTTGAATAATTGCCTGATATGAGCAGTCAGTCTGCTGATCTCTGCTGAGTCTACACCAGTGAATAAGACTCACCCTGTTGACCAGACCTCTGTGTGTGTGTGTGTGTGTGTGTGTGTGTGTGTGTGTGTGTTCCCCTGTACCGCCTTCGCTTAGGAGGTCTGTGTTTGGGCCCTGGAATCTGCATTTTAAACAAGCCCCCTTGGTGATTCTAAAGTTAGGTGGTCTTTTTTTTTTTTTAAAGATTTCTTTTTTCTTTTTCTTTTTCTTTTTTTTTTTTTTTTTTTTTTTGACAGGCAGAATGGACAGTGAGAGAGAGAGAGAGAGAGAGAGAGAGAAAGGTCTTCCTTTGCCGTTGGTTCACCCTCCAATGGCCACGGCCGGCACGCTGCGGCCGGCACATCGCGCTGATCTGCAGGCAGGAGCCAGGTACTTATCCTGGTCTCCCATGGGGTGCAGGGCCCAAGCACTTGGGCCATCCTCCACTGTACTCCCTGGCCACAGCAGAGAGCTGGCCTGGAAGAGGGGCAACTGGGACAGAATCCGGTGCCCCTACCGGGACTAGAACCTGGTGCGCCGGTGCTGCAAGGCGGAAGATTAGCCTAGTGAGCCGCGGCGCCGGCTAAAGTTAGGTGGTCTTCATACCATACTTGGAATGACTTCTCTTTACAGTTGAAGGAGCAACTGTCTCCCTCTCCCCTTCACCCAGTGTTCAGGTCACTAGGATCTGACATCCTTCCAATAACTGTGGTAACTATGAAGCATCTTTAAGGAGTTCTTGGAAAATGCGTGTTATGAAGGAGCTGGCACTGGCACAGCGGGTTAAACCGCCACCTGCAACGTTGGCATTCCATGTGGGCACCTGCTTGAGTCCTGGCTGCTCTACTTCTGACCCAGCTCCCTGCTAATGCACCTGGGAAATCAGCAGAAGGTAGCCCAGGTCCCTGGGCCCTTGTACCCATGTGGGAGACCTGGATGAAGCTCCTGGTCTTGGTCTAGCCCACCCTTGGCTGTTGGAGCAATTTGGGGAGTTAACCAGTGGATGGAAGATCTCTGTTTCTCTCTGTAATTCTGCCTTTCAAATATAAATCTTTGTTGAAAAAAGTTGTGAATTTCAAGATTTTTTTTCACCAAAATGGGCTTAGCTTTTAGTTCCATTTTCTGTGAACTTTTGGAAGGACCACTGTATGATTTTCTTTGGAGCACCGGTGCCCCTCTGTCAATCAAATGGGTGGGATTCAGTCTTTCACAGCCTGTTGGATTCGTAAATCTCAGAGTTGCTGTCTCCTTTCCATTTTTACTGACAGTTTGTTAAGCCTGACCAAGAATGTTTATTCTGTTCGACTGCAATTTTGGGAGCAGGATTGGGGCAGGGCACTGGTGTTACAGGGACTGAATTGGCTTCTCCTAGTTCATTCTGATGTATTACAGACTGGAACCATAGCATATTTTCTCCTTAATAGTAAAGTTTATCTTGTAAAACAAAAATCTCAAACTGGAAATTGCACATGCTTCTTCCAGAGTTTTGGTGATATTTCTCTTCTTTATTTCTGTTGGTGTTGGTGTTTTGTTTTGTGTATACACTCCACACTCCTTCCCCTGCATGGAATAGTCTTATTGTGGTAGGACACAATTTAAATGAAATTATATTCCACGTTCTGGTTTTGAAATGTGAGGGTTTTTTTAGTGAACGGTGGCACTGACTGTGTGTCCTCATTAAGTATTCTTTCATGTTTCAGTGTCTGAGATTTTTGGTCTCTGTCATCTATTGAATCCTTTTTATCTGGCCCCCTAGGTTTTTCCTGGCTTTCCCTGTTTACAGATTTGCAGTGATGTCTTGCAGCATGTGACAGCTTTTCCTAGAGAGAATCCTTGAGTTCGAGGGTTTGGCGATGCTGCCAGGACTTTGGTGAAGCAAAGTTGACAATGAGGACTTGAAATGTGAGACTGGGTGAATTCCCCAGGTGTGTACCCTGTTAGAATTGTGTGTTTGAGGAAGGTTGGCTTTTGAAAGATCTGATTTTTAACTGTATGAATAAAGAAAGGGTAAGTATAATTACAATACAACAATATCAAATTTAGCCAAGCTGAGCAAATTCCTCTTTGGGTGAAGGTAGAGTTAATTTGACACAGCTAGGTGGTACAGAGCGCCACCAAGTGGCTGGTGGAGAGGCCGTGCTCTGAGTGCACCTGGCTTCATTTTGTGTTTGAAAATGACCTGTCTGAATGTGGACCTTGTGTCATGATCCTTTGCATAAAATAAGGCAGTGAGGAGTATCTTAGAAATTAGACTTGGTTTCCTCTTGCTATCTGCTGTTGGCATTAGCAGTGTCAGATTATGATCTAAATCTCATTATCTTTTAAAGCGGGAAAGCGGTGATTCCCACTTTGTGTAACCCTTAGTAGGAAGGGGTTGAGGCAGCCTTTTGGGAGAAACAAGTTCAGGGTGCACAGGTGGTTTGGGCAGAAATTTGAATGCACTGGCGTTGGGACAGCACAGGTGCTGGGTGCCTGTGCACCTGGCTGCGTAGGATTGGGAGGCAGTAGCTGAGCTTTCTGCACAGGTGCTTGCTTTTTGCCTCCTTTCTTAGTATTATAACCTCGTCCTCCTCCACGTAATGTCTTTTTTTGTTTTGTTTTGTTTTGATAGGCAGAGTGGACAGTGAGAGAGAGAGAGAGAGACAGAGAGAAAGGTCTTCCTTCACCCTCCAATGGCCGCTACGGCTGGCACGCTGAGGCTGGCGCACCGTGCTGATCTGAAGCCGGGAGCCAGGTGCTTCTCCTGGTCTCCCATGCAGGTGCAGGGCCCAAGGACCTGGGCCATCCTCCACTGCCTTCCCGGGCCATAGCAGAGAGCTGGCCTGGAAGAGGGGCAACCAGGACAGAATCCGGCGCCCCGACTGGGACTAGAACCCGGTGTGCCGGCACCGCAAGGCGGAGGATTAGTCTATTGAGCCGTGGCACCAGCCCCACGTAATGTCTTTAAACATTTTTTTTAAGATTTTATTTATTTGAAAGGCAGAGATGAGTGGGGAGGGTTTTTAATCTGTTGGTTCACTGCCCAAATGGTTGCATCAGCCAGGGCTGGGCCAGGCTGAAGCCAGGAGCTTCATTTGGGTCTTCCATGTGGGTGCTGGGGGCCAAGTGCTTGGGCCCTACTTCAGCTGTTTTCCCTGGCACATTAGCAGGGAGCTGGATTGGAAGTGGAGCAGCCGGGACTCAAATCAGCGTCCATATGGGATGCCGGCACAGCAGGTGGAGGCTCAGCCTTCTATGCCACAGCGCTGGACCCTTCTTTAAAACATTTTTTAAAGTTTAATTGAAGGGAGCGAGACACAGAGATCTGTCTCCCATCCACTGGTTCACTCCTCAAATGCCTACAATGACCGGGGCTGGACCAAACTGAAGCCAAGAGCCCAGAATTCCATCTGAGTCACCCATGTGCATGGTAGGAATTCATTCACTTGAGCCATCATCCACTTAGGATTGCATTAGCACTAAGCTGAATTGGAAGTGGGATAGCTGGCACTCAAACCAAGCACTTTGATATGGACGTAGGTGTCCCAGCTGATGACTTAACCTGCTACAACACAACACCCGCAGCTCACTTGATTATGATGTTGATTTAAGGTATGTGGATTATGATTAGTGTCAAAGGCAAGGGGTAAAGTGAGACTTTTGCTCAGGATTAGCATATCTTGTGACTTTCATGTGTGATCTGTGCTGTTTTCTGAAGTTGTTGATATGATTAAGCTTACTGGTTGAATCTTAAGTGAAATTAGGCAGAATATAATGTAGTTTCAGGGTAGACGTTGAAAGACGGGTGTTCAGCACAGCGGTGTAGATATAGCTTGGTATGCCCACATCCCTTAGTGGAATGCCACAGTCCAAGTCTTGGTTCCACTTCTGGTTTCGGCTTCCTGCGGGTGTATACGCTGGGTGGCAGCAGGTGACAGCCCAAGTAGTTGGGTCCCTGCTGCCCATTAAGTTCCCCATCTCCTGGCTTTGGCCTGGCCTAGCCCTGGCTGTTGTGGGCATTTGGGGAGTGAACCAGCAGAGAGAAGATTTCTGTCACTGCAACTTTTAGATAAATACATAAATTTTCAAAAAAATGCTGATATTCATAAGTAATAGCATTAGATTTTTTTTTCCTTTGAGAATTTTATTTCTTTGAAAGGCAGAGTAACAGAGGGAGAGACAGATTTTTTATCCACTGGTTCACTCCCCAAATGGCCTCAACACTCAGGGCTGGATCAGGCTGAAACCAGAGCCAAGAACACCATCTGGGTCCCCCAGAAGGGAGGAAGAATCCAAGTGTGGAAGTCAGCATCCATTGCCTTCACAGGTGCTTTAGCAGGAAGGTGGTTCAGAAGCAGAGTAGCTCAGACTTGATCGATTATCTGAAGGCTTAACCTGTGGTAACACAATGCCTGCCCTAAAACCTATTTTTCAAAATTGGGCATGATAATTGCATTCTGATGGGGGTTGCAGGGGACTTGAGGTATGTTGCTCTGATTATTTGAGGTGGATTCATAGATGCTTTATGTTCTCATTAAAAATATGCCATTTAATATGAAATTCAGTGTAGTAAATAATTATTAAAAATGACACAAAGCTTTAGAGTACAGGATTGGGTGGCAGGGGCTCAAGTGTTTGGGACATCTTCTGCCTTCTCAGGTGCATTGGCAGGGATCTGGGTTGCAAGTGAAGCATGTTAGGACTTGAATTGGTGCTCATATGGGATGCCAGCATTGCTGAGCCACAACACCAGCCTCAGTGTTTTCTTTAAGATTTATTTTAATTTTTTTTAATTGTAAAGGCAGAGAAAGAGCATGTGTGCTTCCATCTGCTGGTTCAAATCCCAGATGACTGCAGCTGTTGGAGCTCAGCCAGGCTGAGGCCAGAAGCCAGGAATTGCATCCTGGTCTCCCAGGTGGGTGGCAGGGGCTCGAGTACTTGGCGTTGGTCACTGCTTTCCCAGGGGCATTAGGAGGAAACTGTGTTGGAAGCAGAACTGGCACCTCAATGTGGGGTGTTGCCATTGTTAGTGGCGGCTTTACCCAGTTGGCCACGATGCCAGCTCCTGAGTAATAGGGTTTTAATTGTGTACACTTAAATGATAAGTCCAGCTGAGTTGGTAGACTGGAGTTGGTGTCTCTGGGCTGGGTGATTACATTTCTTGCCTTGGTTCCGTGTCGTGTTGAACTGTGTGACTCTTGTACTGATAAGAGTGAAGCACGGTGTTAGCGGGTGATGTAAAACTGCACACAAAGTTAAAGGTGAGTTACTGAGCAGATAGGAAAGAACAGTCCTAGAAGGCAGAACACTTGATGTAAGTAATTCTGATGTTTGTCTGAAGTGAAACTTGAGAGAATCAGATAATGGAAACTGGAAAGCCATTTAAGGAAAATAATGACTCAGAAATAACTTTGGATAAGTGAATGGGTGCAGAAAGTCCACAAGAAAACATGTGTAATGGGTGACTCTTCATCTCCAAAAGATGTGAGAGCCCTGTGGAGTGGCTTTTTGTTTTTTAAGATTTATTTGTTTATTTGAAAGAGCTGCAGAGAGGCAGAGGCAGTGAGAGAGAGAGAGAGAGAGAGAGAGAGAGAGAGAGAGGTCTTGCGTCTGCTGGTTCACTTCCGAATTGGCCACAATGGTCAGAGCCATGCCGATCCGAAGCCAGGAGTCAGGAGCTTCTTCTGGGTCTCCTACGCTGGTGCAGGCCAAGGACTTGGGCCATCTTCCACTGCCTTCCCAGGCCATAGCAGAAAGCTGGGTCAGAAGTGGAGCAGCTGGGACTTGAACCGGCACCCACATGGAATGCCGGCACTGCAGGCGGCGGCCTTACCCGCTGCGCCACAGTGCCAGCCCCTGCAGCGGCCGTGTGTGAGGTGAACAGTGACTTGCTGCTGGGCTGGAGCTCTGCATGTGCATTTACCCGTGCAGCTTTGGGAAGCTGACTCCGCCGCGCTGAATGAGTCCAGTGGAGATGAATACTTGGCATTTAATGCTGGGGTGCTGCTACCCCTTACTATGTCAGATGCTTGATCACAACAGATGAGTGCTTGCATATGAGTAGAAAATAATTCCCACCTCCTTGGTTACCCAGGGTAAGTATTTATGTAGTGTGAGTGAACTTTTCTGCTATATATTAGCTGACGCAATATATAGCAGTTCCGAAACCGATGTATTAGAAATGTTTTGCTAGGGTGTATTTTCAATGCTTTTATAGAAAATATAAGATTATACAAGGGGCACTGTGATGTAGCAGGTAAAGCCTCTGCCTGCGGCACTGGCATCCTATATGGACGCCAGTTCAAGTCCCAGATGCTCCATTTCCAAGCCAGCTGTCTGCTGATGCACTTAGGAATGCTGCAGAAGATGGCCCAGGTGCTTGGGCCCCTGTGCCCGCTTCAGAGAGCCGGAAAAAGCTCCTGGCTTCAGCCTGGCCCAGCCCTGGTCGTTGCGGCCATTTGGGGAGTGAACCAGAAGATGGAAGTGCTTTGCCTGCCCCCCCCTTCTCTCTGTCTTTCAAATAAATAAGTCTTAAAAAAACAATTTATACAAAAGCAGAGTAGTAGTACCTGTTCTGCAGCTTTACCAATTAAGCACACATGAGTTATTTTTACTTTTTAAAGCATCTATCTTCATCTACTTGAAGAACAAAGTGACACAGAGAGGGGGAGAGAGCTTTCGTTCTTTGACTACATCCCAAAGTGCCTGCAATAGCCAAAACTGGGAAAGGCTGAAGCCAGGAGTCTGGAAATCCATCCCAGTCTTACATGGTTGGCAAGGACCCACATACTTGAGCCATCACCTGCTACCTCCCAGGCACATTAGCAGGAAGCTGGCTCAGTAGCTGGGATTTGAACTGCCACTCTGATAAGGGATACAGGCATCTTGCCTGTTGGCTTAACCCACTGCACCACAACACTCACCCACATGAGTTATTTTAAAACAAATCCCAGACAAGTATTTCATCTGCCAATTTCAAGTAGTTGATATTTAGAAATGTTTCCCCTTAAGTTGATAATTTCCCACCATTTCTTTGGTGTATGTTGCGGGTGATGGTGCTTCATTTTGTTGCCATAAAAACAATGCAAAAATGCTTCTCCCCTCCCACCTCCATTCTGTAACTGCAGACGGGGGTGTGCCTGTGTTTGGTGAACCTGGGAGAGTTGGCAGGGGTGGCGTTGCTTGTTCTTGTTCTGGGGGAAGAGAAAAGGCGAAGCAGTAGTCTCTAAGCCTGGCTCTCAGCGGGTCTTCTGCTGTAGGGCTTCAGTCTCACGGGTCCTGTGACCTGGAAAGAGAAAGAGTTCTGTAGTTGTAACATAGAACTCAAGTGATTTAATTGCTTTGCTTGATGTCAAGCTCAGTTGCCAGTTGTGCTGTTGCTGCTAGCCAGTTGACCATAAATTCCTTTTCCTTCTAAAGGGAGTGAGTGGGCTGTGGCATCTATGGTTCAGCCTTGCCTCATTAATGTGTGGTTGTGGTATTCATCTTTCTCCCCCCCCACATATCTCTAGGGTCTTCAGAAGGTTCATGGGCAATGTGTGTTATGAAAGGCTACAGATGACTTTTTATCTTTTATTTTATTTTAAGATTTATTGATTTATTTGAGAGAGTTGGAGAGATTGATCTTCTGTCCCCTGGTTCACTCCCCAAATGGGCTGCAACAGCCAAGGCTGGGCCAGGAGCCAGGAGGTTTGTCTAGGTATCCCACATGGATGCAGGGGCCATCCTCCGCTGCTTTTCCCAAGTACATTCGCGGGGAATTGGATCAGAAGTGTAGCCCGGATCTTGAAGTAGCGACTATATGGAATGCCAGTATTGAACTTTCTGAAGTTTTCCATGAACTTTCTGAAGTATCTAAGTGTGCTTTCTTGTTACTTATTTATAAGGCAGAACAGTAGGGAGAGGGAAAGATGGAGTCAGAGACATCTTCTGCCCGCCTGTTCACTCCCCAGATGCCTGCAACTGCCAGGGCTCAGCCAGGCCAAAACCAAGAACCAGGAACTCCATTTCGGTCCCCTACATGGGTGGTAGGGGCCCAAGCACTTGGAACATCACCTGCTCCCTTGGCAGGGACATTAGCAGGAAACTGGATCAGAAGTGGAGCAGCCAGGACTCGAACTGACGCTGCAGTTAGGGGATGCTGGCATCGCTAGTGGAAGCTTAAGCCTGCTGTGCCACAACACTGTCCCGTTTCTGTAATTCTTCCTATGCAGAGGACTCCTGGCAGTGTGAAACCCAATGGACCTTTTCGTAGGGTGTTTTAAAATGCATAAAATACAGAGGCTTTTAAAGGAAACTAGTCATTTTGAAATACAGTTGGAGAAATTTTCAAACTCAGTGATATGTGCTTCATCTTACAAGTTGTAGCATCACAACAGAATCTCACAGTAATGAGTGTAGATGATATTTAAAGATCTGCAACCATGCAGTGTGCCATGAAAATATGTGATTTCTGTTGATGTAAGAGTTACAAGTGCTGCAGTTCTGTGGTTTATTGCCAGCAGCCATCATTGAAGAGTGTTAGAATTCACATAGGGGATAGTAAAACAAATATGTGATATTCCTCACCCCCATCCCAATTAGGAGGGCCCTGAATTCTATCCGTGGACCCTTTGGCAGTGATCTTGGAGTGAGAACATCTGGACCAAGGCTTTGTTTATGTCCTGGGACACTTAATTCGAGGCAAAAGGGTCTGAACTTTGAATACAGTCATCAGATGAAATGTTTTTCAAACATTCTATCTGCCAGTTTTAGTGACTTTTAAAATATGTCATGACAGTCCAGTAATGCTGGATCTCCAAATGGTCTCCATGTGCATCTTGAGATTGAATTTCTTTATTTTTCCTTCTTTGGCTGCATTTTTCTTATTATAGATTGGTTTGTAATGAATATGAAGTTAGCACTTCAAGTGATTTCTGAACCTCCATGTTGCCTTTACTGTCATTTGCTTTTGTATTTTTTTTTTTCTTAAACCATAATTTTAATTCTTCTGCAGGATTCGGAAACTTCAGATACGAAATATCCCGCCTCACTTACAGTGGGAGGTAAGCATTTCTGTGTTTAAACCTCTGAGTTTCTAAGCCTGTTGCTGTCATTTTGTGCAAAGGTCTTCCTCCTTCCCTCGCCTCTTGGGTGTGCTGCAACACAGAATCCTCTCTCTTCCACCTGTGTCTGCTGTGGGTTTTTCTTGGTAAGGGTACAATATATCCTTTTTAAAGTCTGCTCTTGAGATACTGAAAAGCTGAAAGAACCGGGTAGTCCTGCTTATTCAACCCCATCCTGACTGAATGTTGATCTGAATTCTTTCTGGTGAGTTTGGTAACTACATTTAAATATGAAATTCCCTCTTTGGCAGATCTTCTGAATGACAAATGCCTCTACTGCTTTATGTGTAAACTGTGAGCAGCTTCCCTCTGCTCGGGTGGTGGTACTGCATTGATTGTGTGTAAGCACACATGTAGCACGATTGAATAGCGTGGGTCATCAGTGTGCAAATGCAAAATAATGATATCATGGTAAGAATCTGAGACCCCGTAGTGGAAGAGAGAAAAGAAATGGACTGTTCCAGACGATGGAGCCGGAAAGTTCTCCAAGTCTGACTTGAATTATGGAAAGTTCTCAGCAGTTACGTGTTTCTCATGTAAAAATCAAGAGTAACAGGCTTTGTGTGTTTTCAGGTTAGTCTTCTCAAATCAAATGGCCCTGTATCAGAACCCTTGTCAACACGCAGTGTGGTTTACAGGGTTCCTTGGTCTGATTCCCCGAGGTCCCTTGCTTGGTCATATTGTTTGCAGAATATTTTATGAAGCTTTTATCTTCAGAATAACACTATTGATTTGACTATTTGCAGGAAGCAATTGGTTTTTGGTATATGCTGGGTATTTTTCTAGTTATATATTAAAAATATACTTGGTACATGGAAATGGGGACTTGCAAGATTAAACTTTACACATTTTCCTATTTTAGATGAACATTTGTTTAGTGGGTTCAGTAGCTTGGAAAGTGGGTTCCCATGTATTGAGATTCCTAGTCTGATCCCTCCCTTCCTCCCTCCTTTTTATTTATTTAAATTTATTTGACAGGTAGTTACAGACAGTGACAGAGAGAAAGGTCTTCTGTTGGTTCACTTCCCAAATGGCCGCTACGGCCGGTGCCGCACCAGGAGCCAGGTGCTTCTTCCTGGTCTCCCATGCGGGTGCAGGGGCCCAAGCACTTGGGCCATCCTCCACTGCCCTCCCAGGCCACAGCAGAGAGCTGGACTGGAAGAGGAGCAACCGGGACTAGAACCTGGCGCCCAAATGGGATGCCGGCGCTGCAGACGGAGAATTAACCAAATGAGCCACGGCGCTGGCCCCCCTCCCTCCTTTTTAAAGATTTACTTATTTATTTGAAACTCAGAGTTAGAGGGAGTCAGACACAGTGAGATTGATCCTCTGTCTGCTGGTTCACTCCTCAAGTGGCAACAATAGCTAGAGCTAAGCCAGGCCAAAACCAGGAGCCAGGAACCAAGGAGCTTCTTCCAGGTCTCCCACATGGGTGCCAGGGGCCAAGCACTTGGGCCATTTTCTATTACTTTTCCCAGTCCATTAGCAGAGAGCTGGATTGGAGTTGAAGCAGCTGGGACGTGAACTGGTACCCCTATGGGATGCTGATGTCCCGGCGGCAGCTTTACCTGCCTACGCTACAATGTTGGTCCTGATCCCTTTATTTAAAAAAAAAAAAAAATGTTTTAAATGATTTACTTATTTATTTGAAAGTTAGTGATAGGGAGAGAGTGAGCGATCTACCTGCTGGTTCTTTCCCCAAATAGCTGCAATGTTCAAGGCTATCCCAAGCTAAAGCCAGGGGTCAGGAACTCCATCTGGGTCTCACACATGGGTGGCAGGGTCCCAAGTACTTGGACTGTCTTTCACTGCTTTCCCAGGCTTGTAGTCAGGGAACTGGATCAGAGGTGGAGCATCCAGGACTCAAGCTGGTACTACAATAAAGGATGCTGGTGTTACAAGCAGCATCTTAGTGACAGAGCCAGCTGTCCACCCACACCCAGTTTATTAAGCTAATTATTTATTTGAAAGGCACAGCGATAGAAATAGAGAAACAGAGATCAAGACATTGAGACAGAGAGACATCTTCCTTTGGCTGGTATACTCGTCAGACATCTGAAACAGTTGGAGCTGGACCAGGCAAAGGCCAAGACCAAGGAATTCTTTCCAGGTTTCCTATGTGGGTGGCGAAAATGCCAGAACTTGGGCCATCATCTGCTGTCTCCCAGGTGAATTAGCAGGAAGCTGGAGCAGAAGTGGAGGTGGAACTCCATCCCGGGAGATCCAACATGAGATGCTGGCATCCCAAGTGGTGGCTTACCCTGCCGTGCCACATTGCCCACCCTGATCCCATTATTATTATTATTATTATTATTATTATTATTATTATTAAAGATTTACTGAGAGACAGATCTTCCATCTGGTTCACTCCCCAGATGGCCACAACGGCCTGGGCTTGGCCAGGACAATGCCAGGAACTTCTTTCTGGGTCTCCCACATTTGTGGCAGGGGCCCAAACACTTGGGCTGTCTTCTGTTGCTTTTCTAACGCTGCTAGCCCAGAGTTGGATTGGAAGTGGAGTAGCCAGTTCACAAATCAGCCCCCTGTGGAATGCTGGTGTAACAGGCAACAGCTTTACCTGCCATGCCACAGCGCCAACTGCTGATTCCATTTTTTAAAGATGAGCACTGTTAAAAAATAAAATCTAGTATAATATAGCTTTCAGTGAAAAATAGATTGTAGCAATCAATTTTAAGTAAGCAAACTATTAGACTATTAGCATGTGTTATAGGATAAAGGCAGAATTTTCTTATTAAGATTCATTCATTTATTTATTTGAATGACAGAGTTACAGAGAGGCAGAGAGAGGTCTTCCTTAGTTCACTCCCCAGTTGGCCATAATGGCCCAAGCTGTGCTGATCTGAAGCCAGGAGCTTCTTCCAGGTCTCCCATGTGGGTGCTTTCCCAGGCCATAGCAGAGAGCTGGATTGGAAGTGGAGCAACTGGGCTTTGAAACCAACACCCATATGGGATGTCAGCACTGTAGACAGCAGCTTCACCCACTATGCCAGAGTGCTGCCCCTTTAATTTATTTTTTGAAAAAATTTATTTATTTGAATTACAGAGAGACAGAGAGCAAGAGAGAGAAATCTTGCATCTGCTGGTTCACTCTCCAAATGGCTGCAGTGGCTGGAGCTGGGCCGATCTGAAGCCAGGAACCAGGAGCTTCCTCCAGGTCTCCCATGCAGGTGCAGGGGCCCAGGGACTTGGGCCATCTTCCACTGCTTTCCCAGGTCATAACAGAGAGCTGGATGAGAAGTGGAGTAGCTGGGACTCGAACCATTGCCCATGTGGGATGTTGGCACTGCAGGCGGTGGCTTTACCTGCTATACCACAGTGCTGGCCTTGTAATTTTTTATTTTTAATATTGAAAAATTTGGGACACAGAGATGGAGCTTGTGTCTGCTAGTTTACTTCTCAAATGCCCTCAACAGCTGGGGCTTGGCTGAAGCCAAAGTTGGGAGCTAAGAAGGCAATCCAGGTCCCATGTGAGTGTCAGGAACCCAGTCATTGAGCCATCACCATTGCCTCCTAGGATTTAAATGAGCAGGATGCTGGAACTGGAAGCAGGGCCAGGACTTGAAAGAAGGCACACTGATTGATAGGGGATGCAGGTGCCTTAACTAGTAGGCCAAATGCACACCCTCAAAGTTTCCTTTCAAGTCATTCATACTATCTCTTCGAATGTGGTTTCTCACATGTCTCATTGATTGCATTTTACTTCTTTCTGAGTAAAATCTAATGTGATTAATGAAAAAGTATATATAGCTTTGTTTGCCATGTACAATTTTTTCTTGACTGTATTTCATTTACCCTCTTCATGGTTTCTGTGGTAACACCATGTTGGTGATTCTATCTCCACATTTAGATGGGTGGATATTTGCACACAAGATTAAAAGAATGCAGTAAGAACACACTGATTTGTAAGAATCTTGGAACCAGACTGTTCTTCACCTTTAATACTCCCTTAAAAATTTTTTTTTTTTAAAGATTTTATTTGAGAGGCAGAATTACAGACAGAGGGAGAGAGACAGATCTTCCATCTGCTGGTTCACTCCCCAAATGATCACAATGCCTGGAGCTGGGCCAATCTGAAGCCAGGAGCCTCTTCTGGGTCTATGGAGCAGGTGCAGGGGCTCAAGGACTTAGGCCGTCTTCCGCTGCTTTTCCAGGCCATTAGCAGGGAACTGGATCGAAAGTAGAGCAGTTGGGATTTGAACCTGCGCCTAAATGGGATGTCGGTGCCACATGGCAGAGGTTTAGCCAGCCCCTCTCTTTTAAAAATTTGAGTAATTGACATATTGATTGATGAAGACTTAATTATTGAGGGTCTGGGAGGAGTAGGATGAGCTGTTGGATGTTTTCTATTATTATTTTTTTAAGATATATTATTTGAAAGAGTTACACAGAGAAGGAGAGGCAGAGAGAGAGGGAGATCTTCCATCTACTCGTTCGCTCCCCAATTGGCCGAGCTGAGCCAATCCGAAGCCAGGAGCAAGAGCTTCTTCCAGGTCTCCACGGGTGCATGGACCCAAGCATTGGGCCATCTTCTACTGCTTTCCCAGCCATAGCAGAGAGCTGGATAGGAAGTGGAGCAGGCGAGACTTGAACTGGCGCCCATATGGGATGCTGGCACTGCAGGCGGTGGCTTTACCGGCTACACCACAGTGCCGGCCTCTGGGTGTTTTTTTGAACACATACCATGACCACTGTTTTTGATTTCTCCTTGGAGAGGGCACTGTATCTGTCTTTCCCTGTGCATGTGCTGAGTGACGCTGGCTTTTCTTGTGACAAAGCCTCACTGTAGACAGTGGTAATCATGCACTTAAGTCACAGATTCTTGTTACAGTGGAAGAGCTGGGCTCTGAATCTGCCGATTCGTCTGAGGCACTGACAGTGCAGTGACAGACATGCTGTGCCTCGTGACGTGGAGTGCCACGGATGAAGTGTTCTTGTCCATGCAGTAGAGGCTGGGCTGGATTCCGTTTCCATCTGTGAGTTCATCAGTGACATGAGAGACAGAGGGACAAACTCGGCGATGCCGTGGAGGAACAGCCAGGTCCAGACTGTGGGATGTTGCCCACGACAGATGATGCTGTTTAACTTAGCAGGCAGCAACATAGACAAAGCGAAGGGGAGTGGTCATAGGGTAAGTCACGAAGATTACAGAAAAGCAAGCTCATGCCTGTAGGTCATTCATTCATAAACAGTGGCAGTCGTCCTGAAAAGGAGCATGGAATACTGAGAAGAGCCTTCTACTTGCTTAATTTTTTTAAAAAAACATGGCATACTTTGGGATCAGACTTGGAATTATATACCAGCTCAACTACTTTTCTGTCTATTTATGTGAGAGACAAAAAGAAACACACACAGAATTCTCATCCACTCGTTCATTCCCCAGATGCCTGCAATGGCTGGGGTTGGGCCAGGCTGAAGCCAGGAGCCAGGAACCCAGTCAGTCTCCCGTACGGGTTTCAGGGACTCCAGTACTTGAACCATTACCCACCACCTCCCAGGGCGTGTACCTTAGCAGGAAGCCAGAGTCGGGCAATGGAATTAGGACAGAAACCCAGTGCTGACAGGGGATGTGGGCATCCCAATCAGGGGTTGAAGCACTAGGCCAGATGTGCCTGCTGCAAGACCTTCTAGTTGTATGAATTCACAGTCCCTGGACAGGTGTTTAAAATGCTTGAGCCCCATTCTCATTTCTAGCATGGGCAAGATGGGAGTACTCACCTCATGTGGTGGTTTTGGACACCAGGTGGATTTATGCATGCTGCGTCCACAAGGCTGTGCTTGGGACATGGCAATTGCACAGAACGCTCTGGCTGCAGTGCCGGTGCTTGGCCCAGTCACGTCCAGCGGGGGCCCCGGGAAGCCCCGAGGTGAGCAGGCGGTGTCCAGCTGGAGGAGCCCACGGGTGCTGGAGGGCTGAAGGGATGAGAAGGGGACATGAGAGTGGTGACCGTGGGGAGCTGCCACTGTCCTGCTGGCTGGGAGGTCAGAAGGAAGAGGGCGTCGTGTTCAGATGCTGGGAGCCCAGCCCTGAGTAGCTGGGGCTCGGGTCTCTGAGCAGTGCCAGCTCTTGACTGGTGCCTGGGAAGCCGGGAAGAAGGAGGCTCTGAGCAGGAAGGGATGAAGCCACCTGCTGGTGTGGTGGGGCAGGTATGAGCGGCTCCCCATCCCCACTCCCCACCGCTCCCCAACTCCCTCTCGTGCCTTGTGTTGGCTGGGGGAGGGGGCAGGATAAGGCACAGTCCAGCACTACAAGGCTGAGAAGTGGATTTGGAATCGAGAGCTTAATATCCAGCCAAATTCTTACCCCAGGAAGTGAAAAACAGTCGCCTTTCCCTTCTGTCACTCATCTTGTCTGTTCTGCCAGTCATCCTGTCGTCTGGTTTTTGTGAGGTCATGGACAGAGGGACAGAATCTGAGCCCCTGTGGCAGAAACACTTTGAGGTGATGGCACAGAGGCATTTTACAAGACCTGTAACAGAGTTGCTACTTTGACTCTGCCATAGTAGCTTTGTCCTTCGGCTTACTGTTGGCCGGCCTCGTACCACGCTCTACCCCCGATGAGGAGGTCCGGGCAGAGTGGGTGGCGTGCTGTGTGTGCCCAGCAGGGGTTAAGTGGTTTCCAGTCTTTGCATTGTGGATGATGATAGCGCACTTCTGGACCCAGGATCATGGGGGACGGGATAGGAGGAAGCAGTCCTGCTGCTGGAGAAGGAAGTAGACGTGATTCCACCAGAAACGCAGACTGGGAGGGAAGCAGGAGGAGGCAGCAGTTTCCGGACTGCCTCCTTGCCCAGGGCGTTGAAGAGATTTGGTGTGAATGGACCTGGGTGGGGCCGGGCCGGGGCTTCTCTGCAGACCCAGTCCTGATGGCTGCCGGGCACCTCGAGGTTGAGGGAGAGCCACTCCTCGGGTGAGTGACATGGCTCTAACAGAACACTTAACCTTAAGTACCTCAGATCATCCTTCTTTCCCTCCTTCTTCATTTTATAAATTTGTGCAAATTTTTTTAAAGATTTATTTATATGAAAGAGTTACACAGTGAGAGAAGGAGAGAGAGAGAGAATATCGATCTTCCATATATGCTGGTTCACTCCCCACATGGCAGCAATGGTCACTCCCCAGTTGGCTGCAATATAGCCGGAGCTGCGCTGATCCAGAGACAGGAGCTTCTTCCAGGTCTCCTACATGGGTGCAGGCTTTCCCAGGCCATAGCAGAGAGCTGAATCAGAAGAGGAACATCCAGGACTTGAACTGGTGCCCATAAGGGATGCCGGCACTGCAGGCGGTGGCTTTATCCGCTAAGCCACAGTGCTGGCCTCATGCAAAATTTTTTTTTAAGATTCATTTATCTGAAAGACAGACTGTCAGAATATCTTGCATTTGCAGGTTCACTCCCTGAATGGCTGCAATGGCTGGGGCAGGTCTGGGCTGAAGCCAGGAGCCAGGAACTCCGTCCGTGTCTCCCACATGGGTGGCAGGGACCCAAGGACTTGGGTTGCCATCTGATACCTTCCCAGGGAGCTGGCTCAGAAGTGGAGCAGCGAGGACTCGAACCAGGGCTCCGATAGTGGCTGATGGTGTTGTAGGCGATTGCTTCAGCTGCTGAGCCACAGTGCTGGCTCCTGAGCAGTGTCTTTCTGCTGCAGAAAAATGAACCTGCAAGGTTTTGGGAAAAGACTTGACAGAGAAAGCTTTTTTCCAATCCTACTGTCTTATTAACTCTCCAATCAAATGAAAAATTGCTAATACCAAATGTCAGAATGGATACCTTCTCTTAAGTGAACTCTAATACCCGTTAATTATGTAAATGCCGTGGACAGGGAGCGAAGAGCTTGCTTGTTGGGTTCCCATGCTGCCCTCTGTGTGGAAGGTAGAAAGCTGTTTCCAGTCTCTTGCCTGGGGAAGGGTTTGAGCTGCATGCAGTTAGTCGTCTTGGCCTAAGACCCTGCACGCTCAGGGGGACTACGTTGCCTGTGACTGCAATGACCATATTTTCCAAGGCAAATATTTGAATATGTGGTCTGGAAAGGGCTTATGGGAAATGAACATCCAGAATCACAATCTTGCTGGAGACTCCAGAATGTCTTTTTTTTTTTTTTTTTTTTTGACAGGCAGAGTGGACAGTGAGAGAGAGAAAGGTCTTCCTTTGCTGTTGGTTCACCCTCCAATGGCTGCTGCGGCCGGTGCACCGCGCTGATCCGAAGGCAGGAGCCAGGTGTTTCTCCTGGTCTCCCATGGGGTGCAGGGCCCAAGCACTTGGGCCATCCTCCAGTGCACTCCCGGGCCACAGCAGAGAGCTGGCCTGGAAGAGGGGCAACCGGGACTAGAACCTGGTGTGCCGGTGCTGCAGGCAGAGGATTAGCCTATTGAGCCGTGGCGCCGGCCTCCAGAATGTCTCTTGGTGTTACTTCAACACCTGGAGGTCTGGTTTCTCCTGGGTTACCTGGTGCTGGGAAGATGGGGATCTTGGGAAGAAACCCTGGAGAGGTTCCTGCAGGGTAAGATGTGTTTCCTGCACATGCTTGTTCCGGAGTGAAGGCCTAGGTGGAAGCTGTTCCCCAGGCTGAGTGTGGGGTCACGGGAGGTCCTCCACAGTCGAGCCATCCTCAGGTCACGGCCAGGCTTCTGAGTGCCCTCCGATGTGGAAAGTGAGTAACCAGGGTACAAATTGCAACGTAAGATGTTATTTGTGTTTTTTCTTAGAGCAAAGTTCTGTTCTTTGTTAACCTTTCAGAGGTCTTTCTGGTGCTGCCTTCTGGGCTTGCAGCAGTTTTTGGAACTTGCAGGGAATCTTGAAAGACTTCCCAGGATTGCCCTAGCAGAGCATTTTACTTAGCACTAGTCTCACTCACCTGTGAACCCAGCTCCTAGTGGCCAGTTCAGAGAAAGCTGACGTAGGGAATAGGGAACGTTGGAAAGCCCTTGACTTCCTTCATGATTAAAAGAGGCTTATTTTGGTGTGGTTGAGGGTGCCGAGTCTCCCAGTAGTAGTAAGTCATCCTGGGAAAAGTGGCAGCCCTTCCCTGTAAACTCTGCTTGGGCAGTCGTGGCCACTCTCTGGCTAAATGGGCAGGGTGAGTAGAAAGATGCCCGTGTTTCAGACCAAACTGAAAGACACATCCTATAAGATAATGTAGAAACCTCAGAAAATAGACATTTTCAGTGAGATGAGGCAAGTACTTGAAAGGGAGAAACTGTGTCATCCACATTAAGTTTGGAAGATGACTTAATGAGGATACGGTACAGAGGTCAGAGGTTACACCATCTTGTAGCTGGTAACAGCATCTCTGTGAAGGTGGTCATTTCCATGTGGATACTGAATATGGTAAGAAAGATTGGAGACTTCCCCCGCTGTACTACTGGGAAGTGGCAGTAACAGTATCATTAAGCTAGGCTCAGGCAGAGGAGGAAGTAAAGGGATCCTTGTAGAGAAGAAATAAAAAGCAAGCTGGAAAGTAGCAATGCCACTGTTATCTAGTCTGGGGGGATAAGAGATGCCTTCCTTAAAGGAGAGACCCCACTGTGAGCCTTGGAGGACTGCATGCCGAGGATTGGGGCACGTGGGCTGACTCCTGGGGCAAGAGAAGTTGGCCTGAGCCATGGACTGTGCTGGGGGTTGGCATTTTGGGGTCTAGGAACCGTCATTCTTCTGAGGGTTGTCATTCTGGGGTGCAAGAACCATCATTCTGCCTGGTGGCGGCTATTTCTGTTGTGGTCAGGTGGTTTTGGATGCAAGAATTAATGCTAGATAGAAATAGCGCACAGCAGCAGCATTTTAAGTCTCATTGACAGCGAAAGGCTAGCAGGATAGGGAACACACATGGCAGTAGGCCTGTGTGAAAGGCTGGCTATGTGTTCTTCAGAAATCTACTTTCTTCTTTTTGACATACAACCTGCATTTTTGCCCCCCCCCCCCTTTTTTTTTTTACAGGCAGAGTGGACAGTGAGAGAGAGAGACAGAGAAAAGGTCTTCCTTTGCTGTTGGTTCACCCTCCAATGGCTGCCGCGGCCGGCGCACTGCACTGATCCGATGGCAGGAGCCAGGTACTTATCCTGGTCTCCCATGGGGTGCAGGGCCCAAGCACTTGGGCCATCCTCCACTGTACTGCCGGGCCACAGCAGAGAGCTGGCCTGGAAGAAGGGCAACCGGGAAAGAATCCGGCACCCCGACCGGGACTAGAACCCGGTGTGCCGGCGCCGCTAGGTGGAGGATTAGCCTATTGAGCCGCGGCGCTGGCCAGCTTCCCCCCCTTTTTTGAGAGGGACCATGTAAATAAGCTGTGCTTTTGTAAATTTTAACACATTTTTAAAAAGGCTAGCAATTTGAGATACTTTTTTTTAAAGATTTATTTATTTGAAAGGGTTACAGAAAGAGGTAGACACACACACACAGAGAGGGAGGGAGGGACGGAAAACGGGAGAGAGAGGTCTTCATCTTCAGTCTGCTGGTTTACTCCCCAAATGGCCACAATGGCTGGAGCTGAGCCAATCCGAAGCCAGGAGCTTCCTCCAGGTCTCCCATGTGGGTGCAGGGTCCCAAGCACTTGGGCCATCTTCTACTGCTTTCCCAGGCCACAAGCAGAGAGCTGGATCAGAAGAGGAGCAGCCGGCACATGAACTGGTCTCCATATGGGATGCTGGCACTGCAGGCAGAGGCTTAACCTACCATCCTCCCTGACAACCCAGTCTTGCAGGAGTCACACAAACCATCCTGCGCACCACCACCCCGAGACACTATTACACAGGCGTTGCTGTCTCCACGCGAATTTGGGTGGGTACAGAGTGTGTTCACAACATCACAACCAGGTTCAGCCTTGAGCAGTACATGGCCCGGCAGTCTGTGTTTCTCTGTACTCATCTCCCTGTTCTGGATTACATTGAGGCAAATCCTAGGCATTATGTCACTAGTTCTGGATATGGCAGTGGTATCCGTGTCAGTTTGGCTGGGCTGCTGTAACAAAGCAGACAGGTGCTGGGCTGTGGGTCCAGCTCCTCCCCTGGGCAGAGAGGGAAGGATTCATCGGCCTGTGCCCAGTTGTGCTTGGGAGGCCCTGGGCTGTGGTGCTAGAAGTCAAGTCTCCCTGTGCATCCCTACTATGTGCGGGGATGTCGCCACAGGCTCCCCATTTGATGGGCACCAGTTACATGGGCTCACTGTCACGACTTCATTTTAACCTATTTACCTCTCCCCAAATTCGGAGGTATTGAGAATTAAAACTTGATCATTTAAGTTTTTTAAGATTTATTTAGCTGAAAGGCAGAGTAAGAGTGAAAGAGAAATGTTCCATCTGCTGGTTTAGTTCCCAAATGGCTGCAGGAGCCAGGAACTCCATTCAGGAATCCCACATGGGTGACAGGGTCCCAAATGGGTTGTGTTGATCCACTCACCTGTCCACGGATGTGTGGGTTGCTTCCTCCTTTTAACTGTTGTGAACATAGGTGCTGTGGTGTAGGTATTAGTTTGGGTTTCCCCCAGAGGCCCGTGTGTAAGGGCTTGGTTTATGCTAGTAGATTATTGCTAATGATTGGTGGATCAAGGGTGGGAATCTTAACCCAGTTGTTTTTGGGAGTTAGGACTTTGGAGAGACTGTTGAAATTGGATTAAGTTGTTGGAGTGGAGCCCCATGATGGTGGTGTGGTGTCTCAGGTGGAAATGACAGTTCTGCTGAGAACTGGACCCAAGGCCATCCTTACACTGGTCTGGTGGAGATTTGGAGGCAGCCACGTGTTGAGGCTGCAGCATGCGTGATGGTGGTGGCTGTTAGTAAGTTTTACAGTGAGAATGAGGAGCAGAGCAAGAAATCGCAGCCCGGCCTAGGAGGAAAAAGCTTACTGGGACAGGAAAGGAAAGTGGAGAAATCGTTTGCTAAAGAGTACTTGAGAGCAAGTAAAGGAGGGAGCTGGATGAGAATGGGCAGGACAAGGGGAGGAAGACCCAGACGCCACTGCAGACCTCTGAGGCTGCCCCGTCCAGCACAGTCCCACAGGAAGCCTGGAGGCACAGGTTGGGTTCAAAGGCCTCCCAGGGCAGCGTCCTGTCAGGGAAGATCCCTGGGACAGTCTGCCTGCCCCGGGCCAGCCCTGGGTTCTGGTTTGCGGGCTTGTGCCACCCTGGCTCAGGAAGTTCCAGGTGCAGGTTATGTTGTCCATGGACTGTGGCATAGTCATGGATGTGGTGCCCGGTGCTCATCCCATGATGCATCTTAGAAGCGTGCAGCCTGGATTTTGACAGACTCATAGCTGGAGGAAGTTGCGTTGACTGTGAGATCATACTGTGGGCTTTTGAATTCATGTTGAGTTTTGGGGATGAAGTCGTTTCCCATGAGAAGGGCATGAGCAGGGGTAGACAGCTATGGTTTGAAATGGATTTGGCGCCCAACTCATGCAGATGTCTAATCCTCAAAGCGGTCAGTTAATGATACTTAATCCAGCTGTCTTGATTGGGTGATGGGGTTACAGGTAGGTCCTTGGTTCACCGGGACCTGCCTCCTGATGGTGGCTCTCACCACTTGGGAATGGGTTGGTTATGCAAGCCGCCTTCAGCGCTGCCTTCCTCTGGGCTTCCTGCTCACCCTGTGAGCCTCCCTCCATGTGTATTCAGCCGCCCGCCACCCTCATCAGATGGCAGACTACTAGGGCCGCCGATTTTGGACTGGGAATCTCCAAATCCATGAGCCAACATAAACCACCATCCTTCATAAATAGCTTTACTCAGATTCTTTACCTGCAGTAATGAAAAGTTGTCTAATACACTAGGTCAACAAATATCTCTTTGAGACCTTGCTTTCAGTTCTTTTGTGTGTATATCCAGAAATGGAACTGTTGGATGGTACAGCAAGTTTTTAAAAATTTTTTATTTGAAAGGGAGATAGATTTTCATTTGCTGTTTAACTCCCCAAATGCCAACAACAGCTGGAGCTGGCTTAGACCAAAGTTGAGAGCCCGTCTGAGCCAGGTCCTGGAGCCATCACCCGCTAGCTCCCAGACTGGGCACTAGCAGGAAGCTGGAATCAGAAACAGAGCTGGGATTCGAGCCCAGACATTCTGATGAGAGATGCAGGCTTCCCAAGCAGTGTGTTATCCACTGAGCCAAATGCTCGCCCCGGTTTTGTTTCTTCTCTTCCAATCCCTGTGTCTGTCTCATCTTAGTGCTTTTGAGAAAAGGTTTAGTCTTTCACCACTGAGTAAAGTGTTAGCTGTGGAATTCGAAGCAATTGTCTTCTACTCCAGTTTGCTGACAGTCTGTGTGAGTGGATGTCACGATGTTTCAAAGGCTTTTTCTACTTAGATTGATCATGTAGTTTTCCTAGGCTGTTATGAAGAATTACATTGACTCTTTTTTGTATTTTTTAAAAAGATTTATTCTATTTATTTAAAAGAGTTACAGAGAGAGGGAGAGGGAGAGAGAGAGAGAGAGAGAGAGAGGTCTTCCATCCTCTAGTTCACTCCCCAGATGGCCACAAAGCCAGAGCGGTGCCGATCTGAAGCCAGGAGCCAGGAGCTTCTTCTGGGTCTCCCATGGACCCAAGGACTTGGGCCATCCTCTACTGCTTTCCCAGGCCATAGCAGAAAGCTGGATTGGAACTGGAGCAGCAGGGATTTGAACTGGTGCCCACGTGGGATGCCAGCATTGCAGGTGGTGACTTTACCCACTACACCACAGTGCCAGCCCTGATAGCCATTCTCTTGATCCTGACTCTGGGAATCCCCTGCCATGCACCCTTTTTTAAGTGTTACTGGATGTTTGTACATTTGACTGATTCTTCCCTGCTGTCCCATAATGCCAATGCTGGATTTCACCCCCCCCCCCTTAAAGATTTATTCATTTGAAAAGCATTTACATACAGAGAGAGGTGGAGAGACAGATCTTTGATCTTTTGGTTCACTCCTGATATGGCTGCAGTGGCCAGAGCTGGTCCTCTCTGAAGCCAAGATCTCTTTCTGGGTCTCCCACATGGATGCAGGAGTCCAAACACTTAGGCTGTCTCCTGCTGCTTTCCACGACACCTTAGCAGGGAGTTGGACTGGAAGTGGAGTGGCTGGGACTTGAACTGGTGTCCAAATGGGATGACAGTGGCAGCTTAACCTGCTGTGCCACAGTGCCAGCCTTTAAAATTTCCGAGTTTTAGAAATGTTCTTTATTTGTTATTGATGTCTAGCTTAGTTCCACTATGGTTAATGAACATACCTTTTATGTTTATGATTTTTTAAAATTTTTAAAAAGCAATTTTTAAAATTTATTATTTTCAAAGATTTATTTATTTGAAAAGCAGAATTACAGGGAGAGAGGAAGAGGCAACGAGAAAGGTGTCTCAGCCCCTGAATCGCTCCACAAATGGCTGCAGTGGCCGGGGCTGGGCCAAGATAAAGGCAGGAGCCAGCAGCTTCATCTGGGTTTCCCATGTGGGTGCAGGGGCCCAGGAAGTTGGGCCATGTTCCACTGCTTTCTGAGGTGCACTAGCAGGGAACCAGACTGGGAGTGGAGCAGCTGGACTCAAACTAGCGCCCATGTGGGATGCCAGCATAGCAGATGACAGCTTACCCGTTACAGTACAACACCAGCCCCGTTCATGATGTTCTTAAAGGCTGCTTTTAAATAATTATTTACGTTATTTAAAAGGCAGAGAAAAGAGATCTGTCATCCACACTGTCGCTCTCCAAATGCCTGCAGTATCCAGGGCTGAAGCCAGGGGCTGGGGACCTAATCGGGGTCTCCCGTGGGTAGCAGGAGCCAAGCACTTCAGTCGTCACACTCTGCTTCCGAAGGTGCACATTAGTGGGAAACGAGCGGAGGGTAGAGCCAGGACTCGATTGAGGCTCTCTGATATGGGACGCAGGTCACGTAACCGCTGTGCCACATGCCTGCCCTGTGTTTATCACTCTGTGAGATTTGTTAATATTTGTTTTAGATCTGTGTTTTAAGTTAGCTTTATGGGTGGAAGTCTGATGTTATTGGTGGACTGTTCCATCAGTGTCCATCATCTTCCATTGCTTTGTGTGGTTCGGTTCTCTGTTTGCTGACTATGGTTTACGTGTCCTTCTGTTTCTGCAAGTGCAGTATTGAAATCCCTTGCTGTACTCATGGATCTTTCTATTTCTCCGTTTAGTTCTGTCAGCTCTGCTTCTTGTATTTTGGACCTTGTATCTATGGGCCCTGCTATTCGGTCTTTATACGGTTAGAGCTGCCGTATCTGCTAGGTGAATTGGCCCTGTTAACCCAAGACAATGTCCCTCTTTATCCCTGGAGACTTTGTCCTGTTTGGTTTTTTCAGATAGCTTTCTTGTCCTGCCACAGCAATAACTTAAATACTTGCAGTTGAACACTACTCTCTGGCTTTTTTTTTTTTTGGACAGGCAGAGTGGGCAGTGAGAGAGAAGGGTCTTCCTTTGCCGTTGGTTCATTCCCCAATGTCCGCTGCGGCCGGCGCACTGCACTGATCTGAAGCCAGGAGCCAGGTGCTTCTCCCAGTCTCCCACGCGGATGCAGGGTCCAAGGACTTGTGCCATCCTCTGCTGCCTTCCTGGGCCACAGCAGAGAGCTGGCCTGGAAGAGGAGCAACCGAGACAGAATCCGGTGCCCCGACTGGGACTAGAAGCCAGGGTGCAGGCGCCGCAGGCAGAGGATTAGCCTAGTGAGCTGCGGCGCTGGCTGAGATTTTTTTTTTTAAAGATTGACTTACTTGGCCGGCGCCATGGCTCACTAGGCTAATCCTCCGCCTGCAGCGCAGGCATACCGGGTTCTAGTCCCGGTGGGGGCACCGGATTCTTTCCTGGTTGCTCCTCTTCCAGGTCAACTCTCTGCTGTGGCCCGGGAGTTCAGTGGAGGATGGCCCAAGTCCTTGGGTCCTGCACCCGCACGGGAGACCAGGAGAAGCACCTGGCTCCTGCCTTTGGATCAGCGCGATGTGCCGGCTGCAGCGTGCCAACTGCGGCAGCCATTGTAGGGTGAACCAGCGGTAAAGGAAGACCTTTCTCTCTGTCTCTTTCACTGTCCACTCTGGCTGTCCAAAAAAATTTTTTTTGACTGACTTACTTGAAGGGCGAAGTAACAAGAGAGAAAGACAGAGAAGGAGGGACATCTTCCATCTGCTGGTTCACCAGCTAGGTCTGGGCCAGGCTAAAATTAGGAGCCAGGAACTCAAATCTGCATCTTCCATGTGAGCAGCAGGGGCCCAGGCACTTGAGCCATCATCTGCTGCCTTCCCAGAAGCAATATAGCAGGGAGCTGGATCAAAAGCAGAGCAGTCAGGACTCAAGCTGGTGTTGCAAGTGGCAGGTTAACCTCCTGTACCACATGCTGGCCCCAGGTTTGGAAAATATTCAATCATAATCTCTGTAAATATGATCTCTACAAATATTTTTCTTCTCCTAAGATCTAGTAACATGAATATTCAGCCTTTTGGGATTTTCTCATGGGACATTGAGCCTCTGGTTATTTTGTTCAGTCTTTTTTCTTGCAGTTGTTCAGGCTGGAATAGTTTCTGTTGATCTCTGTGGGTAGTGACAATGTTCTCTGTTGTCTCCAGTTTTTCTGAGCCTATCTAGTGAATTTATTTTAGCTGTTCTGTTTAGGTTCTACATTAAAAAAAAATAGTCTACTTTGTTGGTAATTTTTGTCTTGCCATTCTTTAAGATTGTTCATCCTCAATGGAGCATTTCTATAATAGCTTCTTAATCTCAGCATCTGGGGAGTGCTTGGAGTTTGCATCATCTTTTCCATAAGAACCAATGTCTGGTTATCTTTCCACTACGTATTGAGACTTTCTATGCCAATTAGTCTTAGATATCTGGAATATTATGAGGCTATAGGACTTGTGTATATCCTACGAGAGTGCTGATAATTTTGTGTATGTTTTAGGATACCCAGTTGGGTTCAGGTTACAAGTTGCCTTGTTGTGGGTTATGGTTCCAGTTTCAGTTGTTTCTGAAATGCTCTTTGGATCTATCTCATGTGTGCCTCTCCCAATGGTAGCCCGGCTGGCTACTGGCTGGGGACCCGTCCCAGCTCTCAAAATCCTAAGTATCCTATTTAGGTTCAGATTTAAGCATCTGTATTATGGGCTAGGTGTTCTACCACCTCCATAGATGTTGTTTTCTGGGTGCCTGGGGATTCCCTTTTGGTTCTCTGGCCAGATAAAGCTTGGACTTTCATTACCCTGCTACCTTGTTCTCTGCCACCAACCATCCCCTGGGCCAGGGCTAAGCAGCAGGAGGACAGGAAAAAGCAGCAGGGTTTAACACATTCCCTTGGAGCCATAGCTCCCTCTCCAATCAGTTTTTAGGTAACCCTTCCTGCTTATCAAGCCAGGACTACAAGGCTTCCCTTAAGTTCTCTGTGTCCACTGACGACGTTCAAATACTGTGTTACTCTGAGTGCAGACTGGGGCTTAGCAAAGGGGAGAACGGGAGTGGATAAGTCACCTTCAACCCCTGTTCCACCTGTTGCCATTTACTTTCCAGTCCTCCAATAATGACTACACGCATTCTGCACAGATTTAAAACTGTGCTCAGTAGAAAGAATAAGGCAGTGCGTGCCTATTCAGTTTTTCTGTATCTAGAACCTGGAATGGGAGTTTGAATTGTTTCTATCAATATTTTTTGTTCCTTCTAAACTTTAAGGGGTAAGGTGAATCTTTTGTTCTCAAGAAAAGAATAATAAGTATTTTGCTTTAAAATTTTTTTAAACAGATTAGCTGAATAAAGTCTGTATTTATTAAATAGGCAGAGTGACAGAGTTGGGGTGCAGAGACAGAGACATGGAGATCTTCCATCTGCTGGTTCATCCCTAAATACTCAACACACCTAGGGCTGAACCAGGCTGAAACCAAGACCCAGAGTCCATGTGGGTCTCCCCCATGGGTGGCAGGAACCCGTGTATTTAGGCCATTTATCTTTTTTTTTTTTAAAGTAAAATATTTGTTTTGAGCTGTTCATGGGATTCAGCATGGGAGATGCGTATGTACTGCACATCGTTTTATGTTTAGGGTTGGGGTATAAAAGCCTTTACCTGTTGCCTTCTTCCTGCTGCTCCCTACCTCTGATTTAAATGAGGAAAATGCACCAAGTTAACACACAGGAGGAAATCCCCAGACAAGGGTTTAGAGCAGGACAGCAGGTGGGAGAGGCAGAGCACCGCTAACCCTGGTTCCAGCTGGAGCATCCTCGTCCAGGGAGGAGTGGGTTGTCATGTTCTAAGGGCATCTCCCTCTTGGTGAATGGCCTGCTTCTATTCAGGGTTCCTTCCCATGTCGGGAGAGAATGGAGATGTCCACTGTCTATGCACTCATAGCTGTTCTTCAGGCGTCTTCCGTTTCCCGTTCCTGTCCGGTAGGCGAAACAGGGTGCTCAGTGAGCATGGGTTAGACTGAGGGTAGAACTCACAGGTCAGCCAGAAGGAAGTTGTCTGTGCTCAGCTTGTTGGATGGTTTCTGGATCTAGTCATGTTTTTCTTCAGCAGCCACCACCCTCCCACCTGTGTCCAGGTACATAGAAAAAGTGGTTTCCTTAGCTTATTCTGGTTGATGGTGATGAACGCAGTATTCAAGATTTTAGAAGTATATTTGTCTATTTTTTATGTTTAATACATTTCTCATTCTCCTTCTCTTCTTCATGACTGTGCCTTTGAGATTTGGACTGACTGACCTGGATGCACGTGAGGTTCATTATCAGAGGCCAGGCAGTGTGGGCACCTCTGCAGGTGAATCCTCATTTCATTCTATTTATTTGAAAGCAAAATGACAGAGGAGGACAGACAAGCCCCTTCTGTCCACAGGTCCACTCCCCAAACTATATAACAGCCAGGTCATGCTGAAGCCAGGACCCAGGAATTCCATCCTGGTCTCTTACATGGGTGCAGGGGCCCAAGCACTTGGGTCATCATCTACTGCCTTCCCAGGTGCACTAGCAGCGAGCTGGATCCCAAGTGGTAGGTTAATGTGCTTTACCACAGTGCCAGCCCCTCATTGGATTCTCATAGCCAACCTTAGATGTGGGAAGGAAATATTACCAACTTCACAGTCCCCCCAAGACCCACACAGACACATGCACACACACATACAGATACCACACATGTGCACATAGACACACACACCACATACAGAGACACAGACACACATGTGCACCCATACATACATGAAGAGAAATGGAGCTAACATTGGCTGAATGGGATTCAGACAAAGCAGCTTGGGCTGAAACCCCCTTCTGTCTATAGCTGTGTGTTGTTCTGTCGTCTCCATCCAAGTATAGAAGTTAAGATGACTTGTGATGTCCCCTGCAAGTCCCTTTATACCTCTGAGATGCGTGCACCGCACCTGTGTGTAGAGGAGCCCCTGCTGGGCTGGTGCGGGTGCTGGTGCTGGTGCTGGTGCATCAGCGATAGATACATGAGCCACTCCAGGTTGTCTTCTCAGGGTGGTATCAGCACACCAGGGTATCTTGATTTACATGGATGTAGTTTTGGAAGAGTCTATATTAAACAGCAATAAATACTCTATTAGGGTGCAGGTGCCTAGTTAAATGTGCTTTTAATGTATGTGAACCTGCAACACCTCCCACTGCTTCCTCCAGCATTGGAACAATTTGAGTTTCTTTGCCTTAACGCCAGGTCAGGCTGTCGGCTAGGAACTAAGGGACATGTGGTATAAAGAACACAAGTCTCTAAACTTGCTCTCACTGTGTATGAGAGGCACATAGGACGCGGGCAACTGGAGAACATTGTGTTTCATGAATTGTATTTATTCAGGATGAAGACAACTTCCTTAAAGTGACTTTTTTTTCTCTCTCCAGATTTATCTTAGCTATTTGAAAGACAGAGGTACAGAGAGAGGGAGGGAGAGACAGAGAGGGGTCTTCTATCTGCTGATTCACTCCCCAAATGACCACAATGGTCAGGGCTGGGCCAGACCAAAACCAGGAGCCAGGAGCTTCTTCAGGTCTCCTTTGTGGGTACAGGAGCCCAAGGACTTGGGCCATCTTCTTCTGCTTTCCCAGACACATTAGCTGGCAGCTGGATCAGAAGTGGAGCAGCTGGAATTCAACTGGCACCCATGTGGGATGTCGGCATCACAGGTGGCAGCTTTACCAGCTACAGAACAACGCTGGCCTGAAAAGTGATTTTAATACCCTTGGTTGTGGAAATTTCAAGCCTACAGACGTAGAGAAAATAGTATGAACCCTCATGTGTCCTGGTTTAAAGATGATCAGCATTCTCTTACCAATCTTACCAAATTCTTTTGGCGGGAGGAGGGGTATAGCAGGATTGGAAAGTAGGGTTGAGGACATAGATTATTTTAAAGCAATTCAAAGGTGACTTGGTCTCAACTGAATTTTCTTTATACACAAAGCAAAAGGAAGAGAAAAATCTGCTTCAAATGCTAACGTAAAATAAAATAAGATGTGCTAGTGTCCTGTGGCCAGTGCGACCTCATCTGCAACTTGGTGGCATGAAGCAGTGGAAGTTGGCCCTTGGGAGGTTTCAGAAGCCAGATGGATGGGTGGTCGTCACAGGGTCAGGAGGGTGGGCCCCCAGGCCCTCTAGGGCAGAATCTGTGTGCTTCCACACTCCTGTGGCTTGCAGAGTCCCTTCTGCTATGTGAGGTGAGGCTCGTGGGTTTCGGGGGTTAGGAGGTGAGCCACAGTGTGGAGCATGGGGATTTTAGTCATGGGGAAACGCATGAGGATAAAGCGGTCAGGACCCACGGGGATCTCTTTGCAGAACACATCTTGGCATTTTTTCTGGAGGCTGTGGCATTCCTGTTGCACAGGTTGGTGTGCGGCCAGCTCGTAGCTGGTGCCTTTTGAAACGTGAGAGACACGACAGGTGCAGGCGGGTGGCAGAGTGAGACGGTGCGGGTGTGAGCACCGTCACCGCAGTGCTGTTCTGGGCCTCGTGTCCTGTTATCTGCTTTCCTCCTGTCCCTGCTTCTGCCTCTCTGGGAGCCTTTGTGGATCTCCTGTGAGTGCTTCCTGTTTGTCACCGGCTCCGAGCTGCAGGAGGTGGCTCCATGACATCCAAATCGGCTGCTCTCCTCCAAAAACATCTACGGAGAGCAAACAGCAGCAGATCCCTGACGAAGGTTCTCCTAGGTGTTCTCAAGGCTTTGCTTACTTCCCAAACCAAAGGCAGACGCAAAGAGCTTCCACGTCTCAACGAGAGGCAAGCCCCGGGATGCTGCGGTGGAGCTGGGGGACCTCGTGGGTTCTTCTTAGTGGCGCTGAATCTTTGGGCAAAGGGGGCTCGAGCACACAGAGCCCTTAGCCATTTATGCAGAGATGAGCAGGCTGGGCTTTTCAGCGCCTTGCCCGTGGCAGGTGTGCACATGGTGAATTCACAGGCCTGTCTGAGGTTTTTGTCCTGTGCCCAGCGTTCTCATCCTCGAGCCCTGTGCTCCACCACTGCAAAGGCTGTGACTTCCTCTGTCCCTCGGCGCTCTTCATCTTCCCTGCCGCCCGCCCGTGTGCTGCTCTCCACCTGCCTCTGCTGCCTCCGGTCTGGTCCTGCCACACCTACAGTAAGGGTCTCTTCTGGCCTTCTCCCATAGGTGGCGCTCTGGTAGTACTTAGCATTTCTTATTTTAATTGCTTTCTGGGGCAGGTGCCATGTCTTCCAGAACAGCGCCTGCTGGTCAGTATCCACGTCTCAGAATACGGCTTTTTTTTTTTTTTTTAACTTGTTTATTTGAAAGGCAGAGTGGGGGGGGGGGGCTCTCCCATCCACTGTTTTGCCCCCCAAATGACCACAAAAGCCAGAGTTAGGCCAATCCAAAGCTAGGAGCCAGGAACTTCCTCCAAGTCTCTCAGGTGAATGCAGGGGCCAAAGGACGTGGGTCATCTTCTCCTGTTTTTCCAGCCACATTATCAGGGAGTTTTACTGGGAGCGGAGTGGCTGGGGGCTTGAACTCGCATCCATATGGGATGCTGGTGTCTCAGGCTGTGGCTTTACTTGCTGTACCATGACACCAGCCCTCAGAGTGTGGCTTTTTGGGAAGCTTTTTCATCTTTGTAGTAGGTTATTGTTGTTGTAAAATAGTTCACTGGAATGTTGCATGTAGGGGATTTGGTGGCTAGGATAGGTCTAAGAAAATAGAATGCAAATTTGTTTTTGCAGGTTATTTTGAGTTTTATCAATACAGACAGCATTACTGAAGTGTCTTTTTAAGTAGCATTGTGTGTGTGTGTGTGTGTTGGCAAATGGAAATCTTGGGTCTTGGTGCAAACGACATTGGCCCTTCATTAGCAGGAAACAGGTGTTTGGAAAAGTTATCTTTAAGGTATTTTTATCTTCATTTGGTTACTTGTTGAATGCTTCACAAAGTTCAACCGCTTTTGGTTAGGCTTTCTAATAATGGTTTATCTTGCAAGTCAGGTTTCTATTATAGGGAACACCTGGTTTCTTTTCAAATAGGAAACCTCAGATAATAGTGTTGAAGTGAGTCACAAAGAAGCTGGTGGCAGCGAGAGAGGCCCCGCCCCCTTGGTTCCAAGGGCTAAGGCTAAACCCTCCTGAGTTCGTGCCGCCTGGGCTCTCCCTGCTCAGCCCTGCTGATGCCCGCCAGCTCTGAGCATGCCTTGTGCACTTCCCACATTCCAGCATTGTTGAACACTGCTTGAACTTCCCCAGCTGAACAAATATTTCTGATTTCAAATAATCTACATGATTTCCTGTAAAAGACATGACTTCATCCTGTTAGTTTCTTTCTTGATTAAGTAAACGTGGGCAAGTCTTTGACCAGTCCCAGCTTTGTTTCTGTGTGATGGGAATTTTATTCTGACTTGCTCTGTTACGAACGTCTGCTTACACAGAGGACCACTGCTGCTTCTCCCTGCTGGTTTCAGCTTGGGTTGGTGCTGTCTGCGGCTGAGTTTAAGGGTTACCACTGCTGCACTGTATAGAGTATCATTCTTATTCCTCCATATATATTTTCTCATAGATACTTAAGACTCTTGTGCCCATTGTAACTTCCCCCTTTTGGAAATAGTTATTTAGGTGGGAAAGTTTTTCTGTAGTAGAAAGACCTTGATGCACAAACTAGATTGATGGTTCTCTTTCTCTCCTTTTTTTTTTTTAATTAAAGATTTATTTATTTGAAAGGCAGAGTTACAGAGAGGCAGAGTCAGAGAGAGAGGTCTTATATCCACTGGTTCATTTCCCATATGGCTGCAACAGGCAGAGCTGTGCCAATCCAAAGCCAGGAGCTTCTTCCTGGACTCTCATGTGGGTGCAAGGGCCCAAGCACTTGGGCCATCTTCCACTGCTTTCCCAGGAGTATGAGTCAGGAGCTGGACTGGAAGTAGAGCAGCTGGGACTCAAGCTGGAATTCTTAGGGCATGCAGGTGGCACAGGCTTAACCCGTTCCATCACGTCAGCTGCTGTTCTCTACCTTTAGAATTCCGTGAATCTAATTTTTTTTCTTAAAACATCAACTCATACATATATCTGAAAAATGATGGTATACGCTTGTGTAGGACTTATCGTGATGACTCTGTGGCCTGTCGAGCGTCCCATCTATTGGTGAGGGTCGCTGGTGAGAATCCATGGGGCTTGTATCACCCTGCTGAGCCTGGCTGCAACCTCAGAATCCCCCTCAACAGAGAGGCAGTGTCCCCTGTTTGCAGCTGGCACGCAAAATGGCCACGGGTGCCGGCCTCCCTGGGCCGCAGGATTCCTCAGAGCCTGAACCTCTGCTGAGTGCTGCTCCTTTGGGAATGGCTGTGGCCCCTGTTGCATCCAGAAGTCCTTGTCCCATGTGAAGAGAGCACATTGAGACCTGGGGCACGCTCCCCAGATGGCTCCTCCAGCCATCCTGCTCTGCCCACCGAGCGTGGTTTCTGAGCCTGAGAGCCGAGTCCAGTACTGGACATGGTCTTCTCGTGGATTTCAACTGCGCCTGCTAGAATATGGGGCCTTAACTCTGCCCAACAGTTTTTCAACGAATGGAAGGTTACATGCCTGCCATGCCCTTGGACTTGAGAATTTGATGGATGACAGTTGAGGGTAAGGTTCAGTCAATGCGTGTGTCAGAGAATGCCTGAGTTATATGTTAAAACATGTATGTGTGTGGCGGGGAAGCTTTTGAGAGCAAGGTGCGACTTCTTAGCTGGGTTGGCTGGCGCTAATGGGAACTGGTCAGAGTGACCAGGTGTGAGGCCAGGGTGCGGGTTGTCCTACAGGGCAGGGGCTGTTCTGGAAGGTCACTCCATGGGAGGGTGATGTCACGTTCTTGGTCACACAGGCTGAGGGATGACCCTGCTGAGTGCCACCGAGGACATCATCACTGTCAGCTCCTAAGGAATTGACCAGTGAGCTTCCTGCAGCAGTCAGGAGTTAGGTGTTGCTCTCGGGTCTTCCTTGATGCAATGCACCTGAGTGTTTGCAAATCAGGAAGCAAAGAAACCAGCATGTAAATGACACTAACCAAGAGTTTGATTTTTGGCTGGCACCGCAGCTCACTAGGCTAATCCTCTGCCTGCGGCGCCGGCACACCGAGTTCTAGTCCCGGTCGGGGCACCGGATTCTGTCCCAGTTGCCCCTCTTCCAGGCCAGCTCTCTGCTGTGGCCAGGGAGTGCAGTGGAGGATGGCGCAAGTCCTTGGGCCCTGCACCCCATGGGAGACCAGGAGAAGCACCTGGCTTCGGATCAGCGTGATGCGCCGGCCACGGCGGCCATTGGAGGGTGAACCAACGGCAAAAGGAAGACCTTTCTCTCTGTCTCTCTCTCTCACTGTCCACTCTGCCTGTCAAAAAATAATAATAATAATAATAAAATTTAAAAAAAGAGTTTGATTTTTATAAAGTATGTGTGTATTATAGAAAGTGAAAACACGATTTATGTCAGCATGGGAATCTAGCAGCGTATGCATGCTAATCCTCACTGTGCTTGTCCATCGGGATTTGTTTTGTATGTAAATAATTAATATCAAGGACTTGGTTGTCAAAATAGTCAACGGACTTGGTGTTTCACCATGTGGCTTTGCTTAGGTATTTGTATTGTGTGGAAGATTACTTTAAGGGGTTTCAAGATGTTTTTTAAATGATTCACTTATTTATTTGAGAGGCAGAGTTAGAGAGAAAGAGAGGTCATCCATCTGCTGGTTCACTCCCCAAATGGCCATAATGGCTGGAGCTGGGCCCATTCGAAACCAGGAGCCAGGAGCTTCTTCCAGGTCTCCCATGCAGGTGCAGGGGCCCAAGGACCTGGGCCATCTTCTACTGCTTTCCCAGGCCACAGCAGAGAGCTGGATTGGAAATGTCGTAGCCGGGACATAAACCGGTGGAATGCCAGTACTGCAGATGGGTTAACCTGTGCCACAGCACCGGCCCCATCAAGATCTTGATCTTTATGCTTGTCTAGGTGTTTCTGATGGGCAAGATGAGTTTTGCTGCACCACAGAGGATAGAAGAATTGTGGAAAAGGTGCTGGTGGGAGGGCAGCTATTGCAGAGGCAGATGATGCACCAGTCGTGATGTGAGTTTGTTTAGCTCAACTTGTGGTCACGGTTGAAATTCTAACAGATAAAGTACTTGAGTTTTTGTTTATAGCAATTTTATTTCTGTCTATAAAATATAAATAGGTTTTTTTTTTTTTTTAAAGCAGCATAACTGAAAACCTGGAAAACTGTATCTTGGAAAAGATAAATCTGCTAAGATCAGATTTCATTTTATGCAGAGTCTGCACTGTTCTCTGAAAGACAGGGAAGTAGCTATTCTGGGAACCTGTTGTATTCAGAGATGATGGTGCAAATGTTACTCATTTATCCAAGGATTATTGTTCATTTTAGTTTGTAACTTCGACTTTTAAAATAATTAGCTGTTATTTTTAATGAATATAAAGACTTTTTTTTTTTAAAGATCTCTATTCATTTAAACGGCAGAGCTACATAGAAGCAGAGAGAGAGAGAGAGGTCTTCCATCCACTAGTTTACTCCCCAGGTGACTGCACAGCTAGAGCTGTGCCTACCCAAAACTGGGAGCCAGGAGCCTCCTCCAGGTCTCCCACATGGGTCCAGGGGCCTAAGGACTCGGGCCATCTTCTACTGCTTTCCCAGGCCATGGCAGAGAGCTGGATTGCAAGTGGAGCAGCTGGGACTCAAACCAGTGCCCATGTGGGATGTCAGTGCTGCAAGTGGTTGTTTTACCTGCTATGCCACAGCACCGGCCCCAAACCTTTTTGAAAGTTAGCTCTATTTATATACACAGTTAGAGAATATGTGGTAATTCCTTGTGCACCTGCCAGCCAGCTTCAGCTTTTCTCAATGTTCTGTCCTTCTTGTTGGTATGAAGAGTTTTTGAAGAGTCCTCTCCCATGAGGGATGGTGACTTCCTGAGAAGTGCATGGTGTTGGGACCTCTGCCTGCGGTCGTGGCTTCCCATATGGACACCATTTTGAGTTTCAGCTGTTCTGCTTCTGACCCAGCTCCCTACTGATAGCCTGGGATAGCAGTGGAAGACGACCCCAGTACCTGGGCCCTGTACCCAGGTGAGAGACTGAAGCTTCTGGCTTCAGCCTTGTCCAACACTAGCAGTTGCAGCCATGTGGGGAGTGAACCAGCAGATGGAAGATCTCTTCCTGTGCCTCTCCCTCTCTGTAACCCCACCTTTCAAATAAATAAGTTTTTTTTTTTTTAAATGTGGAGCTGGCACTGTGCTGCCGCACGTTAAAGCCCCGGCCTGCAGTGCCGGCATCCCTCATGGGCACTGGTTGGAGTCCTGGCAGCACCACCTCCAATCCAGCTCCCCGCTAGTGTACCTGGGAAAGCAACAGCGGATGGCGCCAGTGCTTGCGCCCCTGTGCCTGTGTGGGAGACCTGGCAGGAGCTCCTGGCTCCTGGCTTTGGATTGGCTCAGCTCCGGCCATTGTGGTTCTTTGGGAGAGTGAACCAGCGATGGAAGACTCCCCCCTGTCCCCCCTCCCCCGTTACTCTTACAAGTAAATAAATCTTAACAAAGGCACCATAGCCTATTGAACAGTGGCTGTAGAGTCACACAGAGTGGGTCTGGATCCTGATGGCTCTGTGTGTCTGCCGTGCAGCTGGGCGAGCAGCCTTTCCTTTATACCGCTCTGTTTTTGTGTCTTGAAAACAGGACTAAAAGTCTGTCTTTCAGGGGTGATAAATGGGAATGACATGTGAAAGAACACCAAGAGGGTTTGGTGGCTAATGAGCAGGTGTGGCTCTGGAGGTGGGACAGGCTCCGAGGCTGTGTGGGACCCAGACTCCGAGACTCTGGGCTAGGGCCTGTTTGAGATACACCGGTGAAGAGAAGAGTCGGATTCAGACCTGTTGAAGACAAGCCTCTGAGTCGGGTTCAGGGCACTTGCTATGGAGTTGGAGGGGCATATGTGGACTTCCTAGGGCTACTCTGGCAGATCCCCGTAACCTGGGAGGCCTTAGAACAACCGAGATCCATGCTCTCCCTGTCGTGGAGACCGGAAGTCTGAAATTACGGCGCTGGCAAGCCTCTCTGTGAGCTTCTGGTACTGCCGGCTGTGTGGGGTGTTTGTTGGCCTTTGTGGTCACTTTGTGTTCCAGGTATGGCTGTGTCTAGATTTCCCTCTTATGGGGACACCGGTCATTGGATTAGGGCTACATCTGCAGGTACTAGTGGACAGGAATTTGTAAGTGATGGCATTCATGCCAGTGCAGGGGGTGATCACAAAAGCGCCATTTAGAATCTGATTTTTTAACTTGCATCATTTACTTTTAATGTAGTAGATCTTTGTTGTATTTGTGACTGAAAATTAATTTTGAAACAGCTATTCCAGAGGTTAAGATGCTGTTTGACACCCATATCCTGTATCAGAGTGCCTGTTTCAAGTTCCAGCTCCTCCACTTCCAATGCTAATGCCTCCACTTCCTGCTAATGCCCCTGAGAGTCAGTGATGTTTGACTCAAGCACTTGGGTTCCTGCCACTCAGGTGGGGGACCTGGATGGAGTTCCCAGCTCCTGGATTTGGCCTGGCCCAGCCTCGGCTGTTGGGGACATAGGGGGAGTTAACCCATGGATGAAGGATATTTGTCCCTGCCTTTCAGATAAAATGGGGGAGGGGGCTTTCCATATTTGAGGAAGTTACTGGGTTATTTATCTCCCAGCCCATCTTAGAACCCGACCCTGAAGTCTGTCCTATCTACAGGGTGTAGACAGCTGACTGGTTTGGCACCTCAGGTGCAGTTTGTGAGATGTTGGCTTATTAGCAGTATGATAGGTGGGGTTGCCGTAGATAGCAAGTGTATGCATGTGCATTTTATGGGGAGCAAGTAGAAGCCATGAGAGTAAGTGGGTTCCAAACCAAGTATTTATGGGGAGTAGTGACTTGTAGTCAGGGTTCTGGAAATCTCCCTTGTTGGGTGTGTCAGTGCACACTTGGGGAAGGAGTTGCTTGAAGATTAGAAAACATTTTATTTTACAGCGCCTTTAAAAATCAGATGAGCTTGGTTCCTAAGTAGAGCCTCCAAAAGATCAGCTTTATAGGCTTGATTTCCTTAAAAGTTGGCAGTTCACTAAATTGTCTTCTGGTGAATATAACCTCTCCTTGATTATTGTCGAACCTCTGTTACTTATTAAAAACATGAAATTACGTGGGCATGCCCGCCGCTTTCTGTCCCAATTCATTGTAGTAGATGCTGTCCAGATCGGTGTTTAAATCTTTTCTGAACACTGTGTCAGGATCATGTTACAGTCCAAGGGGTAGGATCTGGGTGAAAAGCTTGCTCAATAGAATTTTCAACTCAAAGCTGTACTCACAGGCTTCACTAAACAGTAGAGAAAACATAGTAAAACGTGGCTGGGCTGTATGTGCAGCCTTTATCTCTTAATTACACATTATCAGAGATTGAGAACAATGGTGGGTGTGGGAAACTCTGCCTCACTTCCAGAACCTTCTTTCCCACTGATCCAAGGACATTGGCAGGGGCTACTTTTGAGGACTAAATTTTTTTGGAATTACATGTTGATCATTGGAGACAGATACCAGCAGAGAGAGGGATTCCACTTGCCTTTTGTCCCTTGTCCGCTCCTGTCCACCACTCTGACCTTTTTTTAGTAGTGTTACCCTTGGGGGTGGTATGAGAAGCATCTTTCCTAACTCTGCCACCCCAAATAACCCATGCATTTGGCTCTGCCCAGTGTTCAGTTGTGTTTTTCCAGTACTCTCCAGGGAGGGCCTTAAGAATAGGAGAGGAGAAATGTCTGTTTCGTTGGCATTCCTTATTTATGAAAACAATTTAAAGGCCAATATAATCCAGGTTTGATGTTTGTTTTCATTTTTTTCCCTTGATAGTAAAATTATATGTTCATGGTAGAAAGTTTGGAAACTGACAAGGAAAATGTTTCTCCCAATGGCAATATTGTTATGTGACTCATAGCTAAATGTGTTTTTTCAACCTAGTTGGGTCATGTTGTATATATAATTTTATATCCTATGTTCTAATCATTTTTCTATTTTTAAAATTGAACTATAATTCACATACCATAAAATCCACCCATTTGAAGCGTGATTTAGTAGCTTTTGGTATATTTACAGGGTTAGGAACCGTCACTGCCAGTTCCAGGATATTTTCCTTACTCCTGCCTTTCACAGTCACCTGCCTTCTCCTCTTGCAGCCTCCTCTTAGACCCTGGAAACCCTGAATGCACTTTTGTCCCTGTAGATTTTGCCGCCTTTTCAGACGTGGAATCCTATGATACGTGGCCCTGGGTGTCTGCCTCCTCTCACTCAGCACAGTACCTCCAACGCAGACAAACTGCAGTGCTTGCTGCATCCTTCTCTCTGCTCAGCAACACTCCATTGCACACTGTTGGTTCCTTTATCAGTAGGTGGGCATCTGGCTTGTTTTCAGGCTGCTATGAATACATGTTTTTGTGATTTTTTTTTTTTTCAGCCCTTTTGGGTTATTCCTAGGAGTGAAATTGCTGGGTCATGTGGTAACTTTTTTTTTTTTTTTTAAGATTATATTTACTTATTTGAGAAGCAGGTTTACATTCAGAGAGGGAGAGAAAGGTCTCCATCTCTTAGTTCACTCCTCAAATGGCTGCAACTGCTGGAGCTGCGCCGTTCTAAAGCCAGGAGCCAGGAGCTTCTTCCTGGTCTCCCATGTAGGTGCAGGGGCCCAAGGACTTGGGCCATCTTCTGCTTTCCCGGGCCATAGCAGAGAGCTGGATTGGAAGTAGAGCAGCTGGGACTCGAACTGGCGCCCATATGGGATGCCAGCCCTGCAGGTGGCAGCTTTACCCACTATACCACAGCACGGTCCCCATTATTCTGTTTTATGTGTCCTTTTTAATCTGTGTAACTATTCCTCATGGTCATCTGTGTAAGTTACTTTGAGTTTCAGTCTAAAAACTTACAGAGCCATGAATATGTCTGTGCATAAATACTTTTAAATGTATTTCAGATGTAGAGAGACAGGTGAGCAGAGAGAGCACTCCTCGTCTGTTGGTTCATTCCCCAAATGCCTGCAGTGGTCCCTGGCTGGGGCCAAAGCCAGGAGTTGGGAACTCAGTCCAAGTCTCTTGGGCAGGGACCCAAATCCTTGAGTCAGCGCCTGCTGCTTCCCCGGCTGTGCATCAGCTTGGAACTGGAATTGGGAGCGGGACTGGGACTCGAACCCACATACGTGGACATGCGATACTGGCACCTCAGCCCGTGTCTTGACTGTCGTGCCACATACCTCACCCTCTTTTATTTTTTTCCTTTCACAAAACCTTTTTATTAAAATGTTTAGGGTATAGACTGATTTTCTTTTTTAAATGACCATTTTGCTTTTCCCATCCCCTTTTCCCTAACCCTGAAGCAGTCAGACTTCTCTTGTCTGCACAGCAAAGTACAGGTCACCTTTACCCAAAGGACTCAGAAGTTCACTCTGTTAGCTAGCTGTGTTCACTGGAGGTCTATTGATTTCTGTAGTGATGAAACAGAAATGAAATTGAGTCAAAGGTCTGGAATGCAGCAAGTTCCTTCTCTGTTTCTCAGATTGCTTTCTAGAAACACTGTCTCCAGTAACACTCCTACCCGCCAAGTCCAAGGCTTCTTTCAAGCCCCCCCCACCCCCCACCCTTCAGTATTGCATTTTGGCATTAGCAGTTCTTAGCTGTGATTCATTTTGGCCTTTTGATGTCTTTTGCCCCTTTGCAATTGGAGTGATTTGTGTTTTTCCAAACTATTTCTGCGCTTTAAAGTTAGTTTAACCAAATTTAGTATTTTCATAGTGGTTTTTATTGTTGTTTTTATTTGAGAGGCAAAGAGATGGACAAAGCCCTCTGTCCCGGGATGCAGGTCTCTCAACCTGCAGGCTAAATGTCTCTTCGTCACAGTCTAGTGTTCTTACCTGTACCTGTTGGGTGCAGATGATGATAATAGTTCTGAGTTTTCTCTTTTCCCTCTGTTTTCTCTGTTCCCAGTATTACAAGATCCTGTGCAGTAAGAATAACTAATGTATATCTGGAAGACTAGATCCTGTAAGAAACATTCTTTTATTTATTTCATATTATTCATTTGAAAAGAAGAGTGACAGAAAAAAAATGCACTCCCCAGATGGCTGCAAAAGCCCTGTGTGGGCAGGCTGAAGCTGGGAGCCTCCGTGTGAACCTCTCACATGAGTGACAGGAGCCCAAGCACTTGGACCTTATTCACTGCTTCCCAGGTGTGTTAGCAGGGAAACTGAATTGGAAGCTTGCAGTAGCTAGGACTTGAGCTAGCACTTGTTAGGGATATTGAGTCTTTTCCTTTTCCTTTTCTTCCTTCCTCCCTCCCTCATCTTTCTTTCAAGGCTGAGTACCAGAGAGAGGGAGGGAGTCGATCTTTCATCCACTGGTTCATTCCTCTGATGGCCACAATAGCTGGGCCTGGGTAGGCCGAAGTCAGGAGCCAGGAGCTTCCTCTGGGTCTCTCAGCACCTGGGCTACCCCTGGTTGCACATTAGCAGGGAGCTGGAATGGAAGCAGAGCAGCTGAGTCTTGAACCAGTGCCCCAAAGGGATGCCAGCATTGCAGGCTGCTGCACCACAGCACCGGCCCCATCTTGAGTCTTAGCCAGAAGGAGGGGGAAACCTTGGAGTTTATGGTAGGGCGTGGCCTGATCCATCCTGCTCTGCACTGCTCATTAAGAGCCTGGAGGCAGCCTTGTGTGCCGCGTCCTCCTCCACAGTGACTGCCGAGGTCAGCGTGAGCAGATGGGGACTCTTGAACTCGCAGTTGACGTGAGGTTTTGGAATCCCCAAGCATCTCCTCCTCCTCAGGGCTGCTCTGACACTTGGGGCAGGAGGGTGGCTGAGCTTCCCCGCCCCAGGTTTTTTCAGTCCCAGGGGCGATGGACTGCATGGTTTGTGGGATCTGCAGCCAGGGCTGTGTGTCCCAGTCCCCTTCAGCCTGGTGCACAGGGGGCTGTATGAATGCTGTCTGAGTTATGATGGTCCTGTGTTAGAGAAATCTGCGATAAGGTGGGTGTTAATGTTATTTTGCCTATAAATTTTGAGCTAATATTTACTGGACAGTTGGGCCCTGTGATGTAGAGTTGTTAATCTAGCTAATCCATGCATGGGTAGATGTAAAACAACACAGTTGGGGATGATTTCACCCACATCTGACAGTAGTTCTTGCTCCTGTAGAATGTACTGGGCTGTATTTGAAGGAAGCTTTCTTCATTGCTACATCCCTAGCTCCACACAGAGGTTCCAGAGGGACTCTTCATCTCGTTAAATGCAGAGTAGTCAAAATGACCCCTGTCACCTGCCCCACACCCTCCTCTGCACTGTCTGGGACTGGCTTCCATACTTGAATTTGCTAGCATTTGGGCAAGGTGTTTGTTGGGAAAAGACGTGAAGTTTTCTGCTTTGTAATGTTTGTGCCTTCCACTTCCCACAGTTTTTAAAATGAATTTATAAAACATACTAATTTTTTATATTACTGTGGCCTTTGGTTCATATGGTTTACTAACTTGTAGGAACAAATGCTGGGTAAAGTTTTTACTTAATATTTTTTGTGTGTGCATATATATATGTGTGTGTGTGTATTTTAATGACTGTGAATTTTTTTTTTTAATTATTTGAAAGGCAGAATTACAGAGAGGGAGAGACAGGGCAGGGTGCTGGGGGTATCTTCCATCTGCTGGTTCAGTCCCCAAATGGCTGCAATGGCCAGGGCTGGGCCAGGCTGAGACCAAAAGCTTCATCTGGGTCTTCCACATGGGTGCAGCGGCCCAAGCACTTGGGCTGTCCTCTGCTGCTGTCTCAGGTGCATTAGCAGGGAGCTGGATCAGAAGTGGAGCAGCCAGGACTGGAATGAGCGCCCATATGGGATGCTAGCATTGTAGGCAGCAGCTTTACCTTCTGTATCAAAATGCCAGCCTCCTATCACCCCACTTGCAACTTTTTAAAGTTTTTTTTTTTTTTGAGAGACAGAGATGTATGTGAGACACAAAGGGAGAGCTCTGATCCACTGGCTCACTCCCTAAAAACCCACCATGGCCTGGTCAGGGCCAGAGCCAGGAGATCAACCTAGGTCTGCCATGCGGGTGGCAGGAACCCAGTCACTTGAGCCATCGATGCTGCCTCCCAGGGTCTGCATCAGCAGGAAGCTGGGGTCAGGAGCTGCAGCAGAGTATTGCAGGCAAGTATTCTGATGGCCCAGCACTGTGGCATATTGGGTGAAGCCGCTGCTTGCAACACCAGCATCTTATATGAGCGCAGGTTGGAGCCCCGACTGCTTCACTTCCGATCCAACTCCTTGCTAATGTGCCCAGGGAAAGCAGCAGAAGATGATTAAAGTATTAGGCCCCTGCCACCCACATGGGAGAACTGGATGAATAAAGTAAATTAAAAAAAAAAAAAAGTGCTCTGAGGTGGGCATCTTAGCTGCTAGGCCAGACCCCCATCCCAGCTTCTTTGTAACCCTTGGTCTTGTACTCTGCCTCCCGAGCTCTGAGCTTTGGGTTCTAAGGTCAGACACTGTCCTTTCCCTCATGGAGTTTAGAGGCTGTGGTAGCTCCGTTTGTAGAGCTACCTTGAAGAGTTTCCCATTTCCAGGGGTCTTTCAGAATAGAAGTTGATGTGTCGTGTAACGGCCCCATCATCTGAAACACATAAGGCAGGGTAACCCATAGGCAAATGAGGAAGACTTGGAGCCCAAGAGCGTGGAAGCCAGCCTAAGGAGTGAGCTTCTGAGATGCACCTGACAGTGCATCCCCGCACTGGTCTATGGGAGAATCCAGATGAGCTGAGAGCTTGTAAAGTGACCTTGTTTTCATTTCCAGGACCAGGTGTCAGGGCAGCAGGCACTTGATACAGACTTGAGGGTGTGACTGGAGCACAGGTGTGGGGAAGTGTCTTGAGTTGCATGGAGGAGGTCACCAGTGCCGGGTCGCTGCTGGCTTCTGCGCGTGTTGAAGTTGGGACAACTTGCATGACAGTCTGAAGCTGCAGGGGCAGTTGGGTGTTGGGCTGCAGGCAGCGTGCAAAGCAGACTCCAGTGGAGAGTGTAGGGAAGAAATCAGCAGAAAGTTCATCTGCAGAGCCTATGTTGCATCGGCCATAGTGGTGTCGGTGAGGTAGAGCTAGCTCAGCGAGGGAGCTGGCAGAGGCACAGGTCGTCTTCTGCCATCTCTACTGCAGTGATTATCCATGTACAGGTGAGCGGGGCTCCCAGACTGAAGAGGCACGGAGACACTGCCTTCTCTTGATGATGAGTGATGGTTTTAGGAGGGTCTGCATAATGCCAAAATTGATCAAATTTTGTGCAGTTTATTGTATATCAGCATATTTGAATGTTTTTATAAAAGATGGTCATTAGGGACCAGCGCTGTGGTGTAGTAGTTGAGCGTCTGCCTGCAGTGCCGGCATCCCATATGGGCACTGGTTCAAGTCCCAGCTGCCCCCCTTCTAATCCAGCTCTCTGCTGTGGCCTGGGAAAGCAGCAGAAGATGGCTCAAGTGCTTGGGCCCTTGCACCCACATAGGGAGACCTGGAAGAAGCCCCTGGCTTTGGATCAGCCCAGCTGTGGCCATTTGGGGAGTGAACCAGCAGATGAATTTCTCTCTCTGTAGCGCTACTTCACAAATAAGTAATTTTAAAAAAGTTTGTTACCAAGAAAAAAAGCTGATCATTATTAATGCAGTTCTTAGTTTTTTTTTTTACACAGCTGTATTGATAAAAATTCACATACCATCCAACCCACTATTTACAGTGTACAATTTGGTGATTTTTAGTATGTTAACAAGTAGGTACAACCATTGTCCAGAGTTTTGAAATACTTTCATTAGCTTAAACAGAACAATTTAGAAATGGGTGTTTGTCAAAGTGATTAAGGCAATTTTTGGGATGCCCACATCCCTTAGCAGAGTACCTGGGTTCAAGTCCCAGCTCTGTTCCCACTCCTAGCTTCCTACTAATGCACACCCTGGGAGGCAGCAGGGAATGGCTCAAGTAGTAAGGTCCCTTCCACCTATGTGGGAGACATGGGCTGAGTTCTGGGCTGCTGGCTTCAGCTCTGGTCCACTCCCAGTTGTTGGGACATTTGAGTGAGCCAACGGTTGGGGGAGTGCTGTCTCTGTCTCTGTCTCCCCTCCTTGCCCCTGCCTTTCAAATAAAATTAAGAAAACAGAAATGTTTAGTTATTGACTTCAAGTATTAATCCACTTTCTGTCACTGTGGAATCTGCTATTCTGGACATTCTATGTGAATGGAAGCATTTGTGTTCCTTTGTGACCAGCTTCTTCCACCTGGCCTGTTAGTGTCCAGGGTCATCTGTGTTGTAGCTTATACTGCAACTTCCTTTTTGTGGCTGAATAACTTCCCGCTGTAGGAATTTACCCACCAGCAGCTGATGGATATTGGGTTGTCCACTTGGGCTGTTAGGAATGATCTTACAATCTTTTCATTTATTGTGTGATTCTTTGTTTCTGCATTTGCATTAAGTTTTAAAAGGGTGAACATTTGAGGATTTGAGCTCCCAAATACATAAAAGCGGGATTCTACCAAGACCTTTCCTCCATGGCTTCAGTTTGGTTTGGTACCTGCTCTCCCTTGTGGTTTTCTCCAAACACAGAGAAAAGTTATTCCAGCTTGAGTAAAGTGAATTCATTCAGGGAATGGAGGTTTGGGTTAGAGAGTTGTGGAGATGCTGGGCATGTGCAGTGGAGGTGGTTTTGGGTGTGTTGCCTTTCAAACAAGACTGCTTAAAAGAACTTGTGGCCAGCATAGATAAACGAGAGCCACAATGTTCCTGGAACAGAGAGGAGACAAGAACCCCGGGCTCAGCAGCTTCCATGGCTGCTAACAGGAACGCGGCTGCATTGCTGGGTGCAGGATGAGGCACGAGCGTTAGGCTTCCGCTTGGAGAATTCCGTGGGTTGGTTGGAAGAGGAATGGCACAGTGTGGCTGTCCTGCCTGATGGGAGAAGAGCTTATTCAGACACCTGATTAAATAGATTCCAAGTACATCCAAGGGAGCGTTTGCCCTGGCTCTGTTCAGACGTTTGGGGTTGGACCCTGTTGAGATTGAGGGAGCTTCTTAGGCTCTAATGTCTTATGGCAGCCCTCCCTTTTTAACCCCTGAAACTTGGGACTCTGAGAACATCACCATCTGGGCTGGGCTCTGTCCGTGGTGTCTGTGCCGCCCCCTGGAGGTTGTGTTGCTGATTTGCTCACACCAGCTACTGAGACTGGTGCTGGACCTCTTTGTTGAAGGATTACTGGCTTTTTGTTTTTGTTTTGTTTTATAGTCAAGTTTAATTGAAGTAAAATTTGTAGGTGACAGAGTTCACCATTTTTAGTGTATTATATTACAGTTAGCTTTGTAGAGATTTTACAGACTAGATCATTGACAGTAAGTAGAATGTATTTTTAGGAATAGAATGTTTATGTAAACAATTTTCTCTTAAACATGTTAAATCCTAAACAATATTTGCAGGAAGGTTTTTTTTTTTTTTAAGATTTATTTATTTACTTGAAAGGAGTTACACACAGAGAGAAGGAGAGGCAGAGAGAGGCGGAGAGGGAGGTTTTCCATCTGCTGGTTCACTCCCCAGGTGGCCGCAACGGCTGGAGCTGCTGTGCCAATCTGAAGCTAGGTGCTAGGAGCTTCCTCCAATTCTCCCACGCATGTGCAGGGGCCCAAGGACTTAGGCCCTCTTCCACCGCATTCCCAGGCCACAGCAGAGAGCTGGATTGGAAGTGGAGCAGCCAGGACTTGAACTGGCACCCATATGGGATGCCGGCATTGCATGCGGTGGCTTTACTAGCTACACCACAGCACTGGCCCCGGGTGTGTGTGTGTGTGTGTGTGTGTGTTTTTAATAAAGAAAGATTTATCTATTTGAAAGGCAGAATAATAGGGAGGGAGGGAAGGAGGGGGATGGTTGACTCCCCAAATGGTTGCAATGGCTGGAGCTGGGCTGCTCTGAAGCCAGGAGGTTCTCTCACATGAGTGCAGAGGCCCAAGTACTTGGGTCATCTTCCACTGCCTTTTCAGCCACGTTAGCAAGGAGCTGGATCGGAAGTAGAGTAGCCAGGACTTGAACTGGTGTCCATATGGGATTCTGGTGTCGTGGGCAGCAACTTTACCCACTATGCCACAATGCCGGCATCAGGAAGATTTTTGATGTATATTTCCACAATTTAAAAATAGTTTTTTAAAAAAGATTTATTTATTTGAAAGGCAGAGTTACAGACAGGGAGGGAGAAACAGAGACCTGAGAGATTGATCCTCCCCAGATGACTGCAACAGCTGGGCCAGGCCAGGCCTCAGCCAGGAGCCTGGAACTCCACCCGGATCGCCCACATGGGTGGCAGTGGCCCAGGAACTTGGGCCACTTTCCAATGCTTTTTCAGGTGCATTAGGAGGGAGCTGGATCTGAAGTGGAACAGCTAGGACTTGAACCAGAGCTCATGGGATGCTGGTGTTGCAGGCAGTGTCTTAACCTGTTGTGCCATAATGCCAGCTCCCAAAAGAGTTATTTTCATTTATTTGAAAGGCTGAGAGAGATTTTCAAGTTATTGCTTCATTTCCCAAATGCTCAATGATGGTTGGGGCTGGAGTGAGCCAAAGCTAGGAGTCTGGAACCCAATGTGGGTGGCAGGGACCCAACACTTGAGGCATCATGGCTGCCTCCCAGGTTGTGCATAAGATGGAGTTGGAATCAAGCCAGGACTTGAGCCTAGGCACTCCGGCACTCCAATGCGGGATGCAGGTGTCCCGAGTGGTGTCTGTCTGTCTGTCTCTCTCCCTCCCCCCCCCCCCTCAAAGATTTATTTATTTGAGAGGCAGAGAGAGAGAGAGAGAGGTCTTCCATCTGCTGGTTCACTCCCCAAATGACTGCAATGGCTGGAACTGAGCCGATCCAAAGCCAGCAGCTAGGAGCTTCTTCCAGGTCTCCCACATGGGTTCAGAGGCTCAAGGACTTGGGCCACCCTATTCTGCTTTCCCAGGCCATAGCAGAGAGCTGGATCAGAAGTGGAGCAGCCAGGACTCAAAACCGGCGCCCAGGTGGGTTGCTGGCACTGTGGACGGCTTTACCCGCTGTGCCATAGCACTGACCCCCCAAGTGGCGTCTTAATTGCCATGCCAAATGATTTTCTTAAGGCTAAAAAAATTTATGATATCATTTGTGTATGTGTATGCTCTGTATAAATTTATTTTTAAAATATTTTAAAAATACGTTTATGGGGCCGGCGCCGCGGCTCAATAGGCTAATCCTCCGCCTTGCGGCGCTGGCACAGCAGGTTCTAGTCCCGGTCGGGGCGCCAGATTCTGTCCCGGTTGCCCCTCTTCCAGGCCAGCTCTCTGCTGTGGCCTGGGAGTGCAGTGGAGGATGGCCCAAATGCTTGGGCCCTGCACCCCATGGGAGACCAGGAGAAGCACCTGGCTCCTGCCATCGGATCAGCGCGGTGTGCCGGCCGTGGCGGCCATTGGAGGGTGAACCAGTGGCAAGGAAGACCTTTCTCTCTGTCTCTCTCTCTCTCACTGTCCACTCTGCCTGTCAAAAAAAAAAAAAAAAAAAAAAAAAAGTTTATGTATCGAGACAGAAAGAGCTGCCATCATTTGGTTCACTCCCCAAATGCCCACACCATGGAGGTTGGGCTGGCGTGGAGACGTGCACTGGGGACCTCCACCCGAGCCTCCCACACGGCAGAGAGGAACCCAATTATTTGACCAGTTATTTGCCTGCAGTGTCAGGAAGCTGGGAGCCGGCCAGAACCAGAGCCAGGACCGAAACTCAGGCACGCAGGTGGGGCACGAGCATCTCAACTGCTGAGTCCCATTCTACAGATGCAGCCGAAGTCTGGGCCAGCGGAGCTTGGAGAGCGTTAGCTTCATTTGCCCTGGTTGGTTTCGTCAGCCTGGTTGATAGATCACAGGTGTTTTAAGTTTTATGATGTTGTTTAAGGTGGTATAAGCCAAACCGTGGGAACTGATGCCTTTGATGACTGAACACGCTGCTTCTAGGAGTTCGGAACGAGGTTTATTTTAAACAAGTTGGTGATGACCCCTCCTCCACCACCACCCGCTACCCCCACCTTTCAGCCATCCAAGGTTGCTGAGAAGTGGTTTTTATGTATGTCAGAGCTAAATTGTGAATGGCAGGTGGCCTTTCCCGGTGCCTTAATGACTGAAGGTGGAATGAATTGAGATACTTTGTTAGCTTTCTTCTTTCATATAAGTATTGCAGATTATTCATTTTGGTCTAAAAGACAAACAAGTTGCTTTTTTTTTCCATTTTGAGGAATGAATGCTGTGCTTTTTCTTTATTTTTTTTTATTTATATATTTACTTGTTTTGAAAGAATTAGAGAAAGGGAGGAAGAGACACAGAAAGAGATCTTTGATCCTCTGGTTCACTCTCCAAATGGCTGCAACAGTTGGGCTGGGCCAGGTTGTAGCCAGGAGCTTCATCTGGGTCTCTCACGTGGGTGCAGGGGCCCAAACACTTGGGCCATCTTCCACTGCTTTCCCAGGCCATTAGCAGGGAGCTGGGTTCAGAAGTGGAGCAGCCAGGAAACTAATAGGCACCCATATGGGGTGTGTGCGTTGCAGATGGTGGCTTTACCTGCTATACCACAATGCCGGCCCTGTATTCTCTCTCTGTTTTTTTTAAAAAGATTTATTTTATTTATTTGAAAGAGTTACAGAGAGAGGTAGAGACAGAGAGAGAGGTCTTCCATCTGCTGGTTCACTCCCCAGATGGACACAACGGCCGGAGCTGCGCTGATCCAAAGCCAGGAGCTTTTTCTGGGTCTCCCACATGGGTGCAGGGGCCCAAGGACTTGGGCCATCTTCTACTGATTTCCCAGGCCATAGCAGAGAGCTGGATGGGAAGAGGAGCAGCCAGGACTCGAACCGGCACCCTATGGGAGGCCGGCGCTTCAGGCCAGGGCTTTCACCCACTGAGCCACAGCGCCGGCCCCTGTATTTTCTCTTTGGATGGTGTTTTTGAGAGGCTTTTGGTTTTTTGACCTTTATAAAATACGTCCTTGGGCAGCACAATATGCCAGACTCCCCTGTAGAACTGGCAAGTGCTTTGACAGACAGCAGAGTGTCCTTGGAAGTGTTGGCCTCCCTTGGGAGATACTGGAATGTCGTCTTGTGCCTGTGTATTCCTGGTGCTGGGGTAGAGCAGTGACCAAACACACACACACACACACTACTGGTAGGTGAGACAAATGAGTGGAATTTATGTTGTATCATTGAAGTGCTCAGAAGCAAATAGGATAAACTTTGATTTGATGGTGCTACTGGCACATGGCACTCAGCCTACCAAGTCAAAACTCAACAGTGGAAAGGGCATTCTGTTCACAAGTAGGTACTAACCTCACTTAAAAGATACAGTTCATCCACAGACAAATCTTGCGATGGGTTTCAAACTGGACCCAGTAGACAGAAGCCTGAAAGATACTGTACAAGAGGAAGATTGCTATAGAGAGGTTGCCTAACGTCTAGGAGGAGACTGTATGAAAATTTAGTGTGTTTCTTAGAAGTTGCTGTGGCCTGGACCAGAGAATGTTTTTAAGGGACGACCCTTCAGATTTTGCAGGTCAGTTGATGAGTAAGTGGTCGCTGTGTATTTACAGGTAGTTACTTTGAGTTTTCAAGAAAAGTTTGTTGTGGTTCTTGGAAGCTAAGGACAGCTGGGCTTGGTTTATGCTGATGAGACGCACACCTGCAGGTTACGATAAATTCATCATTGCTGTCTTAATTGCCTCTCCATTGGACTAGCATGCACCCTGTAGTAATGTGACTGCGGCAAAGATGGTGAAAACAGCTTCGAGTTACACGCCTTCCAAGCCAGCCGTGGACTCTCACGCGCTCACCTGTCGTGTGCCTTTTACGCTGCGTGTTCACAACCGCGTACATTCCCCCTCCCTTCAGGCCTCCAGGTTTCCCTCCACTCAACAGCCTGCCCACAGTAGCTTGCTCTGTTGACCCATTGGCCGTGCAAGGAAGTTCTTTGCAAAGGAACATCCTACAGATAAAGCTTGGGTTTCTTCACCTGGGAGTATTGTCGCACGTCTCCAGATGAGGAGGAAGGATGCTGGTGTGGCGTCTGTATGAGAGCCGCGCTGTTTCCTCCTGCAGCCCCAGGAACCACGTGGCTGTGGCTCTGATCGCTGCTACCTCCCGGCTGACTGAGGAAAGAGATTGAAGTCTGGGGTGCAGGGAAGGGCAGGAGAGAGCAGCCCGTCCGCGCACCCTGCCGGGCGTCTCCCCTTCCTTCTGCAGCCCAGAGCCCTGGATCTTTATGGTTTTCTTTCTTTTCCTTTACAATTACTTAGTGTTAAAACATGTTCCTGCCCTTGTTCGTAACTCAGGAAACTCAAAATTTTTGCTTTTCTCTCCCCCTCCTGATAGGTGCTGGATAGTTTACTAGTCCAGTATGGAGTGGTGGAGAGCTGTGAGCAAGGTACCTGTCTTCTGAATTGCTTTCAAATTTGGGAAAGGAAGGAAGTAGCAAGTGAACTAACTTTGATTCTCTTCGTTTTTCTCTTCCTCTAGTGAACACTGACTCGGAAACTGCAGTCGTAAATGTAACCTATTCCAGTAAGGACCAAGCTAGACAGTAAGCAGCCCGAAACTTTCTATCTATGTGTAATAACTAGGCTAAGTACAGTAACTAATGTTTTTGTGGATTTCTAAATTGGAGAAGGGCTGGTGGGTGGCCAAAAGAATCCTTACTTTGCAAAGTTGGACCGTGCAGTCCCCTTGCCTTTTACGTTTGAATGTCTAGTAAGAATCTGCGTTGGCTGAAGTTGTGTTACATTTTCAGTGTATCTCAAATGCCAGCATTAGAGCAATCTCGCATGGAGCTAAATTCTCTCCAGTTTGTGAGGAGCGCTGGGCCTAGGTGGTGTGGCCAGATTATATAAAGCCTCCCCACCCCATATGACACGTACATTATTGCTGGTTTGCCCAAAGCTGGTAAGTTGATCATGTGTTAAACTGACAACGGTGTTGAATGTTGTCTTGTTGCTCGTTGATTTCTTTCATGATTACTATTGTCATTGAGAAGTGTGCAGACATGGAGCAGTAAAGCCTTGTGAATAAGTATATTTCAACACGAAACAGTCTGCCTGAGGAAAAGCTAATTCTGTAGGCTTCAAATGATCTAATGGACAGAACAAGCACTAGAGAGAAAATCAGGATCCTGCAAATACTGCTTTTAACAGTTCTGCTCAGGTCACACGCCCAGCGGAACGGCGTCCGGCTCGCTCAAGGCACGGTGCTGAGTGTCCGCTGACTGTGGCAGTCTCAGCACCTCCAGGCGCAGCGGGGCAGGGACAGACCGCCCTCTGTGTGGGGAAGACGGAAGGCCAGCCCACACTGGCCAACGCTGAGCTCTAACTGGAAAACAGGCTATGAAATGGGACTTCAGCTGGGATGCCCACTGAGGAGAGGAAGATAAGACCAGAAGAGAGGGCCGGCGCCACGGCTCAATAGGTTAATCCTCCACCTAGCGGCACCGGCACACTGGGTTCTAGTCCCGGTCGGGGCACCGGATTCTGTCCCGGTTGCCCCTCTTCCAGGCCAGCTCTCTGCTGTGGCCCAGGAAGGCAGTGGAGGATGGCCCAAGTGCTTGGGTCCTGCACCCCATGGGAGACCAGGAGAAGCACCTGGCTCCTGGCTTCAGATCAGCGCGGTGCGCTGGCCGCAGCGTGCTGGCTGCGGCAGCCATTGGAGGGTGAACCAACGGCAAAGGAAGACCTTTCTCTCTCTCTCTCTCTCTCACTATCCACTCTGCCTATCAAAAAAAAAAACAAAACAAAAAAAAAAAAACCAGAAGAGAGATGGAAATTTACATATGCAAGCAGAACCTTATTCTTAAAATTGGCGATAGTCACGTGGGTGGCAAGGATCCAGTTCCAGTGTCTTGTGCCGTCACCTCAGCCTTCCAGGATCTGCATTAGCAAGAAGCTGGAGTCAGGAGCCAGAGCCAGGAATCAAACGCAGGAGCCTGGATGTGAGACACAGGCATCATAATCAGTGTCTTAACCACTAGGCCAAATACCTGCCCCCATTTAGAAAAAAAAATTTTAACCAGTTTATATGAGGTGCTGGTGATTATAGAAATTGCAGTATGAGTTAAGACAAGTGGATTCTTTTTTTTTTTTTTTTTTGACAGACAGAGTGGACAGTGAGAGAGAGAGACAGAGAGAAAGGTCTTCCTTTGCCGTTGGTTCACCCTTCAGTGGCTGCCGCGGCCAGCGCACTGCAGCTGGCGCACCGCGCTGATCTGAAGCCAGGAGCCAGGTACTTATCCTGGTCTCCCATGGGGTGCAGGGCCCAAGCACTTGGGCCATCCTCCACTGCACTCCCTGGCCACAGCAGAGAGCTGGCCTGGAAGAGGGGCAACCGGGACAGAATCCGGCGCCCTGACCGGGACTAGAACCTGGTGTGCCGGCACCGCAAGGCGGAGGATTAGCCTAGTAAGCCGTGGCGCTGGCCGTGGATGCATTCTACAAATTTTGTTCTTCACTTCAACCCTATCACGTGTGTCATAAAAGTAGGAGTAGTGACAAAGCAGTGACTCCATTTGTTTTCCATGATTGACTTGTAGCAAAGAATCTATACAGCATTTTGCAGGGCCGAGTCCTTATAGGACGGAAAATAGGAAATGATATGAGAAGCTCAGGGTGTGGAGATTGCCATTTGAGGCTTCATGATAAAGGGGAAAGATGTTCCGCTCAGTGAACTGAGAGACTGCGTGTGGGAGATGTAGCCTACCTTTGAAGAGCACAAGATAGTTTATAGTGGGGACAAGGGGTGTGACAGCCCCTCCTCTTCAATACAATAAATCCAGATCATTGAGAGCACAGCCGTGAGAACAGTGGTCAAGGCAGAATCAATGCTGAAACTCACGTTTGTTGTCGTCTTAAAAATTATTTACAGTGATTGTTGCAGATTGGTAGAGTGCTATTGATCCAGAGGAGAGGGAGGAACTGCTAGGAGTTAGGAAATGCAGGTAATTAGAGAACCTAAGCAAGTTGACTGTGAGTTTCAATTTAGGGAAGTCGTCGTCGCAGCCCTCATTCTAATATTGACTCTCTCATGTATTGAGTGTGATCTATCGACCGAACATTGCAGGTGAACATGAAGGCCGAGTGCCAGTCATCAGACATGCCTCCTGGTGGGGAAAAGAGGATCCACACAGGGCCTGCCTAATTTCAGGTCCAGCCCAAGTCAGGTTGTGTTACGAGAATATTTCTACCTGCCCATGAATTAGTTCCAAACCCTGAGGAGCATTAGAAAGCAACTGAGTATTTGGGAGCAAGTTTAGAATAGATCTGAGGATTGGATGACTTGATTTTGTGCTTAAAGTTATGAAAAGTATTGTCTAAGTTTTCTGGAACGTGTTTAGGAAAGGGATGGTGGAGTATGTTGTCATCCTGGGAGGATAATTCATCATCATCTTTTTTTTAAAGATTTATTTATGTATTCAAAAGTCAGAGTTACACAGAGAGAGGAGAGGCAAAGAGAGAGAGAGAGAGAGGTCTTCCATCCAATGGTTCACTCCCCAGTTGGCTGCAACAGCCGGAGCTGCGCCAATCCGAAGCCAGGAGCTGGGAGCTTCTTCCGGGTCTCCCACACGAGTCCAGGGGCCCAAGGACTTGGGCCATCTTCTACTGCTTTCCCAGGCCATAGCAGAGAGCTGGATAGGAAATGGAGCAGCCGGGTCTCGAACTGGCACCCATATGGAATGCCAGCGCTCCAGGCCAGGGCGTTAACCCGCTGCGCCACAGCGCTGGCCCCAGATAATTCATCTTCTTTGAGAGGCACTGGATGTGGTGGAGATGGTGGGTCTGGTGGTCCTGATTTGTAACCTTGTCCTTTCTGAACTTTAATTTTTATCAGCTTCAAAACAAGCCAGCCATGTGGCGCAGTGAGTTAAGCCACTCCTTGTAATGCTGGCATCCCACATGAGTGCCATTTTGAGTCCTGGCTGCTCCTCTTGTGATCTAGCTCCCTGTTAAAGCTCTGGGAAGGCAACAGAAGATGACCCAAGTGCTTAGACCTCTGCCACCCATGTGGGAGATTTGGATGTAGTTCTAACTCCTGGCTTTGGCCTGGACCAGCTCTGGTTATTGCATCATTTGGGGAGTGAACCAGTGGATGGAAGACCTCTGCCTCCAAATCTCTCACCCCTACCCTAGAGCTCTGCCTTTCAAAATAAACAGATCTTAAAAAGACATAAGCACTTGCATGCATATTTGCATATAGTTAGAGGAAATAATTTTACCTAATGGCCAGGCACATGGTTACCCAGAAAAGAGTGACTCTGGTTCCACCTGTTGGCTCCTGGCTGCTTTTGGAGCAGCTGCAAGTGCCTTGAACTGGAGCAGGCTGCTTGCCCCGAGACCCCTGAGCCCTGCCAGCCCGACTCTGTAATCATCAGCCGCCTACGCAGATGCCGTGTCATTACTCCACGCCCCTTTTCTTGGCATCCACCCAACGCTTGCATCTTAGGGATGAGGCTGCACTGGTGTTCCGAGTCAACCTCTTTTCTCTTAGCATCTGCTGCCTGGAAGACTGTGACTGGAGTGGGCCTGTGTGTGGTGAGAGTGGAGCCTGGGAGCTTAGAGGATGCATTTCAGGGCCTGGTGCCACAGGACAGACTCTGTGCTGCCCTTGTTCTAGCTGGGACTTGGGGCAAGATAATCTATCATGGTTCACCACCATCTTTAAAATGGGAATAATTATAGTTCTTAGCTCATGAGGCTACTGAAGAAGAAGTCAGATAATGCCTCCCAAACACTCACTGTAATACCTAGAAGAGCTCAAAAATGAGCCATTATGCATTTTTCCCAACATGCGTCATGGCAGCTGGGATACCTTGTTACTATTTAGGGATGAGTGGCCCCTGGGGAGCTAGGGACCAAGTTTAAAAGTGTGTGTTGCAGTTACTTGTTGCAGTTGCTTTGTTATATAAAGCTCCACAGTGCCACTTTTAAGACTCAAATAAGGCTGTCTCTAAGACAATGCAACGTGGACATTCTCACCACCGTGTGGCTAAGAATAATCGAAGGACAGCAGCACACGCAGTATAGGAAATGCACGCATTTGATCAAAGCTTTAGGTCTCAAATGGCTAAATTCTTAAAATACTGAAATCACTAAAAATAATGAAAAGTTTTCAGGTTCTTAAAAGTAGGGGTCTGTGTATTTCAGGTCCTCTTGTCCCTCATGCTGGACAGGCTGGAGTCGCTGGCTCTCCTGCATCCTTACCGTGGGCGGATCTGTCCTGTGTGACGAGGAAGTGAGGACGTGCAAGCATGGAGTTCTTACTCTTTGCTTTGTTTAGGGCTCTGGTTTCTGCCATCCGCCTTGTGGGGACACGGCATGTTCACAGCGGGAACTGATTGCAGATCCCGTGCCATCAGCGGGAAGCTCTGTAGCAGGCTCTGGCCCTTAGGGTCAGAAGTGCTGGGAGCAACATGGCTGTGGCCAAGGGGAGGAAATCCCTATTTAAACTTTAAAAACTCAATGTAAATAGAAGGTTTATGATGTCAAAAGAAATAGATGAAGCAGCGAGACAAAGAAATTTCTTGCTGTTGAACCAGAGATAATGGTTACATCACTCTCTATATATATAGTTTTATAAACTTTGTCCCATGCATTTTAACATTTTTTAAAAATAGGCTTCACGAGTTTGTTATTGAACAAAATCACAAGTGTAGAGCATAGAGAAAGAGAAAACAGCACCTCCAGTGGACACATGCAGCTGTGCACACCATTTCAGCCTGGTCACGTGTGGCCTCCTGGGTGCCGTTCCTTACACACCCCGCTCGGCTCTTCTCCATCTCTTCCTGGAGCTGGACCTGACTTGACTCCCAGTCTCCGTCGGAGTCCGTTGGGGACTGGGTGATTTTGCTCTTGTCGGCCACCGGTCTCTCTGCTGGAGGTCCTGTGGAAAGACACGGCGAGCAGAGAGTCGCGACGGGAAGCAAAGGAGCTGGCCGGCCCCAGCTGTGTGCTGTTTCGTCAAACATGTTTGCACAGTTGATAATATCTACGTGGTTGTTCATCCTCACCGCAGTTTATAGTTTATGTATGCACTCCTCTGTTGTGCGTCTAGGGTGTGTACAAGTTTTTTGTTTTGTTTTTGAGATGCAGAGATAGAGGGAAAGAAAGAAAAGGAGAGCTTCTCCATCTGATTCACTCCCTAAATGCCCACAACAGCAAGGCTGGCCCAGGCTGATCCCAGGAGCCAGGAACTTAAGCCATGGTCTCTCGGGGTGGTGTGCATGAGCAGGAGACCCGGATTGAAAGTGGAGCTAGGACTCAAACCTAGGCACTCTGATGGGACGCAGGATCCTACCTGCTGCACCACATGCTTATCCTGATATTCTTATTTTACACCATAACGTGACAAGTGGTAGTTTTTAGTTTTATTTATTTACCAAAGAGAGAGCTCCCATCCACTGGTTCACTCCTCAGATGCCCACAATGGCCTAACAGATGGAAGCTGGGATCCAGGAATTCCATCTCGGTTTCCCATATGGGTGGTAGAGGCCCAAGAACCTGAACCATCACCTACTGCCTCCAGGGTGTGTACCAACAGAGCTAGAATCCATCCAGAGCCAGAGACTTGAACTCCAGCACTCCAACATGGGATGAGGGCGTCCCGGCTAACTTAGCATCAGACACCTGCCCCTGTGTAGTTTGTTTTGCTTTTAGAACTAGTTTAGTCATGGAATCCTCTGTAGGTAAATACTAGAACTTCTTCTCTCATTGCTTCCTTAAGATGCATACCTGCAGTGATTCACCAGGCTTTTCATGACTATTGCTGAGTGGCATGTGTCCACTTCGTTCTTGGCAATGAGAGCACTGGATTTATGTCACCTCGTTTTGTCGGGATTTATCACAGCAGAGACATCTGGAAATAAGAAAACGGGGATTTTAGACATGCAGTTCTGGAGTTGAGAGGGGACATTAAGTCTCACCTTCCACCTATACTGGTGAAGTGGTGATCGCCAGACTGGAAGATGACCTCATCGAGGCACCAGCCTGCTTCCTTGAGGCTGCACTAGGTGCTGGTCTCCAGTTGTCCCTGCTATTTCCTGCTTTTCAGATGTGTTGACCCTGGGGAGCTTTAACTTCTCTGTGTCTCCTTCTGTATTTCTCTCCCTGCCTCTCAACTTCAGGTTGATCCACTTTGCCTTCTCCACTGTGATTTTTTTTTTTTTCTGACAGGCAGAGTGAACAGTGAGAGACAGAGACAAAGGTCTTCCTTTTCTGTTGGTTCACCCCCACAATGGCCGCTGTGGCTGGCGTGCTGCACTGACCCAAAGCCAGGTGCTTCTCCTGGTCTCCCATGTGGGTGCAGGGCCCAAGGACTTGGGCCATCCTCCACTGCACTCCCAGGCCACAGCAGAGAGCTGGACTGGAAGAGGAGCAACTGGGACAGAATCTGGCCCCCCAACCGGGATTAGAACCCGGGGTGCTGGTGCCGCAGGCGGAGGATTAGCCTAGTGAACCGTGGCGCCGGCTGACTGTGATCTATTTCAATACACCCATCAATACAATTAAGTGAACTAGCAAAGTAATTTGGCATCTTCTGAGTGACTTTAAAGAAATTTTATTTTATTTTTATTTGAAAGAGTTAGAGACCAAGAGAGGTCTTCCATCTGCTGGTTCATTCCCCAAATCTGCAACAGCCAGGGCTGGGCCTGGCTGAAGCCAGGAGCTTCTTCCAGGTCTCCCATGTGGGTGGTAGGAGCCCAACCACTCAGGTCATCTTCCACTGCTTTTCCCAGGCTGATAACAGGGAGCTGGGTTGGAAGTGGAACAGCCAAGATACGAACCATCAGCTGGAGGCAGTAGCTTTACCTGCTGCACTACATCGCTGGCCCCTGAGTGACTTAAAAGCATCAGAGCCAAGGGTCAAGTGAGGATGGGAGACAGGATCCTGAGTGACACGAGTGGGATAAACACCCTTGTGTCTGCTCCGTAATTATGGTAATGGTTGTCCATCAGGTCTTGTACAGTGAGTTTGCTGAACGTGTTAACATCATTCCTGCATGAACTCAGCAGACCGCCATATGACATGGCTGAATAACTGCGTGAGAGGTTTTGGCGGTAGGCCTAGCATCCATAAACTTAGGACCCTCAGTCGCGAGAAAAGCCGTTGCCTGGCAGTCAGCTGCTCCCCTGCCTTGTCGGTCGTGTCCGAGTCAGGAGCTCTGCACAGGTGGCAGTGAGACCATCCCGTGCACACAGTGGGGTTGTTTGCCCTCCGCCTGGCTCATCCTGCATTTGGAGCTCTTAGTACAGGGGGTACAGGAGTGCTCCGCCACCCAACCTCCTGAGCGAGAGACTCTGCTTTTCCCTCCAGTAACAGTCCTAGGGAAGCGGCACAATGAAGGTCAGAGTTAGAGTTTTTGCCAAGTTGAGCGGAGTTGCTTCTTGGGACACATGTGACTTTCTTGGGACAGTTCCAGAATACCTAGAATCATTTTGTAACTACGTGTTTGCTTCTTGTTCATCTCCATGGAGAAGGATGTTTCTGCATTTGCATCTGTCTCGCGAGAGGAGTGGCTTGTGTTTTTGGTAACATTGCTGACTTCATTTCATGAACGTTGGCTTGCTTCTGAGGCTAGCAGTGCTGCGATGGGAAAGGTTCTAAGGGAGCCTGTTTATGCCAGTAGATGCAGTGGATTCCTTCACTCGGTTCTGGTTTCCTCAGGGTTTTCAAGGAGACTTCAGTGATCTCTTTGCTTCTGACCTTCAAAAACTTGAAAGTCATGTTGAGTAATTGAAATTTCTACATCAGTTTTCTATAGTAAACACACAGCAACAACACCCATAACATTTCTTAGCTGTTGTTTTCCTTCAGCAAGATCCGTATGTGGGGGCCCTTCATCCACATTCTTTCAAGAAAAAAGAGGTGGAAAGCAAGGAACCATATGGGAAAATGGAATTGAAATTCATGCAGGGTTTTTATTTTTTATAATATGCATTTCCACAAATATTTTGAGGCTCCTCCTGGGAGGTTCTGTCATCGGAGCATTAGGAAGGTAAGTGTGGTCTGTGCCTGGGTCCACTCTGAGGACACGGAGACCACATGGGAACCTCCCAGGATGGGCTGCACTCCAGGGAAAGCAGCCACGTAGCAGTGTGCGCCACGCCCCCCGGTTCCGCTTCGGGCGGGAACTGGACACGTGTCTGTGTGTTTGTCAACACGGGAAGGACAGGTCGTGAGCAGAGCTAATGTGGTAGCAGCAGTTCTGGAAAGTGCTGGGGAGGATTGGTGCTGATGACAGCAACATCTTGTGAGATTTGTATTTCTGCCTGACTAGCATCCTTTTTTTTTTTTTTTTTTTAATTTAGTTATTTGAAATAGTTATGGGCAGGGGAGCAGGAACAGAGATCTTCCATCTGCTCGCTGGCTCCCTCTCCTAGCGGCCTCAACAGCCAAAACTGGGACAGTCCAAAGCCAGGAGCCAGGAGCTTCTTCCAGGTCACCCACGTGGGTGCAGGGGCCCAAGCACTTGGGCCGTCTTCCATTGCTTTCCCAGGTGCATTAGTAGAGAGCTGAATCAGAAGTGGAGCATCCGGGACTTGAACTGGTGCCCATATGGGATGCTGGCATTGCAGAGGGCAGCCTTACCTGCTGTGCCACAGTGCTGGCCCCGACTGTCGTCTTTTGCTGGAAGAAGAGTTGACTTCTGTGCTGGGGCCTGCAGGCTGTGGAGAAGGGGGTTGCAGTGAGAAAAGAGGGCAGAATTTGGAGTCTTGAGAACGGCAGTGAGCGGCCTTGGCTGCTGGCATACACCTGCCTTGCAATTCTGTGCTCTTGGTCTCTTTTTGATGCTGGGACTTCTCCTCCCCCATCTAAGTCAAGAATGAAAATAGATCTCCAAATAAGGGAGGTAGTGTGTAGCTGGAAATGCCCACAGTGCGTAACTAGAGAGAAACCAGTTTATGTCTATTCTAGTTTTCCTGCCTGGGCTGAACTTGGGTCTCTTGGAACAGAGTCTGAGGAGAGAACCGGAGTAGCAAGGGCTTGTTTTTTTGGGGGGTGGATGGGTACTGTGCACTGGGGAGTTATGATGGTGTGTATTCTTAGGAGGGTGTATATGTATGCCTATCTTCTCTACCAATTTATCGTCTACATTTTTTAAATTGAAATTTTAATTTTTAAAACTTGAACAGAGGAAGAGAGAGCGCGAACGAGAATGAGCGAGTGTCCATCTGCTGGTTCACTCAAATGCCTGCAACAGCCAGGGCTGGGCCAGGCCAAAGCCAGGAGCTTGAAACTCCATCTGGGTATCCTACATGGGTGGCAGGGAGCCATGTGTTTGAGCCATCATCTGCTTTCCCTCAGGGTGTGCGTTAGCAGGAAGCTGAAGTCTGATTAAGAGCCAGGACTCAGCAGGCTCTCTGATAAGGGATACAGACATGTTGGGTGGCATCTTAACCAAGTACCTGCCCTGAGTTGCCCATTTCTTTTTTTTTATTTTTAAGTTTATTGAGAAATTTAAAAAGTACAAATAGAAATAAGTTCATTTGCATTAATATTGTACAAAAAAATAGAACCAAAAGTAAATACACATTATCATATTTGTTTACACCTCTATCAGGACCTTCACAGTGACTTTCCTATTGAAACAATAAGAAGTTCAGCAGCAGCTTAGGGCATGGCAAAGAGAAAGCCACAGAACTCTTCTACCGCATTTATTCTTCTGCACCCTGTGAGGCTGTGCTCACCAGCTGTAGAGAGCCAGCTTCTCTAACCTGCGCACCAGCTGAGGGAGACTGGTCCCTGCCCTGGTGCACTGTCATTCAGTTCAAACCATGGTGCAGTTCCCAACTGGTAATTTTTAGAGATTGCAAACAAGGCTTTCTCTCTTTTTTTTTTTTAAAGATGTATTTATTTATTTGAAAGGCAGAGTTATACAGAGACAGAGAGGTCTTCCATCCACTGGTTCACTCCCCAAATGGTTGCAACAGCTGGAGCTGAGCCACTCTGAAGCCAGGAGCCTCCTGCAGATTTCCCATGTGAGTGCAGAGGCACAGAGACGTGGGCCATCTCTGCTTTACCAGGCCATAGCAGAGAGCTGGATCAGAAGTGGAGCAACCAGAACTCGAAACAGCGCCCATATGGGATGCCGGCTATGTCACAGCCCCAGCCCCAGCAAGGCTTTCTCTTGAAGTTGAACCAGAAACCATTTCTCCTATCCCTTGGGCTTTGTAACAGGTGCAGGAATAGATGGGTGTCGAGAATCTGGTCTCTACTGCACCATGACCAGCATATTCATCCACGATCCAGTATTGCAGGACTTTGTCTGTCATTAGGTGATTTTTTTTTTTTTAAAATTTATTTATTTGAAGGCAGAGTTACAAAGAGAGGTAGAGAGAGATAGGTCTTCCATCCACAGGTTCATCTGCCCAAATGGCTGCAACGTCTGGAGCTGAGCCAATCAGGAGCCAGGAGCTTCTTGGTCTCCCACGTGAGTGCAAAGGCACAGGACTTGGACCATCCTCTGCTGCTTTCCCAGGCCATAGCAGAGAGCTGGATTGGAAGTGGAACAGCTGGGACTCACACCGGTGCCCATATGGGGTGCTGACGCTGCAGGCTGGGGCCACAGTGCCAGCTCCTTGTTAAGTGTTGAGTCCTTCAACTTTATCTTCCCCTGGATTCAGTTCCCTACCAGGTAATGTGAAGAAAGTTGTTCCCAGCTGTAGCAGTAACACACAGGGTAGCTGGTGCTTGTGCACACTCAGGGCTCCTTCTGCAGTGCTCCTCATTCCAGTTTTTGTCAAATTCCTCCCTCATGCACTGAAATGTGGCTGCAACATAACTGGCCTCAGAAAGAGGCTCTTTTGTGCCCAAAATGTGATCGGTGAGAGGATACGGGCTGTTGATGCACTCCAGGGTGGGGGCTGGGTCTGCTGGATGTACTTGCCACTGAGCTGGTTGACCCCCCCAGCGTCAGCAGGTCTGTGAGCGATTGGGCAGTACCACAGACTCATCAGAGGGCTCTGGCTCTGGTGGCGAGCGGAAATGGTGAGGCAAGGGAGATTTCTCCCCTGCAGCCCGCGCAGCAGCTGCCGCCCTCTTGTAAGACATGTGTGTAGTTGAAGTCAAACACCATTTGGGTGAGTCTTAGAAGAACTAAGGTGCCAGCCATGAGAGAATACAGAGCAGGTGTACTTAGGTGTGATTTTAGACAGGCACAGTGAATCGGTAGTGCTAGGGGAGGGGCGATCCCTGAGAGGCAACTCTGCAGCAGGCATGTTCTGGCCCTAGTTCTGGATGTGTGGTCACCTGGTGCAGTCACTGAGGTAGATAATGACGTTTGGGATTCTTTTCCTTATGTGTGTTGCAGTGAAGTTGAGAGATGGGGACAGGCAGCGAAGCTCTCCCTGAAGACTGGTGCTATGAGAATTGATGGATTAGAAGACAGATTCTCTCCCCTTTGTGTGGTTCATTGCCCTCCCTGCCTGCCTGCTTTCAGATCATACCATAAACCCCACAAGGCCCTGGGCCACTGTGTCAGGGACTGGCTCATAAGATAGTAAGATTTGGGGCCAGCACTGTGACATAGTGGGTAAAGCCGCTGCCTGCAGTTCTGGCATCACATATAGGGCTGGTTCGAGTCCTGGGTGCTCCACTTCCAAACCAGCTCTCTGCTATGGCCTGGGAAAGCAGTAGAAGGCGGCCCAAGTACTTGGGCCCCTGCACCCGCATGGGAGACCCAGAAGAAGCTCCTGGCTTCAGATTAGTGCAGCTCCAGCTGTTGCGGCCATTTGGGAAGTGAACCAGCAAATGGAAGACCTTTATCTCTCTCTCTCTTTGCCTCTTTGCCTCTCTTTTTCTCTCTGTATAACTCTGACTTTCAAGTAAATTAACAAATCTTAAGAAAAAAAACTAAAATTTTACTGAGTGATGGACTGTCCTGAGTATTAAATTCCACCAGTTTAGAGATACTTGTTGATGGTTTCCCAAATGTTTCAAACATCTTTTGAAACATTTGTATTGTTTTACATTTGTTCTTTTTTTTTCTTTTTTAAATTTTTTTTTTTTTTTTGACAGGCAGAGTGGACAGTGAGAGAGAGAGAGAGACAGAGAGAAAGGTCTTCCTTTTGCCGTTGGTTCACCCTCCAATGGCCACCGCAGCCAGAGCGCTGCGGCCGGCGCACCGCGCTGATCCGATGGCAGGGGCCAGGTACTTCTCCTGGTCTGCCATGGGGTGCAGGGCCCAAGCACTTGGGCCATCCTCCACTGTACTCCCTGGCCACAGCAGAGAGCTGGCCTGGAAGAGGGGCAACCGGGACAGAATCCGGCGCCCCGACCGGGACTAGAACCCAGTGTGCTGGCGCCACAAGGCGGAGGATTAGCCTAGTGAGCCGTGGCGCTGGCCAACATTTGCTCTAATTTATGATTTGTGTTAACCTAGAGGGTAAAGCGAGCATGCTGTATACTTCTGATGCCTCTTTTCTGTTCCACTTTGCAAAGACTAGCTGGGACAAGCCTGCGGGTTCATGTGGCGCCTACCGTTGGAGTATTTCTAAGCTGCTGCTGATCCCCGGGGTTAAACTCATTCAAGAGGATAACAGGATTTTTTTTTTTTTTTTGTCTTAAAGATTTATTTATTTGAAAAGCATAGTTATGGAAAGAGAGGAAAAGACAGATCTTCCATCCACTGGTTTACTCTCCAAACATTTGCAATGGCCAGGGCTGAGCCAGCTCAAAGCCAGCAGCTTCATCAGGGTCTTGCATGTGGGTACAAGGCCCGAGGCACCTGGGCGATAGTCTGCTGCTTCCCCTGGGTGCAATAGCAGGGAGCTGGATTGGAAATGGAGAAGCCAGGGTACAAACTGGCACCCATATGGCATGTGGGTGTTGCAGGTGGCAGCTTTAACCCGCAATGCCATAGCGCCGGTCCCAACAGAATGATTTTTTATAACTTTGTATTTTTCCTTTGTAGATGGCAAATATGTTCCATTTGGAACCTGCTGGGTCCCCCTTCTCCCCCACCCCATGTGGACTTCAAAGGAAAAGTGGGGGATCGGGTTGGGAGAGCTGTGTTTGCTCCCTGGGTAGGGGCTTTATTCAGAAGTCTGAGAGACTGTAATCCCGAGTGGAAGAGGTGGGTGTTCCTTGGCTAATAAAAGGGTGAGTACTTGGCTCAGCTTTTCTTCCCGCCTCCTGCCCCTGTCAACTTTCAGAGCCTTGGACAAACTGAATGGCTTCCAGCTGGAGAACTTCACCTTGAAAGTAGCCTACATCCCCGATGAGATGGCCACGCCACAGAACCTCCTGCAGCAGCCGCGAGGCCGCCGGGGACTTGGTCAGAGGGGCTCATCCAGGCAGGGGTCCCCGGGATCAGCGTCCAAACAGAAACCCTGCGACCTGCCCCTACGCCTGCTGGTGCCTACCCAGTTTGTTGGAGCCATCATAGGAAAAGAAGGCGCCACCATTCGGAACATCACCAAGCAGACCCAGTCTAAGTGAGTGTTCCCGGGTGGGGTGGCTGTCGGCATCGCCCCGCGAGTCTGAGTGACGGGGTGTGTTCCTGTACCTGGTGCTCTTCTGTGACCCTCCTTGTGATTTGATGTCTTAGGCATTTTGTACAGATCTGGGGCTAGACCTTAACCTCCAAGAGAACCTTAGATTTCCAAATGAAACACGCCTCACCCGGGTCTGGTGGGGGAGGCCCAGGCAGACAAAGGGCAGCTGCTAGATTGTTCTCTGCCTCATTTCCCCCCAGCCTCACAGGCAGTCAGTGCTTTTCGAGGTGACGTTCTGAGTTCCGTCCATTTCATCCATGGCCTGCACACAGAGAGGGTTTGTCAGTAAGAGCTGCTCATCGGGTGGTCCAGGTTTATCCTGTGATTAAGCTGTTAGAACAGCTTTCTCCTGAAGATGATGCTGGATAGTTTTAATTGGCAGGTTTTAAGGCTCTGGAAGATTCCCATGCAGACTTTCGAGCTAGTTTTCCAGAAGTGGCAATGAGGAGCCACAGCGATCAGCTGACAGTTGGAAGGCTCTTGGGTTTGTCACATGAGTGCAGATACTATCCACAATTGTGTCGGAAACCCTCGGCGCATATGAAGGAATTTCATAAAAGCTCTTGAAAAATGGAATTAAAAGCTAAGCTTATCTTCATGCAAAAGCTTTTTTTTTTTTTAAGCTTGAAAGGCAGAGTGACAGAGATGTTCCATTGACTGGTTCATTCTCTAAATGCCGGCCATTGCCAGGGCTGGGTCAGACCAACATCAGGAGCTGGGAACTACGTCTGGTGACTGCTTGGGCTATCACCTGCTGTCCCCCAGGCGAATTAGTAGGGAGCTGCATCAGAGGCAGGGGAGCCTGGACTTGGATCAGAAATTCTGATTGATGTCCTGAGTGGCAGCTTAACCCACTGCACTGTAGCACCAGCCCCTCATGGAGAGCTTTTGATATCCATGCATAGTCTTTTTGTAACACATTTTCCTGAACCTTCTGAAGACTTTACCCCCTACCATACATGGATTTCAATTTTTTTTTTTTGCACCAAAGTAAATGTATTTTAATTACATATTCTGCTAACTTTTTGAAGTACCCTCTTATTGAAGATAGCTTCTCAATTTGGGAGCACCAGTGCATTATATGTTAGTTGTTTTGCTTTCCACATGACACTGTTGGGTAGTATGTGCATATTCTCACCCAAAGCAGCCTAAACATGAAGCACTCCCCACCCCCAGCTCCGTCAAGTGCCACCAGGCACATCTGTGGCCTCTTCCGGCCATACTTCCTGGACCTCTGGGTATGGTGGGAGAAACGGTCGTGTGCAGCCAGCGATGGCTGCATTACTTGGCTTCTTGCATTGCGCAAGAATGAGTTCATTGTACATGTCCCAAGGAATCCACTGTGATCTTCCTCTGCAGGTAGGCCTGCAGCACTACACCTTGCTCACGCGTTTGCCCCAGCAGGCATAAGTGGACTTCTGCATTCACCCTAGGCAGCACGCCTGCCTTGAGCCAGCTGCCTCCTGTCTCATGCAGGTAGCTTCACGCCCATGACCCCTGCAGTGACCTCCAATCCTAACTTTCCTCTGTTGGGAGCCACAGGGTGCTGCTCACCTGTGTGTGAGCTGAATGCTGCAGGCCTCATAATCAGGGTGGGGAGGGCAGCTGAACCATAACCTCCTTCCCTTTGCCTGCCTTTAATCTCAGACTTGAAGGGCTGCCTGCTTCCCTTGGTCTGCGGTGACCTGCGGAAACGCAGCACGTGGTTGCCCTCCCTTGTCATGCGGCAGATCAGTCCTTTCTCAAGCCACTCGCTTCCTTGTTGGGGGAAAGAGCTGTGCTTGCAGCCGAACCATGTGTTTTACTTGAGGAGGAAGCAGCTTCTGTTTCACCCAGTGATTGATCTGCAGAGCCCTGCCGGCAGATTTAATTGCCCCTTGCCGCCGAAAGCAGTCATTATCAGAAATCTGTTACTGGAGTGGTCCCTGAGGGTCACCCTCATCCCCAAGGCAGCCAAGCATGCTCTCTGGGGATCAGGGTTTCATGTTCTGTCCCATGGTGTTTCCAAGACACTGGTAATACTGTCCCAGTTGGAGATTGAAACAGTGGCAGGGAAGAAGGTTCCTGAGATTGGGACTGTTGTTCAAGACATATTTTTTAATTAATTTATTTTATTTCTTTGGAAGGCAGAGTTAGAGTGGGAGAGAGATCTTCCATCTGCTCGTTCACTCCCCAAATGGCCACAATGGCCAGAGGTGGGCCAGGGGAAAGCCAGGAGCTCCATGTGTGCTGCTTACTCAGGCACGTCAGCAGGAAGCTGGATGGGAATGGAGCAGCCAGGTCTTGCACCGGTGCTCATGTGCCACAACGCCGGCCCCCCTAACAATTTTTTAACAAACTGTGTCCAGATAGCCCTCCCTATTTTTGTTCCTATGTTGCCCTGATTTTGAGTTTTTTTTTTTTTTTTAACTTTATTTTATTTATTTGAAAGGCATGGTATACCACAGCACTGGACCCTAGACCTGGATTTTATTGGCACAATGAAGTGGTCATTATCACAGCCATGAGTTACGTCACTCCTTATCTTGCAGTGTTTGGCCAAAAGGACACAATAAGTGGCTAATTGAACCTGCACACCCATTTCGGGTGGTTAATGGTCTTTCTTAGGCTATTCAAACAACAGCAGACTTACTCTGTATTTGATTCCAAATGTACAAATATACAAACGAAAGATAAGAGAGACCATTCAGCTCACCCTGTGAGGTGGCCTTTGTTAAGCTGGGAATGTATCAGTATGGGAGTGGTTCCTAGCATCTACTGTAACTCACATAAAAGAAATCCCAGCATGATACAGAGTGCGTTTTTTCTCTTAAGATCGAGGGCGTCTTGGGACCTGCTGTGCTGGCATCCCATATGGGCGCCGATTTGAGTCCTGCTGGCTTCACTTCTGATCCAGCTCCCTGCTATGGCCTAGGAAAGCAGTGGAAGATGGCCTAAGTACTTGGGCCCTGCACCCACATAGGAGACCTGGAAGAAGCTCCTGGATCCTGGCTTCAGATCAACCCAGCTCTGGCCATTGCAACCATTTGGGGAGTGAACTGGCAGGCAGATGGAAGACCTTTCTCACTCTCTGCCTCTGCCTCTCTGTAACTCTGCCTTTCAAATAAATAAATCTTAAAAAAGGTCAAAGGCCTCTTAGCATGTTAGTACCTATACTTTTACTACATTTAAAAAATACTTATTTATTTGAATGTCAGAGTTACACAGAGAGAAGAGGGGTGGTGGGGGTCTTCCATCTGCTGGTTCACTGCCCACTTGGCCACAGTGGCTGGAGCTGTGCCAGTCTGAAACCAGGAGCCAAGAGCTTCTTCTGGGTCTCCCACGTGAGTGCAGGGGCCCAAGGACTTGGGCCATCTTCTAGTGCTCTCCCAGGTCATAGCAGAGAGCTGGATCGGAAGTGGAGCAGCCAGGACTTGAACTGGCATCTATATGGGATGCCAGCACCGTAGGCAGTAGCTTTACCTGCTGTGCCACAGCGCCGGCCCCATTTTTACCACATTTTAAAAATCGGTTGTATGGTATAGACATGTTGATAACTTCCTGATAGCCATTTTGAAGGGTATTCCTAAAAATTTTTTTTAAAGATTTATTTATTTAAAAGGCAGAGTCCTGGGGGGGGAGGGGGTAGGCGGAGAAACAATGCACTTCATCTTCTGGTTCATTCCCCAGATGTTTATAACTGCTAGCACTGGACCAGACCTCAGGGGCCCAGGAGCTTCTTCCAGGTCTCCCACTCTCGCGCCATCTCCCACTGCTTTCCCAGGCCAGTAGCAGGTAGCTTAATTGGAAGTGGAGCAGCCAGGACTCAAACCAGTGCTCATGTGGGATGCTGGCATCACAGGCAGCATCTTTGCCCACGAAGCCACAGCATCAGCTCCCAATTTCTTTTCAGTCACAAATAGTGCCAGAGCGAACATTGCTGGGCCAGTGATTCTCATCTAGGGGCAATTCCAGCCCCCCACCGCACCCCTGGCTGGTGCACATCTGGCTTTGTCTGGAGGCATCTTGGTTGTCACAGCTAGCCAAGGGGTGTGCTGTTGGCATCAAGTGGGTAGGGACCAGAGATGGTGCTGAACATCTCAGGATACGGGGCAGCCCATGCACCCCAAAGAAGGAATCTGGGCCAGGACGTCAACAGTGCTGAGGCAGAAAACCACCCTTCCCGGCTCATCTGTGAGACTTGTCGGGTCTTAGGAGATACTGCGGGAATTCTTGGGTCAGAGGACATAGGCCTGCCAGTTTGCTCTACACCTGCCACCAAAAGTGAGTGCGTACCCCATTTCCCATCCCCTCACCACTGCTTGATTTTGTCTGAAAGTATTTGCAGGTCTGGAAGAAAATGACATCTTGTTTTAAGTGGCAGGAGCATAATTAGCGGGAAGGTTGGACCTCATTTTGAATTTACTGGTCATTGGCTTTCCTTCAAACCAGGGTTGCCATCCTCTGGGTTTTGTTCCTGCCCCTGCTCACTGCAGACTTCTTCTGTCAAGTGGGCAGATGGTAGGAAGGGCCCTGGAGCAGGGAAGCAGCTGCGAGAAGTCTGCGCGGATGCCCAGCAGTGGTCACGCCCACCGCCTGAGCGGTCAGCCTGGCTGCTGGGACTTCTCCCGCTCTCGTGGCCGCACCCCAGTGCCTGCTGGTTCTAGGGCAGGAGAAAGCCTTTGTGGGAAGCCAGGTGCTTCGCCGTGTGGTGCTTGCTCCATGGCATCTAAACGGAAGCTCTCGTCACAGCCAGCTTGGGCAGCCTGAAACCAGGCTGCAGTTTGCCCCAAAGGCGTCGGTGTTGCCGGCCCCTCGGCACTGTGTGCCTGCCCGGGAAGCCCTGACACGCCGCCGTGTGCACAGGCCCTCACACCTCTCGTTTGCCTCTTCCACCTTCAGAATTGACGTGCACCGCAAGGAGAACGCGGGGGCCGCCGAGAAGTCCATCACGATCCTCTCCACCCCCGAGGGCACCTCTGCGGCTTGCAAGTCGATTCTGGAGATCATGCATAAGGAAGCTCAAGACACAAAATTGTGAGTAGGGAGAGCCCTAACCCAGGGCGCAGCAGGATGCTCGCGGGTGGGATCCCGGGGTCTGACGGTGCTTGGGGGGGAATTGCCAGCCGGCAAAGGGCAGTGCTCCGATGACTGCTGTTGGTTGGTACCACTGATCTTCTTTTCTTTTTAGAAAATTTTATTTAAGTCATACAGGTTTCATGTATTGCATATATACAGATTGAGGAACATAGTGACCCTCGCTCCCACATTCCCACTCTTAATCTTGACTAAGATCTATTAACAGCTTACTTAATGATCATATAGTTAACCCTGCATTAAGTAAAAGAGTTCAACAAATAGTATGGGGTGGGGGGACACTTTTCCTCAATGGAAGAGACAGGGCTGTAACAACCCTCGAATCTCAAAGATGTCGATTTCACTCCAGTACATTACGTTTCAGATAGGAGCTTACATCTTGTAAATATTCAAATGTTTTATCTTACCTTTGGATACGGGGCAAGTGGTGCTGGTAAAGTCCAGCAGTAGAAGCAGCAGTTGGGGCACAAAGGAAGCCCAGCGGGGACCAGAGGTGTCTAAGGATTTACCCGAGACAGGGCTGCAGAGCCTCTGTGGACCTGTACCCAGAGCCCACTGGAGCTCACTTCTTGGCCTGGGCAGCCAGGCGTGTAGAGGTGAGAAGGCATCTGCTTCTGTGCTCAGTGACTTCATGTTTGGGTGTTGTATGCTGGAGCTCCCAATGACTGTTCCACAGGAATTCCGAGTGGGAGTTGAGCCCTGTGCCACCATCAGTGGACAGAACAGAGATAGATTGAAAATGGAATCCAGAATAAAGATGGCACTGCAGCTCCCCTGGGGACCTCGTCCCAGTATTGGTAGAGAGCTTTGCTAGTTCTGGTGACGGGTGCTGAACTCGAATGTGGGTCCTGTGTTGAAAGAATGTAGCTGTGTTTTAGGATAGAGGAGAAGAAAAGCCCACTGTGTGATAACCTTGATGGCACTGGGAAACGACTGTGGGGAGGCAACAGGGAGTTCGGAAAGGTGCAAGCCCCCCGCCCCCAAGTATCAGCGCTGTTGAGTGTGCTGTGTTTGTTTCTGTAAACGATGCGTGCATCTCCAAGTCTGTATTTTCATATGTATGCTCGGATTTTATTCTTGGGCATTTGTATCTTGTGTTTAGTAGGAGGGTTTAGGAATATGGATTTGAGTCAGAAAATCCATCCTTGAACATGGGTAGTCCCTGGAATGAATAAAAGACGATCTGTATTAAAAATTAACTTGTGTCCAAATACTTGACTATGTTTTTTATTCCCTCTTTCCATGCATTGCTCGAATGTAGGCTAATTGTCTAATAGTGCTTCCCACATGGTAGCTAAGAAATAAATGTTTGATGAGTGAATATTGTGTTTTGACCCAAGTGGGTTTACTTTTTTTGTGACTCTATTTTTTTTTGTTTTGTTTTTTGTTTACAGCACAGAAGAGATCCCCTTGAAGATTTTAGCCCATAATAACTTTGTAGGCCGTCTTATTGGTAAAGAAGGAAGAAACCTTAAAAAAATTGAGCAAGACACAGACACTAAAATTACAATATCTCCGTGAGTGTTCCCTTGCTTTGGGATTAGAATTGAGACACACTGTTCTGCGTGTTTTACATCAGCTCGGCATCTCCCAGCCGCCAGGCTGCTTGGGTTAGCGAGCACTACCATGGCTACACCTTTCACCCAGCTCAGTCTGCTAACCTGTATTGACAGCATTGTCTACTCTCATGAAATTTGCAGGATGAACTAGAGTTTTCCACTGATATTTTCTAGCTGAAGCCTTGACTGCTTTTTTGGCCAAAGTTGGAAGATACAGCAGTGTGGTACCCATTGCTGTGTAGCACAGTTGCAGATGGTGGTGGTCATGTATTGTTCAGCTCCTTTCTGGGGGTCTGTGCAGCCTGGATGGTTCCACTGGGCATCTCATCCTGCCGCTGCCAAGTCAATGCTGGCTGGGGGTGGGCAGCCGAAGCGCCTTACCACGCGGGCCTCCATAGAGCTGCTTGGAAGTCCGTGAGACACAGCGGCTGTCTACTCCCGGGGTGAACGAGTCAAGAGAGTGAGGTGGACGCCGCAGCGTCTTACATTACATGGCTTCCGAATCAGCACTTCATTTTTCTAATGTGAGGGGTCTTCAGAAATCCATGGGAAATGCATGATTGTACAAAAGATTGATTTATTGGTTTTGAAAGGCAGAGTTACGGGGGGTGAGGGAGGGTGAGGGAGTGAGAGAGTGTGTTTCCATCTGCTGGTTCACTCTCCAGATGACCACAATGGCCAGGGCTGGACCAGGCTAACCTGGGAGCCAGGAGCTTCATCCAGGTCCCCCACATGGGTGCCGGGGCCCAAGCTCTTGGGTCATCTGTTGCTGCTTTCCCACACGCATTAGCAGGGGGTGGGTCGGAAATGGAACAACTGGGACACAAACCGGTGCCCATAGGGGTGTGGCAAGCAGTGGGTGGCTTTACCTGCTGAACCATAACACCTGCCCCTACCAAAAGAAACTTTTGACTCCATTCGCCATGAACTTTTTGTAGTTCCTATCTGAATTTTGTACTTACAAAGGGGAGGGCTTAAAAGGAAAAAAAAAAAAAAACAATCTTACAGGCTGTTCCAGAACTAGCCACTACATAAAATATTGTGCTGTGTTTGGTGTCTGTGGGACTCAGAGGTAATTTTGGGAAGGCAGACTCCCCCACCTGGAGTCCTTGGAAGTTCCCAAAGTGCAAAGCAGAGTTTTTCTGGATCATGAAAACTCTTAAATGGTAAAGAAGTAAGGGGCCGGCACTGTGGCTCACTTGGTTAATCCTCCGCCTGCGGCGCCGGCATCCCATATGGGCGCCGGGTTCTAGTCCCAGCTGCCCCTCTTCCAGTCGAGCTCTCTGCTGTGGCCCGGGAAGGTAGTGGAGGATGGCCAAGTGCTTGGGCCCTGCACCCACATGGGAAACCAGGAAGAAGCACCTGGCTCCTGGCTTTGGATTGGTGCAGCGCTGGCCGTGGTGGCCATTTGGGGAGTGAGCTAGATAAGATAAATCTTTACAAAGACAATGGCAACAACAAAAACCGGGGGCTTGAGGAACCCTGTGCATCCAGTAACGTTTATTGAGAATCCGGAGGGAGGTACTTGGTGCTCTCCCGAAGCTTCTGCTTAGCTTGGTGCACTTTAGGCCTTCCTCATCTCCCGTCAGGTCTGCACGCCTGTGGTCATGTGTTGCCAGCCTCCACGGTCTGGGTTTTGTTGCTGTCTGTGGCTGATTTGTCAACCGTCATCATCCTGTGATTCCCATTCTGTTTTCTTTCCCCCTCTTCCACCTGCAGATTGCAGGAACTGACGCTGTACAACCCGGAACGCACCATCACAGTCAAAGGCAGCGTGGAGACGTGTGCCAAAGCCGAGGAGGAGATCATGAAGAAAATCAGGGAGTCCTACGAAAACGACATCGCCTCCATGAACGTCAGTGTCCATGCAGAGGGCGTGTCTTTGGTGCAGGGTTAGGGGTGCTGTGAAGTGTCCTAGAATTGATTTCTTGAGCGGTGACATCATTTGAAGTCATGTTAATTGACTTTTAGTCCCTTAGCACGTACCCTGGGATAGCAAGAAAGACACGGACTTGGCTAATTCTGCAAATTATCCTGTCTCTGTGCCTTAACTTGTGTATTTATGGGGAGGGCTGATACGCACCTACAACAGCGTAGTACCTCCCTCAAAATGTTACTCTGAAAGTTTAGTAGATTGGAATGTGGGCTTTAGAGGTGAGTGAGCTGCGTTTGATTGTCTGTTCATCCGTTTATGAGTTGACAGTTGACTCGGTCTCTCTGAGCCTCAGTCTCTCTGAGCCTCAGTTTCTACATCTGTGAATTGGGCCTTTGGCCTGCCTTGAAGCCTTTTCTGATTTCAGCAGACATAAAGCATATCAAGTTGTTACCAGGAATACAAAGTTAAAACTTGGAAACTCACATGAAGTTCAGAGACAGAAGAATTTTCAAATGACAGTAGTGTGTCCAAGGGTATGAAGGCCAATTGGTGATATGCCTTAATAGATGGGATGTTGCTTTAAATTGAACACCTGGATAATCCATCTTAAGTTTTGTTACGGTGTATTTAGTTATTTGAAAGAATGGTAGGGAGGAGTGGGGGAGAGAGAGATCTTCGAACCAGTTCACTCCCCAATTGGCCACAAGAGCTGGGGCTGGGCCAGGAGTCTGGAACTCCATCCGGACCTCCTGCCTAGGTGGCAGGGGCCCCAGCCCTTGGGCCATCTGCTGCTGCCTTCTCAGGAAGTGGCGTAAGCAGACCAGGGGAGTGACCGTACCTGCAGTGCACAACAAGAGTGCCAACCCCCTTTTTCAGTTTTGACGCGGGTGATTTAACACCACTCTGGAGCTGGGCGGGCGAGCCTCGGCCGGCAGTGCCGCTGTCCCCTCGCAGGGCGGTCCCCACCTGGGCGGGTGGCAATAAGGGCTCTTTTTACCCTTGCAGCTGCAAGCACATTTAATCCCGGGCCTGAATCTGAACGCCTTGGGTCTGTTCCCGCCCACGCCAGGGATGCCGCCGCCCACCCCCGGGCCCCCGTCCGCCATGGCGCCGCCCTACCCGCCCCTGGAGGTAAGAGCGGGGAGGGGGGCGGGCGTTTGCGAAGGCTTCCTCTTTGTCACCCGGGGACGTGTTTCCCGCTGGGGGTGTGTGTACTTGACCAGTGAGCTGAAAGTAGCTTTGTTCCCACGCGCATGGGACGTTCTGCGATCTTTATCTTGTAAAGAGGCAGATGGAGTCAGAAAAAAAAATCTTATTTTTATCGGCTCTTGAGGAGCGTTTTCTCCAAGGTCGGAAGCAGACAGTAGGAGGGCGAGTGTTTGGAAGCTGCTGGCGGTCAGCTGCATCAGCCCGGAGGGTGGAGGTGGGCAGCACCCCGGGCATCTCACTCTCCGAGTCTGCTTCTCTGGCTCGCCCTGCTAGCTTGGCTGTCCTTGGGTCTCTTGGCTGGAGCGATGCCTCCCGCGCCAGGCCAGGGAGATGTCTGGGCGGAATAGGCTGGGGGTGCGGTTACGTCACTACACCGAGCAGGGTGCTGCTGCCTGCAGAGTGCTGGTGGCGGGACCACCCGCCAATGATGGGAACTTCCGGTTCCTGTCTGAAGCCCCTGGCCCGCAGGCGTTCTGGGCACCTGTGGGCCTGCGGTGGGTTCCTGCCTTTCCCCGCAGCGGCGTCGGCATCCGCCTCTGCAGCTCGCCTAACGTTTTAGGAACTGTGTAGCAAATCCACCGTTAGCCAGCCAGACTTAAGCGGTCAAGGGTGAGGTGCTCATTGTGCACCACCTGGAGCTTTGCAGCACCATAGGCGGCGTGTTTGCTGGGAGGGGCCCCACTCTGCCGGGAGCTTGTGTCGCCGAGTGACTCCTCTCCGGCATGGGCTTGTTTTCTCACCTGCACACCAGGAAAACTATATGAATTACCTCTAAACATTGCCAGGTCAAATGTTTCTACTCCAACAGAATTCAGTGAAACGGGAACTGGAGAGTATATGAACTTAATCTCTAACGTGCTCGCTGGTGTGTTCGGCAGGGATCCACACTCGGTCAGAGAAGGGAGCCCGGGGCAGGTGCCACAGCGAGCTGGGTGTGCAGAGTGACTCGGGGCGAGGGAAGGTTGCGTCTGACCTGTATTTCCACTGGCTGCCCTGAGCCAGCTTTCTGTGTGTCCCTCAGGTCCCTAGTCGGTGAGCCGCCCCGCCTGCTGCTGATGCTTCCAGCGCTGCAGCCCGTGCGTCCCAGGCGCTGGTCTAGGAAGGCACCCTGAGACATCAGTAGTGAATGTTCCCAGAGGGAATTGCTAGGGACCTGGGTTTCCTTTTTGTTAATTTTTATTTATTTATTTGAAAGGCAGAGTTACACAGAGGCAAAGAGAGAGAGGTCTTCCACCCACTGGTTCACTCCCCAAATGGTCACAATGGCTGGAGCTGTGCTGATCCAAAGTCAGGAGCCAGGAGCTTCTTCCAGGTCTCTCACACAGGTACAGGGGCCCAAGGACTTGGGCCGTCTTCTACTGCCTTCCCTGGCCATAGCAGAGAGCTGGATCAGAAGTGGAGCAGTCGGGACTCGAATAATGGGATGCCGGCACTGGAGGTGGCAGCTCTAGCCGCTACAGCACAGTGCTGGCCCCAGGAACTACTTTTTTTAATAACCTAGTAAAAGACTGTATAATTTTCTGATTTACTGGTGTGGTTTTATATATTGGATTCCTGTGTTAGAAAATTAAGAATGTTTTTGTTTGTTTAAATGTTTGTTTAAAAGACAGAAATACAGAGAAGGAAAGAGATCTTCCATCTACTGGTTCACTCCCCAAATGTCCGCAATGGCCCCTGGCTGGACCAGGTAGAAGCCGAGAGCCAGCAGCTTCTTCTGGGTCTCCCATGTGGGTGCTGGGGCCCAAAAGTTGGGCCATCTTCCACTGATTTCCTAGGTGCATCAGCAGGGAGCTGGATCAGAATTGGAGCAGCCAGGACTTGAACCAGCACCCATGTGGGATGCCAGCACTGCAGGTGGAGGCTTAACCTACCATGCCATAGCACTGGCCCTGTTTGTGTGTTTTTAAAGATGTATTTATTTTATTTTATTTTTTTAAAGATTTAGTTATTTATTTGAAAGTCAGAGTTAAATAGAAAAGCAGAGGGAGGGAGGGTCTTCCCTCCCCTGGTCCACTTCCCAACTGGCCATAATGACCAGGAGCCAGGAGCTTCCTCCAGGTCTCCTGTGCAGGTGAGGGGCCCAAGGAGTTGGGCTATCCTCCACTGCTTTCCCAGGCCATAGCAGAGAGCGGGATCGAAGTGGAGCAGCTGGGACTCGAACTGGCACCCATATGGGATGCCGGCCCTGCAGGCAGCCACTTTACCTGCTCTGCCACAGCACTGGCCCTGTATTTATTTATTTTTGAAAGATTTACACAGAGATCTTCCATCCTCTGGTTTAATCCCCTGATGGCTGCAACAGCCAGCACTTGGGCCAGGTTGAAGCCAAGAGCTTCTTCCAGTCTCCCACATGGGTGGCAGGGGCCCAAGTACTTGGGGCCATCTTCTGCTTCTTTACCCAGACTGCTAGCAATGAGCTAAATTGGAAGTGGAACAGCCAGGACACGAACCAGCATGCATATGGGATATTGGTAGAGGTGGTGGCTTTACCTGCTACACCACAGCACCAGCCCTAAGAATGTTTTAATAGAAGTCGACATAAGAACTTATGGGAGCTGGCGCCGCGGCTCACTAGGCTAATCCTCTGCCTTGCGGCGCGGGCACACCGGGTTCTAGTCCCGGTTGGGGCACCGGATTCTGTCCCGGTTGCCCCTCTTCCAGGCCAGCTCTCTGCTGTGGTCAGGGAGTGCAGTGGAGGATGGCCCAAGTACTTGGGCCCTGCTCCCCATGGGAGACCAGGATAAGTACCTGGCTCCTGCCATCGGATCAGCGCAGTGCACCAGCTGCAGCGCACCAGCCGCAGCGCACCAGCCGCGACGGCCATTGGAGGGTGAACCAACAGCAAAGGAAGACCTTTCTCTCTGTCTCTCTCTCTCTCTCTCACTGTCCACTCTGCCTGTCCAAAAAAAAAAAATAATAATAATAATAAAAAATAAAAAAAGAACTTATGGGGCCAGCGCTGTGGAGTAGCAGGTAAAGCCGCCCCTGCAGTGCCAGCATCCCATATGGTGAGCCCCGGCTGCTCCACTTCTGATCCAGCTCTCTGCTATGGCCTGGGAAGGCAGTGGAAGATGGCCCAAGTGCTTGGGCCTCTGCACCCTCGTGGGAGACCTGCAGGAGGCTCCTGGCTCTGGATCAGCACAGCTCCAGCCATTTAGACCATCTAGGGAGTGAACTAGTGGATAGAAGACCTCTTTCTCTGCCTCTGCCTATCTGTAACTCTGCCTTTCAAATAAATATTTTTAAAAAAGAAAAATTTGTATTTCCAGAGTTTAATTTTTGTTTTTTTTTTTCAAAGATTGTTTTGCAGAGATGTTCCATCCACTGGTTCACTCCCTAAATGGCTGCAACAGCAAGGGCTGGGCCATTCCAAAGCCAGGATCTTCATCTGGGTCTCCTGCTTTGGTGGTAGGACCCAAGCAGTGGGGCCATCTTCCACAGCTTTTTCAAGCACATTAATGGGGAACTGGAGCAGAAGTGGAGCAGCCAGGACTTGAACCAGCACCTGTGGGGGGGGGGGGCAGCATTGTAGGCTGTAGCTTAACCCAGTGTACCACAATACCAGCCCCTAGAGTACAGTCTTAAATGTCTGTGTTAAACAAATATCCATTTTATTTTGGCAATAGGAGGGGGTCGGTGATGTTTACATACTCAGGAATGTGAGCTGGGTACGTGTAAGGAAGATCTCAGTGGAGTAGGTGATCTGTTTGTCCCAAGCCATGGAAACTACATTAAACAGGTGCAAGCAGAAATGGAAATGAGACTGGGGGACTCGGAAGTCACCCACACGGAGGTAGCAAGACGGCAGCAGGGGCCACTGAGAGCACTTGATGGCTGCAGGACAAGCGAAAGATCCGCCTCATCTTTTTTTTAGTTTGAAAACTTAGAGGCAGAGTTAGGTCTTCCATCTGCTGGTTCCCTCCCCCAGATGACTGTGACAGACAGGGCTGGGCCAGGCTGATGCTGGGAGCCGGGAGCTCCATCTGGGTCTCCCCTGTGGATGGCAGGGTCCCAAGCCCTTAGGCCATCCTCTGCTGTCTTTCACAGGCACATTAGCCGGGAGCTGGATCAGAAGCTGACTGGCACTCCATAGCGGATGCTGGCACTGCAGGTGGTGCCACGGGGCAGCTCCTGACTGCTCCGTCCTTAAAGGAGTAGAATACGGGGTGTTCTTGGCGGAACTCGAGTGTGTGCTTCCCTCTGTTCTAGGTAATGAAGTGATGGAATCTGTTACTTCACACCTGGAGGTAGCCCTGAGTTGTAGGAGGCGCTCCCAGGCTGAGATGCTGAGAAGGGCGGTTCTGTCGGATCCTGCTGGGAGGGTGATTAGTCGTCTACATGAGGGGACAGAAGTGTTCCAAAGGGCTGGGCCTTTGGCACAGTGGTTAAAGCCCATCATTGCACTGCCTGCTTTGAATCCCATCTCTGCCTTCAGTCACAGCTTCCTGCTGTTGCAGCCTGGGAGACCTGGCAAGTGCTTGGGTCTCTGCTACCTGCCTGGGAGCCTCACATGGAGCTCTGGGCTCCTGCTTTCTGCTGGTGTGGGCACTTGGGGAGTGACCCAGTGGATGGAGGATTCCTCCCTTCTCCTCTCTCTCCCTTTCTCTGTCACTCTGCCTTTCAAATTACTCTTTTTTAAAAAAAAAATGAAAGAAAAATATTCACATTTTATAAAAAACTAATATATAAAAACTATAACACACACAATATGTGTTTTATAAACTCATAATTCTTTTGTACCAAAATAAACTTATCTTTTTAAAAAACTTTTTATTTTGCTTGAAGGGCATAACACACAGAGAGAGAAAGCAATTGATCTTTGACCTACTGGTTCCCTTCCCAAATACCCCCAAAAGATAGGGCTTGCCTGGGCCAGGCTGAAGCCAGAAGCCAGGATCTCCATCCTGCTCTTCCACAAGGTGGCATGGGCCCAAGTGTTGTATTTAGTTGTCATGTCGCTATAGGAACAACAGCCTGTGCCCCCCTCCACACGGGCCAGTGGTTGATGGAATGCCCTTTAGGTTGGATCTGTCTGATTGCCTGTGCATGGTTAGGGTTAGGCTGTAGCCCCCTTGGGGCCTCGGGGGCTGGAGCAGTTTTTTCGTGTGTGGCGTCAGGAGGCAAATGATGTCCGGTTGTCTCATCACTGGTCCCGGGAAGTCTGCCTGTAGGGTGCAGATGGCTCCCTTTCCTGTGTGTTAGTGGTGCTGTTTCCACTTGTGTGGCACAAGCTGCCAGCAGTGCCTAGGGAACGGGTTTGGTATCCTTTGCTAACATTTATTCAGGTCACACACTGACCATTTTTACTTGTTTTCTTTTACATTGATTAAGTCTGGCTGTCTGTTACAAGAAGAAAAAATTGGCTTGAGTGAGTTGTGCTTTGTAGTGAGTAGAGTTTAAGGTTAGGCAGCGCAAGGCTGCTGTGGGCTCTGTGTGTTTGGCAGTCATCCCTGGACCCGGATGGCTGCTTACTCGCCAGTATTGGTTCTGATTCCAGCCAGGGAGGACAGAGGATCATACATCCTCATGTAAGGCCGTGCCTGAGGACAGCGCCTCATGCTTCCCAGACACCTGGCCATGTCTGACTGCAAAGGAACCTGAGGGACAGCCTCTCCAGGGGACAGAGTGACAACATGCCTGTCTGCCTGTTCACTCCCCAAATGCCTGCAACAGCTAGGACCCGGCCGGGCCGTGGCCAGGAGCCCGGAGCTCAGTCTGTTGCTTCCATGTGAGTGGTAGGGACCCAAGCAGGAAGCTGGAGTCAGAATCTGAGTACCCTGACTGCCATTCTAAACACCGATCCCTCCGTGAGCTTTCTGAGACCCCAGTGTGTTAGTGTCTTCAGTGCCCGACTTGTAAATGAAGGGTTATCACAGGTATGTGTGTCTGGGAGAAAACATTGTACCTGACGTTGCAGGCATTCACTGGCAGCCTTAGAAGGCACACACAGACACACACTGGCCAGGGGTGGCTCCTGAAGTTAACGTGTTCCGTGGCCCTGGCGGCCAGTTTTTGAAATAAAAGTAAACCGCTGTCTTTAAAGGCAGTAGTTAAATTTTCGAAAGCTTTGTCAGTTCCTTTGCTTATTGCTTTTTAAAGGTGATTTCTCATGGCTTCTCCCTTCTTGCTGAAGGGCGCGGGATTGTAGGTGCGTCTGGACTGTGACACTTCTTTACAACTTGGGTTGGAGAAGAAAGAGTTGACAGGTGTTTGCTGTGTGCACGCTGCAGATGTTCCTCAGGCGTGCCGCTGCCTACGCTGGTGAGACGCCTGCTGCTTCAGAAATCAGATTACGCGGCGGGCGCGTCTGTCCTTGCTGCTCTGTGGGTTGACAGTGAGGCTGCCTTCATCTTAAATGAGTGTTGCCTGCCGGTAAGGTTCTGGTGGCTAAGTGTTGAGGAAACTGACTATTTTTGTGCCCCACTTCCTCTTGCTTCTAGAGTTCAGTTTTCCACGCACGTGACAGTAGAGGGCTGCGTCTCGGGATAAATCCCTTGCCTCTGTTCCGTTCCAGAACTTTGCCCCCTGTGTCTCCACACCCCCACCCCCACCCCCACCCCCGTATTCCCTTCTCCTTGGAATGTGCCAGGTTGATTTTTTTCCAGTAGAGCCAAAGAGTTGGTTCTTCCAACAGACAAAAAGTCTCCAGTCCCTGCCTACCAGCTGGCCAGCGCAGTTCTTCACTGGCAAACTTTGCGTTTATAAACGACAGGAAATGCTCCATTCAGAAACGCTCAGACAGGAGGGAAGAAGGAACTGGCAGCCAGCGGAGCGGAGCGTGAGCTGGAGTTGGCTCGGCCGCCGCCGTAGCTGGCTGGGCTTGGCAGCTTGCAGGGGGCTGGCAGCAAGGGCTGTCGCGATCGTTTTGATAAGCTCTTTGGCGTCTTGCCAGGAGGCTCCAGGATGCCAGTGCGACTTCACCGTTGCGATCTCTGCCTGCTGAGGGAGACGAGATCGGTGAGCACCGTTGCAGGCATGCGCCGGATTAGGTTCTCTTGAGGAAGGTAATTTCATGAGCTGAAAGGGGTTTTTACCCCAGGTAACGCTTGTGCCCCCTCGGGATCCTGCGTGGTGGGAAAGCGCTTTTGTTGGTAAACAGCTTCCAGCGAAACGCTGCGAGCAAACGGGCCACTCAGTTACGCTGAGAAACGGCATCTGTCTTCTTTAAAATAAATAAATAAAGAGCATTTTGTTCAGGTCATGGAGTTGAGTAAACTTAGTTTCTGTTCCAGACCAAAATCCATTTAAAAACAACAGCAAAGACCCCCAGGAGGACAGATTTTACAAGCCAAACAGAGACACTGGCGGCCTGCCAGCTTCCTGCAGGCTGCGCTCGCTGGCCGGCATGGGTGTCTCCGTGCCTTTGTGATGTCTTAGATGTTGTTCCCCACAAAGTAAATACACTTAACCCTAGTGTTTGCTCTTCCTTGTATCTCTTCACTATAGATGATTAGGAATTACTCACTGGCAGCCTTCGCCAGTTACGCAAACTTTGAGTTGAGCAGCTTTGTTCTCCTGTTATTTCAAGCCATGGCCTCGAGTGTGCCAAGAAGTCCAGAGGAAGTTTGGCCCGTAGGCATCTGGCAGAGGTCCACTGGGAAGCAACTTGTATCCTGTGAATGTCCTTCATCCCTGAAGAATGTGGGGTTCAGGACGGTGCAGCTGAGCACGAGCCGCAGTGCAGGGGTGTGTGAGAATAAAGGGCAGTGCTGACGGGTCCTCCCTCAGGCCAGAGCTCAGAGGTCAGAACTCACAGGTGGGAGAGACTCCGTGCAGCCATTGTTCTGACCGCTCAGTCGTGCACGCAGGGGATGGAGAACCTGAAACACGGATCCCGTATAAAAATGAATTACACTGGACAGCTGATTAAATGACTGTCAAGCAGGCAATGTTAGTGTGAGCTACCTTCTGTTCCCAGAGGGGAAGTCAGTTATGGGCAGTGAAATGGAAGCAGAGAAAGCCAGGTGCTTGGCAGCATTGTCGTCCTCAAGTGTCAGGCATCAGACGGGGCAGCTTGAGTTTTAGGAGCTGTTGCCAGGAGTGCATGTCTCTCGTGGTGCAGGTAAACTCAGTTTGCTGCTTTATTTATTTATTTATTTTTTTAAGATTTATTCATTTATTTGAAAGGCAGTTACAGAAAGGCAGAGAGGTCTTCCATCCACTGGTTCATTCCCCAGATGGCCACAATGGCTGGAGCTGTGCCAGTCCTAAGCCAGGAGTTTCTTCCAGGTTTCCCATGAGGGTGCGAGGGCCCAAGGACTTGGGCTGTCTCTACTGCTATCCCATGCCAATGCAGAGAGCTAGATTGGAAGTGGAGCAGCCGGGACTTGAACCTGTGCCCATATGGGATGTCGGCACTGGCACAGCGCTGTCTCCCCGCCCCGCGCGCGCCCCCCCCCCCCCCCCCCCCCCCCGTTTGCTTCTAATTCTGCGGTTCCTATTTGAAAAGTTCTCTTGCTTCTGTGTTTGTCCCAGTCAGGAAAGAACTTAAAACTCTGTGTATTTGTGTTACAGTTTGGTGCTTTAAGCCTTTCTCTACCAGCCACTGTTCCTTTTCTAAAAAGCTTCCCTGACGTCTCTCAAAGTGCCCGCTTGCCTTCATGTTGGGTTTATTCCTCCTGTCTCCCCCACTGCCTCCCAGATCAGCAGAGCAGCAGCCGCCTTTGGTCAGGATGCTGGGGGGTTTGCCTTTGAGCTGCAGCAGCTCCTGCTCTGGGCGTTCTCAGAGCTGTGGTCTCTCTCATACCCTGCAGACCAGGGAGCAGCTGAGGCTGTGCTTTCAAGGCTCTGGGTCCCTGCGGGAGCTTTTAAGGATGGTGCCTGTGCTGTGAGTGTCCTCTGGAAACATCTGGAAGTTACTCACTGGGGCCATTGCCAGGAAAAGTAGGCCAAAACCAGGAGCTTCTTCTGGGTCTCCAACGTAGGTGTGGGGGCAAGCAGTTGGGCCACCCTCCACTGCCTTCCCTGGTGCATTCGCAGGGAGCTGGTTCGGAAGTGGAGCAGCCAGGACTTGAATTGGCGCCCACATGGGATGCTGGCGCTGCAGGACATGGTTTAACCCGCCGTGTCGTAACACTAGCCCCAAGAAGTAGTTTTTACTAAGCACATGAATAGCTTCTCTCTTTCAAGGTAGGTGTGAATCATGCAACAGGTTCTTACTTTATTATTACAGGCTGCCAGGACACTCGGTGCCAACTTGGTGCCGTAGCAGCAGTTTGGGGTTCATTCTTCCTTGTGAGGCCCCTATGGCCTTATTTCTACACCCTTTGTTTGGTCTTTCTGGATTATCTATTTTGTAAGTAGCATAAAATTCTTTCTGGAACAGGGCCCAGGAAACAGATACACAGTCGTGATGAAACAGTGTGGGGCAGATCTGGGCAGGTTAAACGTGAGATTTAATCCGACCATTACAAAGGTCTTTATCACCACCAAACCAACCAAAAACATGTGAACCTGCATTGTTCAGAACACCACCATATGGATATTTGTAGTGAAATAAAATATCTAGACCTTATCCTTATGTTTTTTTAAAGGTTTATTTATTTATTTGAATGTCAGAGTTACACAGAGAGGAGAAGTAGAGAGAGAGAGGTCTTCCATTCGATGGTTCACTCCCCAGTTGGCCGCAATGGTTCGAGCTGTGCTGATCTGAAGCCAGGAGCCAGGAGTTTCTTCCTGTCTCCCACATGGGTGCAGGGGCCCAAGCACTTGGGCCATCTTCCACTGCCTTCCCAGGCCATAGCAGAGAGCTGGATTGGAAGTGGAGCAGCCAGGACTAGAACCGGCGCTCATGTGGGATGCCAGCGCTTCAGGCCAGCATGTTAACCCGCTGTGCCACAGCGCCGGCCCCATCCTTATGTTTAAAAAGTAAAATTGGCCAAGACTTAATTTTTAAAAAGATTTATTTATTTGAGAGGTCTTCCATCCACTGGTTCACTCCCCAATTCTGAACCCAGGAGCCAGGAGCTTCTTCCAGGTCTCCCACGGGGATGCAGGGGCCCAAGCACTTGGGCCATCCTCCACTGCATTCCCAGGCCATACATAGCAGAGAGCTGGACTGGAAGTGGAGCAGCCAGGACTAGAATCTGTGCCCATATGGGATGCCAGCACTGCAGTGGTGGCTTCACTGCTATGCCATAGCGCCGGCCCCAAAGTTTGTGCTCTTTGACCAGAAATTCTGTCGTGTAAATTTCTAGTATTTGTACGAGGGCACACAGGTGGATGTTTACAGATTTGATTGCACTGATACATGGCTTAAGGAGAAGTCTCAGGAACAGCCAGATGAAAACTAGATTGAAACCCTCGAGTTCTGAGTTGCAGAGCGACTCCAGTGCGTGTGCCGGCGAGGCAGCCGGCCTGTTGCTTTCCAGTCCTTGTTCCAAGGTCATCCTCAGTCTTCAAAAGAAAGAGCACTTTCATGGACTGTCTTTGCACGCCCTCTGTAGCGTGTCGATCACAGGCTTAAGCTTGCCAGCTTCACATGAGAAATTCCCTGTGACTCAGGAAGTCATACCAAGGCCAGTGAAGAGTGGAGTGACGGGCCAGGGAAAGCGGCCCCTCCTCCAGTGCGAGTTCTATGGGGCATTTTTCTTAAGAGCTCTGTGTGTATTTTTGGCAGCTCTGTGTACACATCAAAGCACATCTGTTCTGGTAGAAAGAACGCATACGTGGTTTTCTTGTGAACCTGGCTTAGGAGATAGAGAAGCCCGAATGTGAAGCCCCGCTGTGTCTCCAGTCGGTCCATGACTCTGGGCAGCTGCTGGACCTCCGACTTGGCTGCCTCATGTCCGGGGAGTCTGCTGGTAGCAGCCGCCAGCCGGGTCGGTCGTGAGACGTGAACAAGGCATGCGGGGCCTCACGGACTGATCTCGCTGCTTGGCTGCAGTGCACCCCTGCGGAGGCAGCACTCACGTGTGGGGTGGGTGTCTGAATGGAACTCTGGTCTGCGTGATGACTTGACGTTTATCAACATCAAATGTTTACAGGCTGAAGAATTCTACAGTGTAAGTATTTGGACAAGGGCACACGACTCCATGTAAGGAGATCTGATCAAAGCATTTGAAAATTGGGAACTATATACACACCTCATGTATATTATATGCTACATATAGTTATAATTATATAACTATATATACATATATAACTATGCACACCTCGACCAACTGTATCTGAGGGCATATTCTTTTTTTTTTTTTTTTTCGACAGGCAGAGTGGACAGTGAGAGAGAGAGACAGAGAGAGAAAGGTCTTCCTTTGCCGTTGGTTCACCCTCCAATGGCCGCCGCTGCAGCCGGTGCACCGCGCTGATCCGATGGCAGGAGCCAGGATCCAGGTGCTTTTCCTGGTCTCCCATGGGGTGCAGGGCCCAAGCACCTGGGCCATCCTCCACTGCACTCCCTGGCCATAGCAGAGAGCTGGCCTGGAAGAGGGGCAACCGGGACAGAATCCGGCGCCCCGACCGGGACTAGAACCCAGTGTGCCGGCGCCGCAAGGTGGAGGATTAGCCTATTGAGCCACGGCGCCGGCCTGAGGGCATATTCTTGTCAGTAGAATGATGTAGGGACATTTGAAGTACTTAAAACACTGATGGAAAATGGAATCAAGAGATTTATTTTTGTATCATTTCTCATTTCCATTTTATTGGTAAACAAACAACCAGCCCTTTTATTATTTCTGTTAGGTTTACTAATTTATTAGTGTTTTTTAAAAACCTTCAGAAGAAAGAAACTAATGACTTAAAAAGTTCTTTAAAAAATTAAGAAGGTAACTGGTCTGCTTTAAGATTTAAGATGAGAATGGTCGAGATTTTTCTTATAAAGCTTAAACAGAGGCAGCAGTGTGGTATAGCAGGTTAAGCTGCCACCTCCAAGGCCAGTATCCCATTTGGGCGCCAGTTTGATTCCTGGCTGCTGCACTTTCCATCCAGCTTCCTGCTAATGGCCTGGGAAAGCAGTAGAAAATGGCCCAAGTGCTTGGGTCCCTGCACCTACATGGGAGACCTGGAAGAAGCTCCTGGCTTCAGTGTGGCCCAGGCCTGGCCACTGCAGTCATTTGGGGAGTGAACTGCAGATGGAAGATCTCTCTCTGCCTCCCTTTCCTAACTCTGCCTTTCAAATACATCTTTAAAAAAAAAAGTTTCAACAAGTTAAGTACCAGGAAATATACTGACAAACCATTTTGAATGGGACTGGTTTTGCTGTGTGAATGTCACAGGTGGGGGGGGGGGGATAGGGACAAGAAGGAAAATCCTCAGCCATGGGCAGCATTCCTGTGGGAGGGTGTGAGCAGCTGAGGCCTGTGAGCGGCCCGCTGGGGCAGACACGGGATGGCCTCTTCACGCACACGTGGGGCTGCTGCTGAGTGTCTGCCCTGCTTTCGCTTACATGTACGAGGTGGAGACATTGCTGCCACTGGAATTGAGTGGTGATGTCACTGCTGGACCAGTGCCAGGTGGTGCACACCTCGTTTCCACACCCAGTAAACTCCCGGAGCCCACTGTACTGAACTTAGCATACTTTTTTTTTTTTTTTTTTTTTGGACAGGCATAGTGGACAGTGAGAGAGAGAGACAGAGAGAGAAAGGTCTTCTTTTGCTGTTGGTTCACCCTCCAATGGCCGCCGCTGCAGCCGGCGCACCGCGCTGATCCGATGGCAGCAGCCGGGTGCTTCTCCTGGTCTCCCATGGGGTGCAGGGCCCAAGCACTTGGGCCATCCTCCACTGCACTCCTGGGTTATAGCAGAGAGCTGGCCTGGAAGAGGGGCAACCGGGACAGAATCCGGCGCCCCGGCCGGGACTAGAACCCAGTGTGCCGGTGCCGCAAGGCGGATTAGCCCCTCCGCCTACTGAGCTGCGGCACCAGCACCATATTTCTAGACATAGCAATATGAGAAGATGCAGGAGAATCCTGTGAATTGTTCCCTGGCAAGGAGTTCGTAGAAAACACCTTCTAAGATCTCGAGAAATGTTGCTGGCTTATTAAGTATATGTAATAAAAAAAAAAAAAACGCATATTATGCCTTACTTGGTTTATTCATTGTGTGTGGCTTTTCTTAAAATATCTCTGGGAATGAATTCTTTGGAATAAATATATCCTTGGGATGATTTTTCTGTTTACTAGAAAGTAAAACAAAGTGTTAAATTGCGTGAGTATGTGCGCTGCTTCTGTGTTTTTTTTTTTTTTTTTTAAGATTTTTTAAAAATTTATTTGAGAGGTAGAGTTACAGAGGGAGAGAAGGAAAGGTTTTCCATCCGCTGGGTCACTCCTCAAACGGCTGCAACACCCGGAGCTGGGCCGTCCTGCTTCTGTATTTTAAAACTTGTTCATTCAGGGACCGGTGCGGTGCTGTGGCATAGCGGGTAAAGCTCCGGCCTGCAGTGCCGGCATCCCATATGGGCATTGGTTTGAGTCCCGGCTGCTCCACTTCTGATCCAGCTCTCTGCTATGGCCTGGGAAAGCAGTAGAAGTTGGCCCAAGTCCTTGGACCCCTGCACCCACGTGGGAGACCTGTAGGAAACTCTGGCTTTGGATTGGTGCAGCTCCAGCTGTTATGGGCATTTGGGGAGTGAACCAGCAGATGGAAAATCAATCAATCTCTCTCTCTCTCTCTCTGCCTCTCAAGTAAGTAAATCTTTAACAAAAACAAAAAACAAAAAACAAACTTGTTCATCAAGAACATCATTGCACCTTGAGGCCTTTTGGAAACCCCAGCACCATGAGCTTTCTCACGAGTGCAGGTGTGCAGTGGCCCCGAAACAGTGACGGCTGAAGCAGACTCCGGAGGGCACGGGGTGGGAAGGGTGGGTGGGAGTGCAGATGGAGCCGCCCACGCATGTCCTTCCCAGCGTGTCCCCACGTGTTGGCGTGTGAAAGGGAGGGGAAGGCAGGGGCAGACAGAACGAGGATTCCTGGGTGCGGGTCTCGTGCTGTCTATGCTGGAGTGACTGGGCTCTAATCCTGCCCTATGGCTGTGGGAGAAGTACTGCGTGACAGTGATAAGTGTGCACACGATTCAGTCATAGAGGATGAAGCCCACAAATGGCTTGCTGTTGTTGTGTCTAAGGCGCGAGACCTCCATAGACAAGGGTGGAGTGGGCAGTCCTGGAACGCGGCCATGTTTGCTGATGAGTGTCCCAGAATGCCATTGACCATCAAAACTGCCGAGTCTAGTTTTTCAGTGCAGTCTTGCTCCTCTAATGCTGGTATGTTTAAGCTTTGTAATGTCTACATGTCTTTGACATCTACGATTCAGTGACATTTTACAGTTCATACAGACGCTTTCAGGATACAGATATGTGGCATCTTCTGGGCCCGCAAGATAAACTCATGGCCGTTGGCCCTAACCCTTTGCAAGCGTTCCTTAGACGCCAAAGCCGGCAGCAGCAGGCCTGGTCTGGAACAAATAAGCAGGTGCGGTTTTCTTTCCTCCCAGCAGTCGGAGACGGAGACGGTGCATCTGTTCATCCCCGCGCTCTCGGTGGGCGCCATCATCGGCAAGCAGGGCCAGCACATCAAACAGCTTTCTCGCTTTGCAGGAGCCTCCATTAAGGTACTGTTCTGCCCGCCGCGGCCCTGGAAGCGGCATCTTCTCCGCTCTCGCGCCCGGCCCCGCGTAAGTTAGCGTCAGGGCTATGTGAGGGCACTGCCCGAGGTGAGTTAACTTCCCCCTCCGGAACAAGCCTGGCGGGGAGCCCAGGCCTGGGTGGGGGTCGGGCTCCTGCCGGCGCCCCGTGCCCGGCTGGACGATGAGGACACGACAGTGTGGGTTAGCAAAGAACAGCCTGCACCCAGGCGTTCACGGTGAGCGGGCAGCTGGGGCTCTCGGGACACTAGGCCTGACTCAGCCTCTGCTGAGGTGAGGTGGAAGAATCGCATGTATTACGGGGAGGACGGAGTCAGACTTAAAAAAGCGACAGACTTGGATTCCGTGTATGTGACAGTTCTAAAGAGGGAGAACTACAGACAGACCAAGTGAGTGGTTGTGAGCCCTGGGAGCGGGGCAGGAGCCGAGTAGATGGAGCAGCACCGGGAGCGCTGGAGCTCAGCATTTTAATCCTGTGCGTGACGTGACCACGCACTCGCCTCCTCAGAACTGGACGCCCAAAGGGTGAATTCTGTGTGTATATTAAAAAATCAAAACACACGCAAGGAGGTAGTGCTGATAGACTCGCTAAGAGCAGACACAGCCAAAATAAATAGCTGAGCGAAGGAAAAGATACTGTAGAAGATGAAGCTTTACAGTCCTGCTGATTTCCTAAGGAGTTAAAAATCCATCTCTGACACATGCTCGCTCGCTCTCGTGCGCGTGCGCTCTCTCTCCCTCTCTCTCTCTCTCTCTCTCACACACACACACACACACACACACACACACACAGAGTAGATCTGTTGGAAAAACTGTGGTGAACATTTCATAAACAGGAATTGGTTGTTGGAGGCACGGTTCTTACTCTTTCTGGCTTTCATAGTGGGTTGCTAGTGAGATTGAAAAATGTGCTTCCAAAAAGCTTGAGACAAACATGATCTGAAAGACTGACCACCACTATTAATAACTGGCCATAGGTTCACTTAGGTAACTTTCCAAATGTGTGCATTACTACACATAGAATATTTGACTTCACCAAACCATAATCATTTGTACTAGGTATTTGACATTTAAGTTGTTCCTAACTTGTCTTCCACAGATAGTGCGATGATAAATAAAATTCTTTGAGCAAAATTGAATGCAGCCCTAATTAAGGTTAAAAACTAGATTTGGTGGGTTAAAGAGCATATGCTTTTTCTCAGGCATTCTGGAGACTTTAACAATTTGTAGTCCTAACCTCAATATTTGAGGATACTTCAAAAATTCATGCAAATGGAATTAAAAGATAGGTTTATTTTGGTGCAAAAGTTTCTGAAATACACACACACAAAGGATCTTCAAATGTGCATTATGGGGGGAAAAATGCATCGATTTAAACTTTTTTTGGTACTGAAATAAGCCTATATTTAAATTCCGTTTTCCAAACTGAAGTATCCTTGTACAAGCACCGTTAGCCCCAGCCCCCTAGCCCCAGTGTTGCCACAGGTAGCTGGGAAGTTGCAGAATGAGAGCAAACTGCTGCAAAAATACCTGTGCGTAACCCCGAGCTTGGTCTAGAAGCAAGGACGCATTTGCTTGTTTTGTGTTAGACGCAGTGATGAGCAGAGTAGTGACAGTTCCAGCTAGGCTCTAGGGGGCAGAGCTGTTGGCTTTCTTCTCAAGCAGGGAGGAAGCACGGCTCTGCTGACTTTTTGACGTGCACAGGTGTGTGGGAACAGGTCTAGAGGACGTGTAACTGGCAGTGATCCTCTTGGGACTCTGAAGTGACCACTGTGCTTTGCTTCCTGTTCTTGCACAATGATAAACTTTTAAGGGTCTAAGGATTAATTTGCTTTACGCACAGCAAATGCCTAGTAGAGTTTTTCTTTTGAAGTAGCCATCAGCTGGGCCGCACAGTGCTTTCTTCCCCTGGCTCCGGGGGAGTCTGGGTTTCTTCTCCCTTCGGTGGTCTCTGTCCAGCCCAGGCAGTGTGATTTCACACCCTCTGAACCCACAGGGCCTGAATTTGTTTTCTTCCTGTTCAGTTCTTGTCTTATTTCAGAGGTTGTTCCAGTGAACATACTTGGTGGGGAGTAGATTTAGGTGTGCAAACTTAGCAAAAAAGGTATTAAGACAGCTTATGAACCAGTTTCCCAAGTTCTGTAAAACAGCTGCCGGGCCCTTGCCTATGAAAGTACAAGTGGTTGCCTGAGGCAGTAGCTCAGAAATTGGGGTGCAGTCGCATGGGGTGTTGGACCCAGGGAGTTCTGGTCCAAGTGGGCTGGGGACACTCTGTGACTCGGGCAAGGGGCAGTGTGGGCCCAGCTCTCCTTCTGCTCTGTGGCCCGTGAGCCGGGTCACTGGGCTTCTCCAGCCTTCCACCCGAATCCCCATTTGAGAAGCGGCAGGATGTCTCAGGCTGGGCTGTGGCTGTGGCTGCGTGTGGCTTCACATTGAAGGCCGGCAGGAGCCCCAGCTGCTGAACCCACGCAAAGCGCTGTTGCTCCGTGGTTTCCTCCCAGAAAGCTTTGGAGTCTGCTTGTTGGTCACGCGAGAGGAAGCCAGCTGGCCTTGGGATTCTGTTTGGGCCTGGCACCTGGAACTGTCCTAACCCTTGTCACTGGGCCCCTTACAGATCGCTCCCGCCGAGGCCCCAGATGCTAAGGTACGGATGGTGATTATCACGGGACCTCCGGAGGCGCAGTTCAAGGTATGTGCTCCGAGAGCGCACAGGCCACAGTGGCCTTGCACTCGGAACTCTCCACCCTGGCTTCTAATAAGTAGAAGGAATCCATGGAAGTCCAAGCTGAAGTTGCATTTCAGAAATAGGAAGGTTTTCATTTTGAGAGTTGTGGTTGTAGGATCTCCCTGTTTCCCAAAGGCAAATTTGCCCAAAAGCCCTATTTATTGTATGTTTAGGTGAGACCTTAGGACTGAAATTGAGAAAACTGCCTGGCTAATATCTTAGAAATGTGCTCCAAGATTATCCCTGCTGTCACTCAGATGCCCTAACCTGGGATTAAAATGCACCCCCTTCCCTCTCGGCCCACGGACACCGCACACACCCATCTAACCTGGGGCTCTCGTGCCTACTGGTCCTGGGGTGAACCACTGCACAGGATTCCTGGGGTTGGAGTCTTGGCAGCTGGAGTGCCTCTCGTGTGCATACTGAAGGGTGTTGGGGAGCAGTCAGGCCGCTGGTTCAAGCCCCTGCGCTGCCATTTACTAGCTGTATGACCTCAGGCACTTTACTTTTTTTGTCGGGAGGAGGCTAGTTCCTCATCTGTAACATGGGGACCAAACAGGCAGGTGTCTCAGCCTGGTGAGTAAGATGCCATTTCCCACTTCACAGTGCCTGGTTCAACTCCTAGTTCCTCTGCTTCGGATCCAATTTCCTGCTCAAGTGGTTTGGTCCCTGCCACCCATGTGGGGAAACCTGGATCGTGTTCCTAGCTCCTGGATTCAGCCTGGTCCAGCCCTGGGGTCACTGCTGGCATTTGGAGAAAGAACCAATGGATGGGAGGTCTCTGTGTCTTAAGGAATTAAATCTCATCAGCTAAAAAAATAATAAGGGATTGGCATTGGCACAGGTTAAGCCGCTGCTTCTGACACTGGCGTCCCCTGACACTGGTGTCCCCTGTCAATCAGAGCGCCTCTGACACTGGCATTCCCTGAAACAGGCATCCCCTGTCAATCAGAGCGCCTCTGACACTGGCGTCCCCTATCAAGTTCCTGCTGCTCTGCTTCCTCCCCAGATTCCTGCTAATGTAACTGAGAAGTCAGCAGATGGCCAAGTACTTGGTCCCCTGCCACTTGCGGGATTACCGAGGTCTGGTGTTCGTGGCTCCTGGCTTCATCCTGGTATAGGCATGGCTGTTGCAGCCATTTGGAGAGGAAACCAGCAGATGGATGATCTCCGTCTGTCACTCTGTCCTTCACATAATACAAGATGGGGATCCGAGCGCCTCCATGCTCGGGCACTTGGACGGTTTACATTAGCTTAGAGCCTCACACGTAAGCAGCCCAGTGTTGCCGTGCTGGAGGTGGCTAGAGCCGACTCTGGGCAAAGCAGACCATGCCAAATTCACAAACGCGTTTCTCGTTTTGTGTGATTTCAGTAGGGATGCCTTGTCTTAGACAAAGTGACTACCAAGTTACTCCTGTCTCGGCCCTGCCCACCACCCTGCAGCTGTGTGACAGCTCAGCTACTTGGCTCTGGGGTGTGGCTGATAACAGGGCCTGTATCTCTCCCCTCTCCCCTTTTTAAAACCATCACTTTATTTCACCTCCATTTTGAGCCATTTTCCAATAAAATTCCAAACCCACTTTAACTTCATTCACAGGAAGGGCAGGAGACAGAGGAGGTGGTGAGAGACGCGAGTGTGGCTTGCCCAGCTCACAGGCAGGTGAAGCAAGTGTCCTGAGGCTGCCCATTGTTTGGCCTTCCATGTCCCGGGTCCAAAGTGTTGCAGACCTTCAGGGCCGGTGCCATCCACGGATAAACACCGACATGCATTCCGGCACGTCTCTCCTGAGTGCTGAGCCTGTACTCTTTCAGAACTGAAATTGCTATCTTGTCACTCCTAAAATGCTTGCACGAAGGGAAAGTCAAACAGTGCTTCCACAGTTCTACTCATAACTGTGTTTTACAGCTATCTTAATGGAACGTTTAAGCTGTAATAGCTAAGTCTCAGTCATGTGATCCAGATGAATGGTTTCTTTTAGAGATCAAAGGTATAATTGGCCTCTGAAGCCATATTTTTCTTATGAATTTTGTTTGGGAGAACAGATCCCTTATACATAATGACAGGGTTTCTTACCTGTAAGTTTTATTTCCATGCAGTAGGTGATGGGATGTATTGACTGTCAATACCAGAAATGTACAGTAACTGGATTTTGTAGCCTTTTTATTCAAACCAGAAATCATCTAGTTAAGAAACGTGTTTAAATAGAAAATATTCCTTTCAGCCAGTTTTCGCAGAGTGAGTTATCTTCCGTCTGCTGGTTTACCCCTAGACACGTACAACAGGCAGGAGAGGGCCAGGCTGCAGCCAGGAGCCCACGGTGCAAGGTAGTGGGCACTTGAGCTGTCATCTGCCTCCCTGGCCCGTCAGCAGGATGCTGGAGGGGAGCCGAGGAGCCCGGGCTCCCCAGGAATGCGGTGGGTATCACGTTCATGTAAATCTCCCTACCCCCCAGCAGTTTTCAAACTGGCCCATGTAGACGCGGGCTTGGATTTCTGTCAGCCTGGCGTGGCTGTCTCTAGTTCTTTTTCAAGAAAACTGTAGTTAACTTCTCCTTGCCAGCATGAGAGGTTTTACCTTTCAGGATTGCCCACAAGCGTCACTTTCGCAGGCTGACTGGGTAGTTTTGTGTCTGTTTTAGTGAGAGGCATGTGTCCTACCCTCCTTTGATCAGCCACTGGCCTCACATGTGAACTCACGTGTGCTATGTCAGAGTTCCCCAAGTTCTCCCTTCAGCAGTGCCAAAGGCAGCGAGGGACCACCATGGAGGGCGATTCCAGCTGGAGTGAGGCTGCCTCGCATGTTTACCGTCTCTCGTATCATGCATGGACGACACTGATGGGGCATGTTCTCGTCTGCAGGCTCAGGGAAGAATTTATGGAAAAATTAAAGAGGAAAACTTTGTTAGCCCTAAAGAAGAGGTGAAACTTGAAGCTCATATCAGAGTGCCGTCCTTTGCTGCTGGCAGAGTGATTGGAAAAGGAGGCAAAACGGCAAGTACTTCAGCAAAACCTGTGCAGTGGTATGGAAGGTATGGAAGGGAAGGCGTTGAAAGGTACTTGGGAGTTCCAAGCCCCTGCATTTTGGCTAATGTATAAAAGCAAGAGCACCTTGACCAAGGTCTGGAGAAGCCTTTCTTGAGGGGCAGTAATGCTTCTCTCTCAGGCCTGCCACCTGTAAGGGGGTGTGGAGCGTCATCCTCGTGTCACAACCCCAGCTTGTAATTTGTATCTACAAGGACCACGGGACAACAGTTTCATCTACAGCTGCACACCTGTAACTGAAAAAAGTAAATGGTTTCATGTTCAACAGATGCCACTTTCAAAGCTATTTGAAATTTCAAGGTGACTGAGAGCAGTTAGAGCAAGACTTCTGAAAATCTGAATCTGGTGGCCATTCACTGTGTGACTGCGCACATCAATTCCTTGGGGAGCCTCTGTTCTGATGGCCCCGAGTGCAGGCAGCACTAATGATGTGAAACACTCATTAGTGGACGAGGTGAAGCTTGCGAAGCCATAGCCCAGTGTTTCGGACGCAGGAGTGCTCAGGAAATGGCAGCTTCCTAAAAACCCATTTCCCATAATTTCTGCTTAACTCTTGCAGGTGAATGAGCTCCAGAATTTGTCAAGTGCGGAAGTAGTTGTACCTCGTGACCAGACGCCTGATGAGAATGACCAAGTGGTTGTCAAGATAACTGGTCACTTCTACGCTTGCCAGGCAAGTGGGCTGTGCCATGAGCAGCATGTGGAAGGAGCTGTCTCATGGGCACTTCCACCTCACACAAATACGTAGGGTGGTTTCATGCGTAACAGGGGACTTCAGAGCCTAGTGGCAAACCTTCAGTAGTGTATGTTTAATGTGAAAATGGATTCTGTTTGAAGTTGTTGAAATGGAAGAGTAAAATCCTTTTGATCAGGTAGAATTTTCAAAGTTCTGTCCTTCTGCAGGTTGCCCAGAGGAAAATTCAGGAAATTCTGACTCAGGTAAAGCAGCACCACCAGCAGAAGGCGCTGCAGAGTGGACCATCCCAGGCAAGGAGGAAGTGACGGCTCGGGAAGCAGCCCAGCACAGAGGCAGATGCCAAACCAAAGACAGATCGCCTAACCACAGCCGGGCACGGACCCGCTCCAGAACCACATGCACAAGTTTGTACCCAGCCAGTTGTTTCTGAGGACCAGGCAACTTTTGAACTCCTGTCTCTGTGAGAATGTATACTTTATGCTCTCTGAAATGTATGACACCCAGCTTTAAAAAAAAGAAAATGGGGGTGGGATGGGAGAGAAGAGCTCTGCACTTCCCTGTGTGTGTAGCCTCATGTTGTAACAGACATTCTAAGTTTTCCTGATAGTCCGCTAGAGTGCCAGGAATTGGCTTAATGGTGCATCACTAAATTCATCAGATAAATTTTAAAAATAGATTGCTCCTAAATCCAACTGCTAAAATTGGATTGGAATAGAATTATCACAGGAACTTAAATGTTAAGCCATTAGCATAGAAAAAACTGTTCTCAGTTTTATTTTTATCTAACACTAACAAGAATAACGTAAGGGAAGTGCTGAATGGTGTTGGCAGGGGTATTAAATGTGCATTTTTACTCAACTACCTCAGGTATCCAGTAATACAATGAAAAGCAAAATTGTTTCTTCTTTTGAAAATTTTATATACTTCATAATGCTAAGTCCAACTGTTTTTTATGAAATTTAAAATTTAACAGCTAACAGGAAAATAATTGAGCAAAGACTTACTTCTTGCTGGTGACAGTAATGCTGGAAAATTTCAGGTTTTTTGAGGCTTTTGACAGTTACTAGTTGGAAAATCCAATAAATGTTCAAAGATACAGAGCAGTGCCTATATTTGGAGAGCAGCAATACCATTTCTTGTTTCATTTAGAGCTGGGAAGTTTCTGATGGTACTCACGAGGTGGTGGCAGGAGGCTTTGGGACGGCTGGTTTAAATGGCTTCAGAAGACTTCAGGTTTTGTTTAGCTACGTGACTGAATGCATTAACGCTCTGTGCTTTTCACTACCACTGCCTTATGGTGACCGCTGAGAGAAGCAGGACCTTACGCCGACTGGCAGAGGCAGGGCTCAGCTTGTCTGAAAGGATGTACACCTGCTGGTCTACACCTGGAGAAGGTCAAGGGCGTAGTCAGAGATGGTGTGACAGTGTCTAGAAGGCTGCAGAGGGCTATGTCTCCGTACGCCCTGGCACTGTCTTGAGCCTCACTAAGGTGTTTTGAAGATTTTTTTAAGCAATGATTTAGAAAGTGAAAGTCCACCTAAATATTACATAAAATGTAGCAGGATTTCTATATACTCTGCAAGTTATTTGAAAATAAGTCAAAAGGTAGAGAATACAAGAAAACGGTTTTTGGAATGTAACTGAATGACTGTGAAAACTCGACCTCTGATACTGAACTCATCTACCCATTCCTTAATGGCAGAGCCCAGGACGTACAATGGTGTGGGTGTGGGTGGTCTTGAAGGCCACACTGCTCTCTGAATTTTTTTTTTTTTTTTGCTTTTGTTCATAAGATGATCACAGTCATATTATACTGATGGGCATATGTAATGCTTTAGAAATCATTTGCCTCATTCATACTCAAGATGAATTTCTACAGACTAGATATTTTCTGAAGATCAGCGTATCAGTTAGACACTTGGAAAATTATTTGAAATGTTTTCCTAAATAATTTCAGAAAACCAGTTTATTTTGTAGTGTTAGCCAAAAAGTGCCCTTTTTGTCAATAAATTCACCTTGCATTCATAATTTTCATACAATGAATGAAAAATTGCTAAAAAAAAATCATGGACTGGCTTACTGGTTGGATTTCAGAGAAGATGTTGAAGTCCAGAGCTGTTCCTCAACATTTGATTTTTCCAATATTTGATTTTTTTTTTTAAATACAGATAGGTGCTGGTTTAAATTCTGTCATGTTTCACTTCTAGTCTTTTAGTGTGGCAAATCATTTTATTTTCACTTAAGCATTGATAATTTGGAGTATGTGGTACTAGCTAAGAAGTAATTCTGTGATTATTTTGTACTCACTGTACATGGATCATTTCTCATCTATAATGTGCCCCAAACGCAGCTTCATTTTCCAGATACCTTGATGCAGAATAAAGGTTTTCATCATTAGGTGCAGTTTATTGTGGAGTATGTCTTGTGTTTGGTGTTCAAATGAATGTAAACTTTCTGAATTTGGTCTTGTTACAAAGTTAAAGCAAAGTTTTAGTTATACTAACTTCAACCTCAAAGGCTATTCAAAAACTATTTTCTCCAGCTCAGGAAAATGTGATTATTATTAGCATTGTTGGATATGAACTAACAACTACAGGTTTTAAGAGTTTCTCACGCTACTTTATTTTGTCACTGGACTGTCCTAGACCAGCACCTGGAAGAACAAATAGGATCAGTGGGGTGCTGCTTTTTGTTATTTTGAAAGTATCTGTCCATTCTATCCTATAGAATAAATTTATATGTAAGCAGAATAAGATTCTAATAGAGAACTCAAATGTAGGGACCAGTGCTAAGTCCAGGACCTCGTGCTGGGATGCCAGGGATAGACAGTAAATTCTGGTTGGAATGTAACGACGTGAGTGTTCTAGCAATGAGTGCACACCGTAGACAAGACCTGTTCTATTTTCCAAAGATTGACTCAATCCAAATCTGAAAGGACTAAAGCAGTTCATGAGTTTTATTCACATTTGAACTCCACTGGAATAAGAGATGCAGGGTCGTCTTCTCTTCCAAGAATGAAGTCTTCAGGTAATGTTTCGGGTGCTATCTGAGCTAACTGATCATCGTAAGAACGCAGGGTCCATAATTTCTCTAATTCATAGGTTTCTCTAGTTTCTGGAAGCATCAAGTGAATCACCATGCTGCCTATCAAGGGGCAGATAAGAGTCACAATGAAGAAACAGTTCAAGTCCTTTTCATCTTGTCACCTCACAGCCCTCTGTTGCTAGTGTCTAACTCTAGTAGCTACAGAAGCACTTCCTGGGAACTTAATAGAGGGCCCCCATCCTAGCAAAATACCACAGAAATACCATAGAGGAGGAGCTGAGAGCAGCTTTGCTTAAAACTGTGGTTCTCAACACGGAACAATATGTGCAATGTGATAAATAAAATGCTTTGAACCAAGCACACATGAATACACAAACCTATGCTATTCAAAATTCCAGTCTTCTGCTCTTCCTATGCCTGCAATGACTTTCACCATCTCTTCAATTAATGCCAAAGTCACATGTACCCCGTCCACCACCTTCCTGATCCGTGTGGCTAGTTAATATATTAACTATATATAGCTAATGTGTAGATATAGTTATTAACATAATATATATATATATATATATATACACACACCTCCAGGAGTGCATTACCTAGAGTATTTTGGTTAGGTGAAGATTTTACACGTGCAAAAAATCTTACGTAGAAATGCATGCAATTTGATTTCAGTCCCTTAATGACTGAAAACAATTCAAGATTAATATGACTATTTGTCAGTAAAATGACGCTAAAATAACTTACCAAAATCCACACAGAGCCAGTCATCTGTGTCCTTCCCTTCAATCTTAACATGAGGCTCACTCCGGCATTTCAGATACTTGTACTGAAAAAAGCCAGGTCCTATGTTAGAGGGAGAGGCTGTGGAGGAAACCTTGCTCTTACTGGAGGGTCTGGTAGGCTTTTTCTGGTCTCTCTCTCCATGATTACTAATAGGGAAACCGTTTCCCCTCTGAATCCTCTCCTCATACGATTATACCGATTCCTCTTAGCCAAATGCTTCTGAGAGGGCCGCCATACTCAATCATGCTTCCCCTCACTCCCAAGGAAGCCAGATGCTTCCTTCCTTTTTTATGGCGAGGTCTTCTCAGTACTGTTCATGTCTATTCCCAACAGACCTACTAATGGTCTGTACCTTCTGTTAAAGCCAACACAGACTAAAAATCAGGCAAGACAAGACCAAGCCAGAAATTCTTAGAAACAAGAAATTACGCCAAGATAAATTATATAGACATCCAATGTTCAATGATGGATAGAACAAGGAAATAAAGGACTTAACCCCACAGACCAGTCAGATCCAATAAACGTTGATAGAACATTGTAGCCAACAGCAGAATACACATTTCTCTCAAATGCACATGGGACATTCTCCAGGATAATACACCACAAGTCTTAATAAATTTTAGATTGAAATACAGTCTATTTTCTGACGGCACCAGAATAAAACTAGTAAATTCACAAAAAATGTTTTGAAATTAGCACACTCTTAACCAATGCGTCAAACAAAAAAATCACACAAGAAAGCAAACCATCTTGAGACAAAAATTCAGAAAACAAAAATTTACGGGATGCGGCAAAAGCTGTGCTATGAGTGAGATTTATAGGTGGAAATGCTTACATTAAAGAAGATCCCAACTCTAACACTGTAAAGGAGAATAAGGAAATACTAAACCCAGAGCTGGCTGACGGAAATAACAAAGTCTGGCTTTCAACAGAGATCTACAAATTGGGACAGATCTTTAGAGAGACATTACTGACTTTAGAGAAATTAAACGAATTTTAAGAATACTATGAGGGGCTGACACTGTGGCATAGCAGGTAAAGATAACCGCCTGCAAATGCCAGCATCCCATATGAAGTCTCGGCTGTTCCACTCCCTGCCAATGCGCCTTGGAAAGCAGTGGAAGATGGCTCAAGTGCCTGGGCCCCTGTACCCATGTGGGAGGCCCAGAACAAACTCTTGGCCGCGGATGGGCTCAGCTCCAGCCGCTGCAGCCTGGGGAGTGAACCAGCCGGTGGAAGATCTCAATATCTCTCTCTCCCTCCCCCTCTCTCTAACTGCCTCTCAAATAAATAAATCTTAAAAAAAAAAATTACTATAAAATTGGATAATCTAGGCTAGATGAAATAAGTACCTACAAACACACACCCTACCAGGACTGAACATTAAGAAACACGTGTGTGCAGTCTGAATAGGCCTATAACTAGGGAAGCGACTGAGTCAGGAGTCAACCTCTAAATAGTGAAAAGGCCTGCACCATGTGGCTTTGCTGGTCAATTCTAGCAAATATTTAATACCAGTGCTCCTCAACTTTGAACAACAACAAAAAAGGAGGGAACACAGCTTCCTAACTCATTCTGTGGGCACAACTTTAGCCTGTTGGTCTGTAGTTTTCTAATAAGCCTACTTATTTGACAGGAAAGTCCTCAGCCATATTTTAGCAAAGCAAATTCAGTAGCATATTAAAAGGATTATACACTATGACCAAGTGGGATTTCTGAGTGTGCACAGAGTCCAGCACAGGAAAACTAATCAATGTCAGATGCCATATTAGCAGAATGAAGGCAAAGATTCCCCATGATCAGAACTGATGCCCTCGACATAATGCACTTTCACATTAGAAACACCCAACAGAACAGGAATAAAAGGAAACTTCCTCAGTGTACCAAAAGCCATACAGTGACAGCACACAGCTACCGCTCAAAGGTGAGACTGAAAGCTCCCCAGCTAAGATCAGGAGCAAGCCCACTTTTGTTACCTCTATATGACATGGAATGAGGAGTTATGACCAGAGCAATTAGGCAAGAAAAATAAAAGCATCCAAATTTAAAAGGAAGAAGTAAAATGTTGTTTGCTGAAAGCATGATAGGTAGAAAGTCCTAAAGATTCCACACACACAAAAAGAGGATTAATTCAGTAAAATTGCAGGCTTACAAAATCACCCAAGTTCAGTTGCATTTCTACACACTAACAATGAACAACCTGGAAATGAAACTAGGAAACGAGTTCCACTTAGAATAGCCTTAATAAATAAATAAATAAAACCCTCAGGAATAAACTACAGAGGTCACATGCTTATGTCCTGAGACACTAAACACTGCTTAAAGAAATCAGAGAGACCAATAAACAGAGAAGACCTGGTAATGTTAAAATGTGAAAACTACCCAAAGCAGCCTACAGATACAATGCAGTCCCTATCAACATCCCAACAACAGTTTTCAAATGCAATCCATCAAAATTCGTATGGAGGGGGGTCGGCTTTGTGGTGCAGTGGGTTAAGCCACCACCTGTGATGCTGGTATCCCATATGAGTGCCTGTTTGAATGCTGGCTGCTTCACTTCTGACTTAGCTTCCTGCTAATGCTACTAGGAAAGCAACAGATGATGCCAGGGTCCCTGTACTCATGTGGGAAACCCGGATGGAGTTACAGGCTCCTGGCTTCAGCCTGCCCAGCCCCTACCACTGGGGACATCTGGGTGAACTAACAGATGCAAGATCTCTCTCTCCTCTTTTTTCTGTAATTCTGTCTTTCAAAAAGATAAATCTTAAAATATATGGAATCTCAATGGATCCTTAACAGCAAAGATATCTTGAAAAAAGAACAAAGTTGGTGGTTTTACATTTCCTGATTTTCAAAAACTTACTACAAAGCCAAAGTGATCACAATGCTATGGTACTACTGGAGTACATACAAGCATGTAAGACAATGGAGTAAAACTGAGAACCAGAAATAAACCTTCACCCACTTGGTCAGATGGTTTTCAACAAGGGGCCATGATCGTAAAGTGGGCAAGAGCACAGTCTTCGGCAAGTAGTGCTGAGGAAACCGGCTATGCACCTGGAACACCCTATACCTGTACCAAATGAAGTCAAAATGGGTTAAATACCCAAACAGAGGTCCTGAAACTAGACAGCCCTGAGGAGAACACACAGGAGGAAAGCTTCATGACACACTAGTTTGGCATTCATTTCTTGGCTATGACACTAAAGTCACAGGCAACAAAAAAGAAACAAATTGGATTAACCAAAATTAAATACTTTTGTGCATCAAAGAACACTACCAACAGAACAGAAATGCAACCCAAGAGTTGTAAGAAATATTTGCAAATCCTATTTGACAGTGGATTAATAGCCAGAACATAGAACACAGGCGAAAAAAAAAAAAAATCAAACCTGGGCAAACAACTTAATTATACATTCTTCAAATATATACAAATGGGGGCCGGTGCTATAGCACAAGTTAAGCCTCTGCCTGCAGCGCCAGCATCCCATATGTGCACTGGTTCAAGTCCCAGCTGCTCCACTCCAGAGCCAACTCCCTGCTAATGGCCTGGGAAAGCAGTGAAAGATGGCCCAGGTGCTTGGACCCTTGAACAAACGTGGGAGACCCAGAAGCAGCTCCTGGCTCTGGATCAGCCCAGCTCCAACTGTTGTGTCCATCTGGAGAGTGAACCAGCAGATGGAAGACTTCTATCCCTCCCTCTTTAACTCTGCCTCTCAAATAAATAATAAATAAATCTTTAAAATATATATGTATACATAAACAAATGGTCAGTAAACATAAAGTGCTGTACAGCACTGTTACAAAAATGCAAATCACAACTACAATGAAATATCACTTCATTCCCATCAGGGTAGCTATTACCAGAAAAACAGCAAATGTTTCCTAGCATGTGAAGCAACCAGAACCCTGGTCCCCTGAAACTTTGAGAACAGAATCACCACATAAGTCAGCAACTGTACTTCTGAATATATACCCAAAGGACTTAAAAGCAGGGGCACGAACAGGTTATTTCTACACCCGTGTCTGTAGCAACACTGTTAACAGCTGAAAAGTGAAAGCAATCCAAGAGTCCATCCGTGGGTAAATGGGATATTTACATCCAGCCTGGAGGAAATTCTGGCACATAGAACAAAGAGGAACCCTGCAGACATTACACTACATAAAAGGAGGTCACCAAATAAATACTGTATGCTTCCATTCCTGTGAGATACTTAAGAGTAGTCACATTCAGGGGCCAGTACTGTGGCACAGCAGGTAAAACCGCCACCTGCAGCGCCAGCATCCCATATGGGCACTGGTTCGAGTCCCGGCTGCTCCACTTCCAATCCAGCTCTCTGCTATGGCCTAGGAAAGCAGTAGGAGAGGGCCCCTGCACCTACCTGCATGGGAAGACACGGAGGAAAGCTCCTTGCTTCAGATTGGCGCAGCTCCGGCTGTTGCGGTCAACTGGGGAGTGAACCAGCGGATGGAAGACCTCTCTGACTCTGACTTTCAAATAAATAAATAAATAAATCTATCTTAAAAGAGTAGTCTCATTCAGAGAGCAGAAAATAGATGGATGGTGACCTGGGGAAGAAAGGCCGGTTTCAGTTTTGAAGACAAAGTTTGGAGATGGCAGCGATAATGACTCCACATCAATATGAATGTACTTAAAACGGTACGCCCGTTGCCAGAAACAACAGCTTTCTTGATTTTGCATTTCTTTCTCATCTAAAATTTTCTAACAATATTTTCTATTCCTTTACTTTTCCATCCGCAAGTCCAATGGTAACTTTCTGTCTTCATCTTACTCCATATCTCACTATTACACCTGATAGAGACCTGACTTTTTTTAAAAGATTTATTTATTATCTGTTTGAAAATCAGAGTTACAGAGAGAAGGAGAGAGTTATCTTCCATCTACTTCACTCCCCGGATAGCCACAATGAACAGGTTGAAGCCAGGAGCTTCTTTCTGGTCTCCCATATGGGGGTGGCAGGGGCCCTAACATTTGGGTCATCCTCACTGCTTTTCGTAGGCCATTATCAGGGAGATGGATGGGAAGTGGAGCAGCCAGGACACAAGTGAGTGCAAACATGAGATGCTGGTGTCGCAGGCAGCGGCTCTGCCCACTGTGCTACAGTGCTGGCTCCTGTCTTCTAACTCTTGTCTGGATTCTCGTTTTCCTGTCTCTCCAATCACCCCTCTTGGGGACTCTTCCTCTGCTCTGCAGTCACACACGGGGGCTCTGTCTGTAGCCGCCTCTTACTTTATGACCCTTCTCTGGCCGACCTCACATATTCTTTTGGCCTCATCTGTTTACTTTATGTCCAATTTTCAACAGAATAAGAGCTATTCCCTTGAGAACCAGTCAGAGTCTTCCAGTTTCTTGTTTGCTTTTTATTTATTTGAAAGGCAGAGAAAGAGACAGGCAGGAGAAAGTGGAAAAGATCGTCCATCAACCGGTTCACTCCCCAAATGCCATCAACAGTGAGGGTGGGGTCAAACCAAATCCAGGAGTCAAACTCCATCCAGGTCTCCCACGCCCTTGGGCCAATGGAGGTGGGACCAACCCCAGCACTCCGATATGGCACGTGCCCCACAAGCGGCAGTTTAACCTGCTGTGCCACAGAGCACCTCCGTTTCTTCTTTATGCTGATTCAGATTTAATCCGATTGGAAAATGCACTCCTTTCCCTTTCTTCTGACTGGTGAAATCACAGGGCACAGACCACATCTTCCCAACACCAAGCACAGAGCTTGGGAACAATGGGCATGCTCCAACATTGAAGTCAACTTCTAGGCCAGCACTATTCCATCAGACTTTCTGCAGTTACGGAAATGTTTTATGGCCATCTGATATGGTAGACGTTAGCAACATGGGGCAGCTGAGTGCCTGAAACGGGGCTAGCACAACTGAGGGACTGAATTTTTTATTTTAATTTAGAATTAAAAAGCTGTGTGTGGTGTGCAGCTACCGAATGAGACAGCGCTCCTGCAGAAATCCCTCTGGCTTCCACTGTCTTCTAGCTTGCCCGAGTGACCTGTAAGTTTTATCTTGTGGCTACAAGAGACAAGAACTAGAGACACCATGACTCAGTAGGGCTGGATGCTGGTTCCATCAAGGAACATACAGCACGCTCGTGCAGATTCTGCCATGGCGGCTTTCTCCTGTAACCCACATGACAGGAGTACTGTCTAACTGTTGCTCCCGATGCACTCACAGTTCCACCCAATTCATGGCCCAAGCGAGAAGAGAAAGCACCTTACCATCTTCACAAGGTAGCAGGCCATGGCATGTAAGTGTCGTGTGGACGTTCCACTAGCAATCACAAAGTAGTCTGTGTACTTCATCTCTGGGGGGACCTGGATCACACAGATGTCTCTTGCATTTTCTTGTCTCAGAAGGGAAACCAGCAAATCCACGTCAAACTTGGGACCAGTATGATCTGGAATGCACGGATATCTGTGTCCGAGACCTGGACGCCCCGAGACCAGGCAGCAGACAGTGAAACCACATTCAGATCCGAACGCTGCTCCACAGCAGGGCCCAGGCTTCCGGGAAGCTGGCCCGGATATCGTGGTCAAAGGCACGGCTCCACTTTCCCGGTCAGAGCGCTCATCCTTTGCTGTTACCACATCCCGCGAGACCCGCTGGTGCTGACATGAACCACCCACCCAGACACAGCGATGCTGAAAAGCACATAAATAAACGAAATTAAGAAAAACACTGGCACCAGCCGGAGCGGCGTTGCTGTCCCGGGGCATATCAAATCACATCTCAGCCATAAAGCCACGGCACTGGCACTGGAACCACCAGCCGCAGCGTCTGGTGCACACCCTTCAAATACACCCAGCAGAGCTGGCGTCGCCTCAAGTCCACAGCAGCCACCGATTCTCATCTTGAGCCCCCGAGTTAGTCTTAGGAAGCCATTTAGGCTACTAATAACTAATCTACGAAAATCCCTCCCCCCCGTAGAGAACTAAATACTCTGGTCCCCGGTGAGTCTGTTCCGCTCTCCTAAGGCTCAGGGCACCCGGCCCGCGCCCTCCCGGAGTCGCTAACTTCTGTCTGCCTAAAGTCACCGGAGGACCCTCGCGAGGCTCCGTCCCCTACCTGCATGGCCTCCGACCCGTTCCCCCGGCCCGCGGAAGAGCGCGAAGGGGCGGTTCTGACGTCCACGCCTCAGCCCCCAGTGGCACAGCTTCCACCGGGCGCCAACCACCTCGGAAGCCCCCCACGGCTCTGGGCCCAAGTGAGCTGTGACGCTAAGGGAAACGGATAAGGCAGAGAAGCCAGGGCCTCCTGGGCCAGGACGTGGCTCACGGCTGCGCCGTGTTTCTCCTCCACGCCCGCCCCGTACCTGCCGAGCCCGACTCCGGCCGTCCCTCGTCGGCTGCACCCGCCTCCGTCCCCTTTTCCAGCCTGGGACCCACGCGTAGGCCGCGCACAGGGCTCGCGGCCAGGCAGGCCGGGCCGGGCGCCGGGGCCGAGGGAAGACGCCCCGCTGCCAGCAGCCGACGCCGGGACCCGGCCCCTAGCGCGGGCCCAGCTCCCGCGCACAGCGGCCGGCGCCCCAGCAGCGGCCCGAAGAGCCTCAGCGCTCGGCATCCGGGCCCCATCGCCGCCGCCGTGCGTGGACGTCGGGGGGTGGAGCTTCACGGAGCGCGAGCAGCCTCCGCGCCTCTCCATTGGCCTGGCCCACCCGGCGCGGCTGGCAGCGTCTACGCCCGCCGAGGGGGCGGAGTCAGGCCGTGGGCGGGGCCTGGGGCTCGGCCCGGGGCCCGGGAGCAAGAGGCGGGAGTGAGGGGCGGGGGTGACAGCCCGCTCCGCCCTGGGTCGCTCTGTCACTGTCTTCTCTTTTCCTCGGAGGGGACGGGCGCCGACTCCGTCGGCTGAATGCAGTATTTGTGGCGGTTCTCTGCCCAGCTGCTGTTGGTTCCCGTGGAATGAGGGCGCATGAGAACCGCCGTAAGCACCTGTGTGCGCCACCCCGAACAAGGCGTATTTTTGAACCTCACTTGTTTCCCCGCTAGCCTGAGGTGGCTGTTCCATCCCGCTTCTGCCTGACGTCGGTGCCGTGTTCCCAGCCTCGTCCCGGCATCCCCAACCCACTTTCCCATCCCAGGCGATGGAGCCTCACGGCCCTGCCGACAGAAGAAGCAGGTGCTGTACAAAGGTTAACACGCGGTTTGCTCCGGGCAGAGCAGGAGTGACCCGGGCCCCGGTGACCCAAGGCCGACAACCATCCCTGAGTCTTGGGAGGTGTTTGAGAGTGATTAGAATCTGGTTAGAATGTACACATTCCACGACAGCAAATGTTCATGAACTATTACGCAGCGAGCACACATTGGCTCAGCCTGGAGAGGCAGACTAGGTAACTGGGGGAGAATGTCTCAGGAGAGGGTGAGTACACTTTATAAAAATTATTCATTTGCCGGCGCCGCGGCTTACTAGGCTAATCCTCTGCCTAGCGGCGCCGGCACACCGGGTTCTAGTCCCGGTCGGGGCGCCGGATTCTGTCCCGGTTGCCCCTCTTCCAGGCCAGCTCTCTGCTGTGGCCAGGGAGTGCAGTGGAGGATGGCCCAGGTGCTTGGGCCCTGCACCCCATGGGAGACCAGGAAAAGCACCTGGCTCCTGGCTCCTGCCATCGGATCAGCGCGGTGCGCCGGCCGCAGCGCGCCGGCTGCGGCGGCCATTGGAGGGTGAACCAACGGCAAAGGAAGACCTTTCTCTCTGTCTCTCTCTCTCACTGTCCACTCTGCCTGTCAAAAAAAAAAAAATTATTCATTTATTTATTTGAAAGGCAGAATGCCAGAGATCTCCCATCCGCTTGGGTCACTCCCCAAATGCCCACAACAGCTGGGGCTGTGCTGAGCCCAAAGCTGGGAGCCTGGACGGAATTCAAGGGTCCCCCACGGGTATCAGGGACCCAACTTGAGCCTCCCAGGGTCTGCGTTAGCAGGAAGCTGGAAATGGGAGTGCAGCCAAACACTCCAATCTGAGACACAAGTGTCCTAAGCAGCAGACTTTTTAGAAATTTATCTACTGATTTAAAGGGTAGAGTGACAGAAACAGGAGGGAGACAGAAATCCTCCATCCACTGGTTCACTCACCAAATATCCAAAGTCAGGAGCCTGGAACTCCATCCGGGTCTCCCACATGGGTGGCAGGGGCCCAAGCACTTGGGCCATCTTCTGCTATTTTCCCACGTGCGTTAGCCAGGAGTTGGATCAGAAGTGGAGCAGCTGGGACTTGAACAGACACTCATATGGGATGCTGGCATCACAGGCAGTGCCTTAACCCACTGCACACTCCCCCCCCCCCCCCAAGCAGCACCTTATCCACGAAGCCAAACACTGCGCGGTGCCCTTCGCTGCTGTTTGGTGCTGAGCCCCCCACCCCCAGCAGTGTAAGCCTCCTCCGCACGGCATGTGGCAGGCATGTGGTGGACGCAAAGCTTGTTCCTGAACTGCAGCTGCATGAGCTGTGCCCGCCCCTACATGTGATGACAGGAACTTCCCTTCTTGCAGATTCATCTCCCCTGCAAATGAAACGCGCCCGCCTGCTGCAGCTCGGGAGTCGGGGCTTTGGAAATGATTCCCCGCGGCCTCCTTATTTGCTGCAGACAAATTAGTGTGTGTGACTACGTCCTCGGCTGGAGGTTTTGATTTCTTCTCACCAAGAAGCGAACCGTTCTGGTTTGGCGCCAGCTGGAGAGAGTTCCAGAGCCTGCGGTGCAGGAGGTCTCTGCAAAGGGAGGCGCCTGCTCCTTTCTCCAGCGAGCCTGTGGGGCCAGTGTGCAGGCTCCCGTCCCCATGACGCCGCTCAGGCAGCCTTGATCCCTCAGCTTCCCGAGCCACTTTTCACTCTGAAGCTGGGTCTCTGAACACCCACAAGGTCCCATTGGATGGCTCGGGCCTGCCATGCAGCCAGGCTCTTTAAAACAAAACCAAAACGAAAACCAAAAAACAGGGGCTGGCCCTGTAGTGTAGTGGGTGGGGCTGCCGCCTGCAGTGCTGGGCGCCAGTTTGAGTGCCGGCTGCTCCACTTCCCATCCAGCTCTCTGTTATGGCCTGGGAGAGAGTGGAAGATGGCCCAAGTCCTTGGGTCCTTGCACCTGCCTGGGAGACTCAGAAGAAGCTCCTGGTTCCTGTGTTTGGATCGGCACAGCTCTGGCTGTTGCAGCCTTCTGGGAAGTGAACCATTGGATGGAGGACCTCTATCTCTATCTCTGCCTCTCTGTAACTCTGCCTTTCAAATAAATAAATAACTAAATCTTTAAAAATAAAACAAAATAAATAAAATTTAAAAAGTTACTTGAAAGGCAGAGTTACAGAGAGAAAGGGAGAAACAGAGAATGACGGAGATTGAGAGAGGTCTTCCGTCTGCTGAGTCAGTCCCCAAGTGGCCACAATGGCTGGGGCTGAGCCAGGCCAAATCTGGGAGCCAGGTGCTTCATCTAGGTCTCCCACATGGGTGCAGGGGCCCAAGAACTTGGTCCATTCTCTGCTGCTTTCCCAGGCCATCAGCAGGGAGCTGGATCATAAGTGGATCAGCCAGGAATTGAACCGGCTCCCATATGGGATGCTGATGTCTCACGTGGCAGCTTAACTCACTACACCACAGCGTCAGCGCACAGCCAGGCTCTTGTTTTTCCTCATCCTCACAACGATGGCCGCGCTTGCTCCTGATTCTGCCGTACTAGGTGCTGCTCGGGCACAGTCTGCGTGTGCTGGTCTTCTGTGTAGACCTGGGATTTGCTCCTCTCCCCACCCCAAGATCCTCCCCAAGTTCAAGCCAATACACATTCTGGGCCAGGTTCTGGGCTGAGGCCAGAGAGAGGGAAGGAGAATAAAACCCAGTGCCTGTGCCCAAGGGCCTCCCAGACGAGGGGAGGCCATGACCAGACCACCGGAAATCAGTACCTCATACCTGTGTTTGCAAGAGGAGACTCCCAAATGCCGAAAGGCAGCCAGCAACCGCCCTGTGGGGACTGGAGAAGCCTCCAGGAGGAAGGGGTGTTCCAACCGGGCTGGAGGAAGAGGCAGAGGGGCGGAGAGTGGGCCACAGGGCTCTCTTGTCCAACGACAGGCCGCTCCTTTCACATTGCACTCAGAGTGAACAGCAGTCCCCGAGGAGCTGTGCAGTGATGTTCCAGGCTGGGGCTATCGCCGTGAGGGCACGGCCGGGATGCCCATGCGTTGATTGACGTCCATAGCTGTCCGGGCCTAGGAAGCAGCCCCAGGGGTGAAGTGTGGTATTCAACGAGGACTCAGAGGTTCCGAAGCCTCCCATACCCCAAATCCGAGTCAGAACCCAGCCCTTCCTCGGGTCCTGAGATGAGACCTTGGGTTTTTCTGTTTCCGCCAAAGCCTGCCTCCTAGGGTGGGGGGAGGGGAGCTCTGGCTTCTTCCATTAAAGTCCATCAACCAGCTGCTAAGAATTATTGCTTGCTCTTAGTGCCAGTTTTATGAGGTTCTTGTTTCATAGCTGCTATGAGACGTGGGTAATGATGCACAGCTGATGAGCATAACCCCCGATGGCTATACAGCCCAGGGCCAGGGCTGCGCTGGCCACGCACCACAGAACCCCTCTGGTCACCTCGTGTCCCCAGCCGGACACTCCCCAGGGAGCTTGCAGTCCGTGCCAAGTCCCAGCTGGCCCCTTCCCACTACGGAGTGCTCCCACAGGGCTGGGGCACCCACGAGGGTGATTTATCTGCCTGAAGAGGTGAAGAGAAACCTTGTAGAAGGGCTGAGCTTGAACTTGGGCCTTGGGGTCTCACTTGACGATAGCTGCTCACCGTCATGGTTAACTGCTTAGTTCTCCTGTCTCCTGCATGGCTTCGCAGATCCAAGCTGCAGAGTTCTGGGAGGTGTGGCCAATGCACTTAGGGACACTCGGGGCTCATGTGTTCATCCTGGATCGACTACCAGGAGGCCTCCTTATCTCGCTGGGGGAAGGTCTGAGCTGGAGTCCAGCAAGGTGAGAGGGCTCAGAGACACACTGCAAGTGTCTGCTCCCTGTGGCCGGCGCAGCTGCTGCTGTTAGCAGCAAGGTGACAGCATCAAAGGCGCAGCTACTCAGGGACCAACAACGTGTAGAACTTCTGTATGCTCTCATTATATTCACTTATGCATGCAAGACACATTTTTTTTTCCCCAGGGGCCAGCATTGCGGCACAGCAGGCTAAGCTGCTGCCTGTGACATCGGCATACCATATCACAGTGCTGGTTTGAGTCCCAACTGCTCTGCTTCTGATCCAGCTCCCTGCTAATGTGCCCAGGAAAGCAGCAGAAGATGGCCCAAGTGCATGGGCCCCAGTCACCCATGTGGGAGAGCTGGGTGGAGTTCTGGTTCCTGGCTTCATCCTAGCCCCCGGCCCTGGCTGTTGTAGGCATTTGAGGAGTGAGCCGATGGAAGGAAGATCACTCTCTGTTTCCCTACCGCCCTCCCTCCCTCCCTCTCTCTCTCTCATTAAACAAACAAACAAACAAACAAACATTTTTAAAGGTGTCTACATGGAGAACTAAAGCATCAACAAGGTTACCCAGACGACGAAGAGAGGAAGCAGAGAAAGCACCTGCAAATGTCCTGTAGCCAGACAGCACATTTAAGACCTGGAGGATGAGGGAAGGTGACGAGGGAGTAGGCGTGGGGGGGCGAACAAACATTGGAGCCTAAGGACTTGCGAGCTGTGCTGAGGAGCTCGGGCATTACCCTGATAGCCCTGAGGAGCCACCAAAGTAGGGGAGTAATGTGGTTAGAATTGTGTGTTAAAAGATCAACCAGGGCTGGAGCTGGCACCGTGGCGTTCTGGGTTAATTCTCCGCCTGTGGCACCAACACCCCATATGGGCACCGGTTCTAGTCCCGATTGCTCCTCTCCCAGTCCAGCTCTCTGCTGTGGCCCAGGAAGGCAGTGGAGGATGGCCCAAGTGCTTGGGCCCTGCACCCGCATGGGAGACCAGGAGAAACACCTGGCTCCTGGCTTCGGATCTGCGCAGCTCTGGCCGTAGTGGCCATTTGGGGAGTGAACCAATGGAGGGAAGACCTTTCTCCCTCTCTCTCTCTCTCTCTCTCTCTGCAACTCTGTCAAGTAAATAAATAAATAAGTCATTAAAAAAATTATCAACCGGGGTCCAGTACGGAGGAAGAGAATGGCAGGAGGCCATGCTGCTGGGAGACCGAGCAGAGGCTGCTGCCATCTTGCTGTGACGGGGCCTGGAGCAATGGCAGAGAAGATGGAGAGAGACAGATGGAGTTAGAGATGTGTAGAAAGAAAAACACACAGGATGCTGGGATTGATGGCTTCTGAGGGGTTCTGAGGATTCCCTTAGTGCTGGTATCAGCTCGGCTCCGGTGAGGACCTCATGGCGGATGGCACCGCAGTGGCAGTAGCTATGTGGGAATGAGGGGTCACATTGCCAGACAGGAACCAGAGGGCAGCGCAGGGGCCAGGTTTGCTCTTTTTATTTTATTTTATTTTTTTAATTTTTTGCCAGGCAGAGTGGACAGTGAGAGAGAGAGACAGAGAGAAAGGTCTTCCTTTTGCCGTTGGTTCACCCTCCAATGGCCGCCACGGCTGGTGTGCTGCGGCCGGCGCACGGCACTGATCCGATGGCAGGAGCCAGGTACTTCTCCTGGTCTCCCATGGGGTGCAGGGCCCAAGCACTTGGGCCATCCTCCACTGCACTCCCTGGCCACAGCAGAGAGCTAGCCTGGAAGAGGGGCAACCGGGACAGAATCCGGCGCCCCGACCGGGACTAGAACCCGGTGTGCCGGCGCCGCAAGGCGGAGGATTAGCCTAGTGAGCCGCAGCGCTGGCCTAGGTTTGCTCTTCCACAACAACACCCGCACGAGGGCGAACTCAAGGTCGCCTGAGAACTACCTAATCCCTTCTGAGGGCAGCATCCCCAAAGACCTCCTCAGTCCCCATAGCCCTACTTCTTCAAGTTCTGCAACCTCCCAACACTGCCACATGAGGACCAAGCTTCCAAGACAGGCACCCTTGGGGGACAGCCCATGCCTGTGCTATTCAGTCCATCCCCTTGTCTCTGTCTTTGAGAATTTCTGTTCCTGTGATCTCTCTCTAATAAATTCACAGTTGGTAACTCCCAAATTTTTTGTGAAAATTGTCAGAACCAAAATGGAGTCACCTGTGTCAACCCTAACAAAAATGAATCAAGCCAGGGCAGGAGTTTGGAGTAGCAGTCAGGAAGCCTCTTGGGATGCCCACGTCCCATACAGAGTGCCTGCGTGTCATTCCTGGCTCCACTTCCCGATTCCAGCTTCCTGCTACCATGCACCTTGGGAGGCAGCAGGTGATGACCTAAGTAGTCAGACCCCTGCCACCATATAGGAGATCCAGATCAAGTTCCCAGCTCCTGACCCAGGTCAGCCTGGCCCAGCCCTGACTGTTGTGGGCATTTGGGGAGTCAACCCATGGGTGAGAGATCTCTGTGCGTCTGTCTCTCTGTTTCTCTGGCTTTCAAACAAACAAATAACAAAACATAAAGCCAGGAGGATATAAAAGCAGGAGTCTTAGTATTAATTGCTTGACTGTAACCATCACTAAAGGCTCAGCCAGAACCCCAGCTTGCACAAGGACAACCAAAAACTTCTATCCCAAGCTCTTCCATAAGACATCTGCCGCAACTGCTCATTCTCAAACTGATATCATCCTTCTGATTAATTGTGGTGACAAAAGATTATTGTTTCAAAATAGCTCCTGTAATCCTACTCATTTTTACCTTTAAAAACCTCCCCCTGCCTCAGCCTTTCCATTCACCCATCGCGTCCTTCACACACACACAGCCCCACTGCAGTGCTGTTCCCAAACGGGACTCGATGCTGCTGCAATTCTAGTGTCTTTGTGTTTCTCTCAGGTGACATATTTCTAGTCCACCTGCTGCCAAGTCTGAACTTGCAAGATAATCACCTGTCTCCACCTGGACGTAGGACAGGCATCGCAAAAGTCAAATGTCCAACATCAAGCTGCAAATGTGCCCTCCTGCTGTCCTCTGACAGCCGACAACTGGACTTCAGCCAAGTCCAGTGGCCCTCAGCACACCCAGACCACTACGTGGTCTTGGAAACACGCTAAGTGCAAGAAGCCACACCAAAGGTGAGATTCCATTCAAGCAAAAGTCCAGTGAGGACAACCTAGAGACAAAGCAGCTTACAGACTGTGCAGGGCTGAGGTGTTTGGGGACAGAAAATGGAATGTGGCTGCTAATGGGCAGTGGGATTTCTCTTAGAGGCAATGGAAATGTTGCAGAGCTGATGTTAGTGTCGGCTGCAAAAATTCTACAAATAAATAAAAAACTCACTGAATTATACTTTGCATAGGCAAAGTATATGGTATGTGAATAGCATTTCAATCCAATTGTTGAAAATAGGTAGTGAGAAAGTGCAGACTGAAGCGGCAGGAGAGTGGTCCAGCAGTTAGGAGGCTGTGTCCCACGTCAGACCACCTGGGTCTGATACCCAGCACCAGACCTGGACTCCAACTTCCTGCTGACATAGACACCGGGTGGCATCAGGATGGCTCAAGTAGCGGGGTTCCTGCCAATCCTGTGGCAGGGCTGGGTTGAGTTCCTGGCTTCCTGGTTCCCAGCTTCAGCCTCAGCCCAACCTGGCTGCTGCGGACATCTGGGGAGTGAACCAGTGGACAGGAGCTCTCTTCTCTCCTCTGCCTCTCAAATAAATACAAATAAAATAGGATAAAGCATAAAGAGACCATTTGCTTCTACAAAGGATGTATTGCTACAGGAATGAAGCCATACTTTCCTGAAGTCATACATTCTATATATTATTCTGAAAGTTTTACCTGTGACCTTATATCCTTGATTCATTTGGAAATGATTTTTATTTATGGTGCGGGGTGAGGACCCTTGCTTCCCTAACATACATATAGTTAGCAGCATTTATTGAGTGATTCCTCTTCCTTTCCTAGCTCTGTGGTGCCATCACTGTCAGATCATCTCTGTACAAATCTGTTCCCAGATTCTCTGTTGTGTCCCATTGGGCTTCTTTGACTTTTTTCTTTGAAAGGCAGAGTTACAGACATGCAGAGGCAGAGAGAGAGAGAGAGAGGTCTTCCATCCGCTGGTCTTCTCCCCAGATGGCCCCAGTGGCCGAAGCTGTACTGATCCAAAGCCAAGAGCCAGGAGCTTCCTCCAGGTCTCCATGCTGGTGCAGGGACTTGGGCCATCCTCTACTGCTTTCCCAGGCTTTAGCAGAGAGCTGGATTGGAAGTGGAGCAGCCAGGACTCAAACCGGCGCCCATATGGGATGCCAGCACTGCAGGCAGCGGCTTTACCTGCTACACCACAGCGCTGGCCCCATGGGCTTCTTTTCTATCACTAACCCAGTGTCACAGGATCTGGGTAATTCTTTACAAGCATCTTCTAGTTTACTGCTTCTCTCTCTAGCTCTGCCCAGTCTGCAGTTAAACCCTTTCTGAAAATGGAAACACACCATACAAAGTATTTATGAAACAATCAAGGAAAATTTGAACACTGACAAGATGACTGATGGTAGGAATTACTGTTAACTATTTTATATGAGAAAATTGCAATGTAGTTTTGACTTTTAAAAGAGTCTTTAGGGGTGGGAAGGCAGCTAGTGATTAAGACGCACCAGCTAAGACACCCACACCCCTATCAGAGTTCCTGACTCCAGAACTTGAACTGGCGCTCTGATACAGGATGCTGGTGTTGCAGGTGGCAGCTTACCCCACTGCACCACAATACCACCCCGTGTACTTGGAATTTTCCACCCTAAAGAGTAAAACCAAGTCAGCAGCATCAGAGACTGCTCCATTTCTCTTGGTTTCCTCTCCAGGAGGTTACAGAGCTAAGTGTGCCAAGCCAAGGTGGATCCTCTCACTTCTTCGGCACAGTTTCCTCTTTGACAGCCCTAGGTGGATGACACACGCTTTCTTTGTATTTGGTATCTGACAGTGTCTGATTAAAGTCAGACTCTTTAATGACTCCTCCCAACTCATTCAGCCGGGACTGTCCCGCACCTGTGTTCTGTTGGGGGGCGGGGGCTGTTGGTGTTCTTTGTGATCCCACATGCTGGAGATCTTATCTATGGAAATTCCCTGAGGCTTAGCACTCCTGCAGAGAAAGTTTGTACAGCTCTCAGCAGGCACAAGGAGGCACAGGCAGAGGCGCTACTCACCCAGGCTACCTTAATGAAAGGTTGAGTGGCTTTGCAGGCTCTGCAGTGTGAATTCCCACAGGCCGAGCCCTCTCTGGGGGGCTTTCTCTTTTCCTCCACTGAGGGTGTGGTGGGAAGGGTGTGGGTGTGTTCTCCCACTCGTCCAGGCTTCATCATTTATTTATATTTTTTTAAAACATTTATTTTGAGAGGCAGGGAGACAAACAGATAGACTGGGCTGGGCCAAAGCTAGGAGCCAGGAACTCAATGCAGGTCTCCCCAGAGGGTGGCAGGGACCCAGTGCCTGGGCTGTCACCTGGGTGGAGCCGTTCTAGGGTTTGCATTAGCAGGAATGTGGAAGCAGGAGCCAGGTATTGGACCCAGGCACTTGGTTGAAGGACATGGGCATCCCAACCACTGGGATGAATGCCTTCCTCCTTTGTCTGTGTTTATCCCAAAGTACAGGCCTCTGAACCCAAGTTCTGGGCCAGTGGGGATGCACACCCAGTTCCGGGAGGCAGTGGCTCCACTGCTTGCTGCCCACTGTCCTGCACAGATGTGTGTTCCTGAAGTTCTGCCCATGAAAGAATCCCTTTGATTTGCTGCCAGTCCCATCAGACCTGCAAAAGATGCTTTTTCTTTGCGGTCCAGCATTTTCGGTTCTACTACAATGTTTCCTTGCACTTTTTTTTTTTTTTTGACAGGCAGAGTGGACAGTGAGAGAGAGAGAGAGAGAGGTCTTCCTTTTTTGCCGTTGGTTCACCCTCCAGTGGCCGCCGCGGCCGGAGCGCTGTGGCCGGCGCACCGTGCTGATCCGAAGACAGGAGCCAGGTGCTTCTCCTGGTCTCCCATGGGGTGCAGGGCCCAAGCACCTGGGCCATCCTCCACTGCCTTGCCGGGCCACAGCAGAGAGCTGGACTGGAAGAGGGGCAACCGGGACAGAATCTGGCGCCCTGACCGGGACTAGAACCTGGTGTGCCGGCGCCGCAGGCGGAGGATTAGCCTATTGAGCCGTGGCGCCGGCCATGCACTGCTGCTTTCAACATCTGTTCCACGTTTTTACTGGGACCAGATCTGACAACAGGAATTTTTTTATTCCCCTCGTGAGTCATTTGCAGCTGGAATTAAAGAACCCAGTACACTGGAACAGTGGGCAGGCCCTCTCCAGTTGTCCTGCTTTATATGTGTATGTGTGTATAAAGGAAAGAGACAGAGAAACAGACGCACAGAGAGAGATCGTCCATCCAGCGATCTAATCTGCAAATGCCTGTGGTACCTGGGACCAGAGCCAGGCCAAAGCCAGGAACCCAGAACCCAAACCAGGTCTTCCATGTGGACGATAAGGACCCAACCACTTGGGCCATCACATGCTGCCTCTTAGGTGAGCATTAGCAGGAAGCTGGAATCAGGAGAGGAACCAGGACTCAAACCCAGCCATACTGACATGGAACGTGGGTGTCCCATGGGGACATCTTTTTTTATTAATTTATTTATTCATTAATTTAAAAGGCAGAGAGAGAGGGAGAGATCTTCCATCCACTAGTTCTTTTTCTAAATGCCTGGTCGGGGCCAGACTGAAGCCAGGAGCCTTGAACCCCACCCAGGTCTCCCATGTAGCAGCATCTGGGCCATCATCTGCTGCTTCCCAGGTGCATCAGCAGGAAGCTGGATCAGCAGTGGAGCAGAGGAACTCAAACTGCTGCTCACACGGGCTGTGAGCGCTGCAAGGGGCAGTTCAACCCATAGTGCCACAGCACCAGCCCCGTGGGAGCCTCGGGTGCTCCACCAAACACCTGCTTCACAACGCAGCCTTGTGGTGTGACAGCTCTCTTCTGTCCCTGCAGTCTGTCCCCTGAACTGTGCAGGCTCTGGGTGGCACAGGCAATGCCAGTGGGATACTCCAGAAATTATGTGTTCAGCTGCCCACACAGGGAGGTTTGTTGCCTTGCTGGGACACAAAAAAGGCTTGAACTTGGTGTTGCTTTGCTGTCGCTGTCACCCTGGGTCTGCTCTTCTCTAGGTTACTACATCAAGAGAGGTTTGTCTAGGAGTGACGGCGAGCAACGCGGGGCTCCTGAGCCAGGTTTTCCCCACCTGACTGCGGGCATGGCTCCTATAGCGGCTCTAGGGGGTTTGGGCGTCGTGGGCTTTAATGAGAACAATTCTTCTACATGCAGCAGTGAATCAAGCGAGCAAATCCCAGAGGAAGACCTGGGTTGCGTTTGTGGGATCTTAAAGAGCTGTCAGCCAGAGTCGCCTTGCAGCAGCTGTTTGATTACTGAACTGAATTAAATGGCTCCCAAGGGTCTTTGATGCCCAAAAGGAACTGACAGGCACTCTGGAATGCTGGGGAGTGTATGAGACCAGTCTTTGGGCTCCTGGGGCTTATCACATAGAGGAGGAAAAAATAGCAACACGTGAGACAGGAAAATGACAAGAAAGGACTTCCACATCAAAGCAGAACTCCAAACCCCTTCACACTTCTCCCAGCAACAGACCTCCTCTTGAATCTGAATGAGATTGGGTTTCCACCAATTAAAAAAAGGCAGCTGAAATGACACAAGGTGACATAAAGTGACACTCACGGTTAGGCAGAACAGGCTGGGCAGCCGCCACGTGCCTCTCTGGATTGTCCCCTCGGAATGCTCCACCATGCTATGGGGGGTGGGCAGGTGCATGGAGAGGTCATGTGATGCACAGCCTGACAGTCCTTGCTGATCCTACAAAGCCAGTGAGCAGGAAGCGCTCTCTGTGGCTCCCTCTTGTTAGGGATTTTGAGGGTTGTGGAATCTAGGCCTCTTATACTAAAAAACAAAAACAAAAACAAACCAAAATAACAACAACAAAAAATCTTACTTGAAAGGCAGAGAGAGAGAGACAGAGAGAGAGACAGAGACGGAGAGATCTTCATCAGGGTTCCCTCCCCAAATTCCCGCAGCACCAAGGGAGCCCAGAACTCAATCCAGGCCTCCCAGCTGAGTGGCAGGGTCCCCGCTACCTGGGCCATCCCTGCTGCCTCCCAGGGCGTGCATTAGCAGGAAGCTGGATTAGAAGTGAGCGATTCTCAAACCCTAGGGCTCTGATATGGGATGTGGGCATCCCAAGTGGTGTCACGACTGCCTTAGGCCTCTAATTTTAGAAATGAGCCAAAGTACATTTTCTGAATCAGCCACCAAGGGCATGCTCAGTTCAGGGTGGATTCTTAGGAAAAAGCCAAGAGGTCAGAGCTGTGGGTTCTAGAGCTCTGTATTATTTTGAATGCAGTGCCTTAAATGTTAGTTCTGGTCCAAGATGGCGGAATAGCGACAAGGTGGACTGATTTAGGCTGGGCGAAATTGGCGTTGGAAGAGTGGTGAGGACGCACTCTCAGGGTAAAGCTACCGGGGAGCTGCAGTGGGAAATCCTGTGAGGCAGCGGAAACGGCCCAGACCTGTGTAGGGGAGAGCAGATATGCAGCAAAAGACCCACCAGCTTGGATCCGGGGAGGAAGGTGCACGCCCTGGCACCCAGGTGAGCAGACCCGGCGGGCTCATGGCGCTGCTCATACAGCGGGAGGGAGAGCTTAGAGAACTGCACCCTTTAGAGTCCCACCTGGATCACCCAGAGGCGAGGTGGGGGGCTCTCCCTGCCCTCCTCCCACCTCCCACCAAAACAGAGACCGGAAGTCAGCGGTGGGAGGGCTGGAGCCATTTTTGGTTACAGGCAGGTAGCGGCCACCCCAGCACCTATGCACATACCGAAGATTATTGGGGTCGCCCTCCACCCAGGCAGCAACCACAGCGGTTCAGGAGAAACTGAGGGAGACTGCCTCCGCCGTGTCAGTTGCACCCACCTGGCAACGGAGGGGAGGCGGAGCCATCACTAGGGAAGGGAAGTGCCACCTGCCGAGCTCCCCTACGCGCCCAGCGCAAGTGCGAAGCAAGCAGGGCTGCAGCAGGTGAGGACTTCGCCCGCCTGAGAACCACAGATCTGACCAGAGAGAAAAACCTGTGTTCCCCACGGACATCGAGTCTGGTTGGGAGGACCGGGCTCTATGCAATAGGTGGGAGCACACACAGACAGCGGCTCTGGGAACACCTTAGTTTCCGTGTGGACAGAACGGGCTAGAGGGGCCCTGGGAGCTGAGACTGAGAAAACACTGTGACTGCCCGAGAGGAGGCAGGGCGTGCTGGTGCTGGGCGCTCCTGGGTTGTCTAGAGCGGCTCATAGCAGAGGGAACTGTGCTCACGGGAGGACGCCACAGGTCACATGTGTGGTTCATTCGGCGGTGGGGATGAGTATTGAGCGCACCTGGGCATTCCTCAGCTTGGCGGAGCAGGGGTGGTCACACCAACACAGCTGACCATTCCTCTCCATCCAGTTAACCAGAGGAGAGCTACCACGCCCAGCTTGGGTGTCACCCTGGAGACTCGCCCCATCCAGAGCTCCCTGGCAGCACCCACCACACATCTGGTGGTATTCACCGGAAATGTAGATATCCCGCTAAGCCGCATACACACAGATCAAAGATAAAAGCCATCAGACAGAAAAATTTTTTTTACAAATGCCTAAAAATAAATGCAGAAATTCAAGATTCAAAGATAAAGAAGACACTGTGGGCACCCCCAAAGGAACACTTCAACATTTCAATATTAGAACGTGAAGATGGGGGCCAGCACTGTGGTGTAGCAGAGAAAGCCGCCGCCTGCAGTGCTGGCATCCCGTATGGGTGCTGGTTCAAGTCCCAGCTGCTCCACTTCTGATCCAGCTCTCTGCTATGGCCTGGGAAAGCAGTAGAAGATGGCCCAAGACCTTGGGCCCCTGCACCCTCATGGGAGACCTAGAAGAGGCTCCTGGCTCCCGCCTTCGGATCGACACAGCTCCAGCCATTGTGGCCCTCCGTGGAGTGAACCAGCGGATGGAAGACCTCTCTTTCTCTTTGTCTCTCCTTCTCTCTGTGTAACTCTTTCAAATAAATAAATAAAAATTTTAAAAAGATTTATTTATTTAAGAAAAGAATGTGAAGATGAAGAGATTGAGGAAATGCCAGAAATGAAATTCAAAAGATTAATCATTGGATTACTCAAAAGCAACTAGAAGCAAATCCACAAACTAAAGAAAACTGTATATTATATGAATGAAAATTTTTCCCATGAAATCGAGATTTTAAAGAGATATCAAGCAGCCAGTGCTGTGGCATAGCAGGTAAAGCCACCACCTGCAGTTCCTGCATCCCATGTGGGTGCCAGTTCAAGTTCTGGCTGCTCCACTTCTCATCCAGCTCTCTGCTATGGCCTGGGAAAGCAGTAGAAGATGGCCCAAATGTTTGGGTCCCTGCACCCTTGTCAGGGACCTGGAAGAAGCTCCCAGCTCTTGGCTTCGGATTGGCTCAGCTCTGGCCATTGTGGCCACTTGGAGAGTGATCCAGTGGATGGAAGACCTCTCTCTCTCTGCCTCTGTAACTCCACCTTTCAAATAAATAAACAAATCTTAAAAAAAAAAAAAAAAAGAAAGAAAGAAAGAAAGGGCCGGCTCCACGGCTCACTAGGTTAATCCTCCACCTTGCGGCACCGGCACACTGGGTTCTAGTCCCGGTCGGGGTGCCGGATTCTGTCCCGGTTGCCCCTCTTCCAGGCCAGCTCTCTGCTATAACCCAGGAGTGCAGTGGAGGATGGCCCAAGTGCTTGGGCCCTGCACCCCATGGGAGACCAGGATAAGTACCTGGCTCCTGCCATCGGATCAGCACAGTGCACTGGGCAGCCGCAGCGGCCATTGGAGGGTGAACCAATGGCAAAGGAAGACCTTTCTCTCTCTCTCTCTCTCTCTCTCTCTCTCACTGTCCACTCTGCCTGTCAAAAAATAAATAAATAAAAATAAAAATAAATAAAAATGAAATACTAGAAATAAAGAATGGACCATATAAAAAATGCACTGGAAAGCCTTAATAACAGATTGGGTGAGGCAGAAGAAAGAATATCTGAGCTAGGAGAAAAATCTCTTGAAATTTTACAGTCAGACCAAAAACAAGAAGAAGAAATTATAAAACTAAAAACCAGTGTTGGGACATTATCAAATGACCTAACATAAGGTCTTAGGGGTACCTGAAGCTGTGGAAAGAGAGAAGGGACTAGAAGACCTACTTAGTGAAGTAATTACAGAAAATTCCCCCAACTTGGAGAAAGAAAGGAATGTCCAAATACAGGAAGCACACAGAACCCCTAACAGAGATACCAGAAAAGCTCTTCACCATGACACATTGTAATCAAATCTTCCACAGGAAAGCAGAAAGAAAAGATTCTAAAATGTGCATGAGAAAAGCCAGATTACCTTCAGAGGACCTCCAATTAGACTCACAGCTGACTTCTCATCAGAAACTCTACAGGTTAGAAGACAATGGCAAGATAATAGCCCAAATCTTAAGAGAAAAAAAACTGTCAACCCAGAATACTGTACCCTGCAAAGCTCCTATTTATAAATAAAGGTGAAATAAAGACCTTCCATGACAAACAGAAATTGAAAGAATTTGTCACCACTTGTCCAGCCTTACAAAAGATGCTTAAGGATGTGCTGCACACAGAAACACAGACAGCAAAAAAAAAAAAAAAAGCCATCATCATCAGGGCCAGTGCTGTGGTGCAACGGGTTAACGCCCTGGCTTAAAGTGCCGGCATCCCATATAGGTGCCAGTTTGAGTCCCAGCTGCTCCACTTCTGACCCAGCTCTCTGCTATGGCCTGGGAAAGCAGTAGAAGATGGCCCAAGTCCTTGGGCCCCTGGACTCGTGTGGGAGACCAGGAAGAAGCTCCTGGCTCCTGGCTTTAGATCGGCACAGCTCCAGCCGTTACAACCAACTGGGGAGTGAACTAGCAGATCAAAGACCTCTCTGTCTCTCCTTCTCTCTGTAACTCTGACTTTCAAATAACTAAATTTAAAAAAAAAAAAAAAGAATCACAAGAACAAATGTAAATACATAGAGACTGAACAATATGCTCTTTTTAATTTTTTATTTTTTTGACAGGCAGAATGGACAGTGAGAGAGAGAGACAGAGAGAAAGGTCTTCCTTTGCCGTTGGTTCACCCCCCAATGGCCGCTGTGGCCAGCGCGCTGTGGCCGGCGCACCGTGCTGACCCGAAGGCAGGAGCCAGGTGCTTCTCCTGGTCTCCCATGGGGTGCAGGGCCCGAGCACTTGGGCCATCCTCCACTGCACTCCTGGGCCACAGCAGAGAGCTGGCCTGGAAGAGGAACGACCGGGACAGAATCCGGTGCCCCAACCGGGACTAGAACCTGGGGTGCTGGTGCCGCAGGCAGAGGATTAGCCTATTGAGCCGCGGCGCTGGCCACAATATGCTCTTAAATGAACAGTAGGTCATAAAAGAAGTCAAAAGAGAAATCAAAAATTTCTGGAAAAGAATGAAGATGACAATATCTCATACCAAAATTTATGGGATACAGCAAAAGCATTAAGAATGAAGTTCACAGCAATTAGTACCTACATCCAGAAACTGGAAAGTAACCAAATAAATGAGCTGTCAATGCATCTCAAGGACCTAGAAAAACAACAAACCAAACCCCAAATTAGTAGGAGGATAAAAATTATTTGAATAATTAATAATTAAAATTAAGTAAGAAATAAAATTGAAACTAAAAAAACAATACAAAAGGTCAATGAAATGAGGAGCTGATTTTCTGGAAAAAAAAAAAAGACAAAGAGGGAGAAAACCCAAATTAACAAAATCAGAGATGAAAAAGGAAATGTAACAATAGATACCACTGAAATAAAGAGAATTGTCAGGAATTACTACCAAGAACTGTATGCCAACAAATAGGGAAACCTAGAAGGAATGGATAGATTCCTGGACACGTACAACCCATCTAAATTGAATCATGAAGGCATCAAATACCTAAACAGACCAATAACAAAGAGCTCCAGTCAGTAAGAAAGAGATTTCCAATAAAGAAATACCCAGGTCCTGATGGCTTCACTGCTGAATTCTACCAGGTATATAAAGAACTAATTCCATTTCTTCTAATGCTATTCAAAACAATCAAAAAGGAGGGAACCCTCCTGAACTCCTATGAAGCCTGCAACATCTTAATTCCTAAACCTGAAAACAATACAACAGAGAAAGAGAACTACAGACCAATATCCCTGATGAACATAGATGCAAAAATCCTCAACAAAATACTAACCAATTGAATCCAACAACACATCAGAAAGATCATTCATCCAGACCACGTGGGATTTATCCCTGGTATGCAGAGATGGTTCAACATCTGAAAATCAATAAATGTGATAAACCACATTAACAAACTGAAGACCAAAAACCGTATGATTATCTCAATAGATGCAGAGAAAGCATTTGACAAAATTCAACACCCTTTTATGATGAAAGCCTTAAGCAAACTTGGTATAGAAGGAACATTCCTCAACATAATCAAAGCAGTTTATAACAAACCCACAGCCAGCATCCTACTGAATGAGGAAAAACTGGAGGCATTCCCATTAAGATCTGGAACCAGGCAAGGCTGCCCACTCTCACCATTATGATTTAATACAGTCCTGGGAGTTTTAGCAAGAGATATTAGGCAAAAAAAAAAAAAAAAAAAAAAAGCCAAACCACCCCTATTTGCTGATGACATGATTCTAAATATAGGGAACCCAGAAGACTCCACGAAGGGACTTTTGGAACTCATAAAAGGGTTTGGTAAAGTAGCAGGATATAAAACCAACAAAAAATATCAATAGCCTTTGTATACACAGACAATCCCGTAACTGAGAAAGACCCTTTTAAGATCAATCCCATTCACAATAGCTATAAAATTTTAAATATCCAAGGTTGTCAAAGATCTCTACAATGAAAATTACAAAACATTAAAGAAAGAAACAGAAGAAGACATAAAAAATGGAAAATTTGTCCATGTTCATGGATTGGAAGAATCAACATCCTCAAAATGTCCATACTACCAAAAGCAATTTACAAATTCAATGCAAGACCAACAACATTCTTCTCAGATTTATTTATGTATTTATATATTTATTTTTAAACATTTATTTATTTATTTGAAAGTCAGAGTCACACAGAGAGAGGAGAGGCAGAGAGATAGAGAGGTCTTCCATCTTCTGGTTCACTCCCCAGTTGGCTGCAACAGCCAGAGCTGTGCCGATCCAAAGCCAGGAGCCAGGAGCTTCTTCTCAGTCTCCCACGCAAATGCAGGGGCCCAAGGACTTGGGTCATCTTCTACTGCTTTCCCAGGCCATAGCAGGGAGCTGTATCAGAAGTGGAGCAGCCAGGACTCAAACCAGTGCCCAAATGGATGCTGGCATTGCAGGCAGTGGCTTTACTCACTACGCCACAGCACTGGCCCCTCTTCTCAGATTTAGAAAAAAAATGATTCTAAAATTCATATGGAAATACAAGAGACCCTGAATAGCTAAAGCAATGTTAAATAATAAAATAGCTGGAGGCATCATAATACCAGACCTCAAGGCATACTACAGGGCAGTTATAATCAAAACAGCCTGGCACTGGCACAAAAATAGACATGTAGGCCAATGGAACAGAATAGAAACTCAAGAAATTAATCCACGCATGTACAACCAACTTAGCTTTGACAAAGGAGCAAAAATCAACTCCTGGAGCCAAGGAAGTCTCTTCAACAAATGGTGCTGGGAAAATTGGATCTCCACATGCAGAAGCATGAAACAAGACCCCTACCTTACACCTTACACAAAAATCCACTCAAAATGGATTGGAGATCTAAATCTATGATGTGAGACCATCAAATTACTAGAGAACCTTGGGGAAACCCTACACGACATTGGCACAGGGAAAGACTTCTTGGAAAAGACCCAGAAGCACAAGCAATCACAGCCAAAGTTAACAAGTGGGATTACATCAAACTGAGAAGCTTTCGCCCTGAAAAAAAAAAAATTCAGCAAAGTGAAGAGGCAACTGACAGAATGGGAGAAAATATCTGTAAACTATGAAACTGACAAAGGATTAACACCCAGAATCTATAAAGACCTCGAGAAACTCAACAACTGGCCAGCGCCGCGGCTCACTAGGCTATTCCTCTGCCTGCGGTGCCGGCACCCTGGGTTCTAGTCCTAGTTGGGGTACCAGATTCTGTCCCGGTTGCTCCTCTTCCAGTCCAGCTCTCTGCTGTGGCCCGGGAGTGCAGTGGAGGATGGCCCAAGTGCTTGGGCCCTGCACCTGCATGGGAGACCAGGAGGAAGCACCTGGCTCCTGGCTTCGGATTGGTGCAGCATGCTGGCTGCAACGCGCTGGCCGTAGTGGCCACTTGGGGGATGAACTAACAGAAAAAGGAAGACCTTTCTTTCTGTCTCTCTCTCTCTCACTGTTTAACTCTGCCTGTCAAAAAAAAAAAAGAAAAAAAAGAAAAGAAGAAGAAGAAGAAGAAGAAGAAGAAGAAGAAGAAGAAGAAGAAGAAGAAGAAGAAGAAGAAGAAGAAGAAGGAGAAGAAGAAGAAGAAGAAGAAAGAAACTCAACAACCACCAACCACAAAACAAACTAGTCAAGACATGGACAAAGGACTTGAACAGACATTTTTCAAGAGAGGAAATTCAAATGGCCAACAAACACATGAAAAAACGCTCAGGATCACTAGCCATCAGGGAAATGCAAATCAAAACCACAATGAGGTTTCACCTCACCCCTTTTAGAATGGCTCTCATACAGAAATCAACAAATAACAAATGCTGATGAGGATGTGGGAAGAAGGGTACCCTAATCCACTGTTGGCGGGAATGTAAACTGGTACAGCCACTGTGGAAGACAGCATGGAGATACCTCAGAAATCTGAATAGAGACCTACCATACGACCCAGCCATCCCACTCCTGGGAATTTACCCAAAGGAAATGAAGTCAGCACATGAAAGAGTGATCTGCACCCCCTGTTCATCTCAGCTGACAATCGCTAAGATGTGGAATCAACCCTGATGGTCCCTCAGCTGAACACTGGATAAAGAAAGTATGGTATATACACACTATGGAATACTACACAGCAGTAAAAGAAATGAAATCCTTTCATTTGCAAGAAAATGGATGCAACTAGAAACCATTAAACTTAGTGAAATAAGCCAGTCACGAAAAGACAAATACCATATGGTCTCTCTGATCTGTGGTAACTAACAGAGTACCTAAAATGTAATCTGTAGGAGCAAAACTGACACTCTGAGATGCGATGATTTGTTTGTTTTTGTTTTGAATTAGAGGAAAGGTTTATTTTTGGGTGGGGGAATCCTGACAGGCCGGGGGAGAGGGCAAGAGGGTAAGAGAGAGGAGGAGAGGGTAAGAGAGAGATCAGGAGAGAGAGTGTGAGCGAGATGCGATGATTTTGAAAAGCTCTTGCCTTGACTGTCGAGGAACGATATTTTTTTGCTTGGTTGGTTGGTTTTGTTTTTTCTTCATACTAATTGGTGAACTCTCTACTTAATGTAGGGTTATTTTTATGAGTATAAAAATTAACTGAAAAATTGATCTGTGTAAAAAATAAGAATGGTAAAGGAAGAGGGAGAAGGAAGAAAGGTGGGAATATGGATGGGAGGGAGGTGAGGGGAGAAGTATCGTGTTGCCAAATCTGTATATTAAAGGCTTGAAATTGTATTCTTTAAACAAAATTTTAAAAATGTTAGTCCTCTTAGGTTGCTGACACTGTACATGAGGTATGAAAAAAATGGCCAGTTTTCTGTTCTTTTAAAAAAAAGTATAAGAAATTTCAAACAGAGTAGGGCGGAGAACAAAACTGAAGCACCCAGATTTAGCAAATATTAATTTTATTCTATTTGTTTCAGATTTTTTTTCTTTAGAAACAAAATGCTATAGACTCAACTGACACCCCTCACAACCCTCCCTAACCCTCTGCCCCCACCATCAGAGAAAACCCTAACCCGACGTCACTGTCCACCATGTCCTGCGTGCTTCTGTTCTTTAAAGTCACGTGTACCGTAAACAACTGATGATATTGTTTTAAACATGTCGGAATTCCCCTACAGCCCGTCACACGGCGGCGATGGCTCACGGCGGACACAGCTTGTTCTTCCCCTCTGCATTTCTCGAGTACCACGGTGGCTGAGCGTCTTTTCTTGAATTGTCTGCTTGCTGACCTTGGCCAATTTCTTTTTCCTATTGAGCTGTTTTCAATTCAAAATTCTTTTTAGAGTTTTTCTAATTCCACATAGAAAATCAGTAATATTTGAGAACTACTAAAGAATATATATAGCAAGCAGATGAAGTATAAGGGATAACAATAAAAGGAGCCTAGCCATCAGCCTGATAAAACACGGCAATGCCATGGACTCCCTCACCTGGCTACACCACAGACCACCCCACTCCTGCTGCCCTGGACACCACACCAGGCTGAATTCTGCACCAAACCCCACTGCCTCCTTTCCTCTGCTCATTACACAGGTTTGTGTAAGCTCCCATGTGGTTTAGGTTTTCATGCTTTGGAAAACATTACATAAATGCTATTGGATTGTATGTGTTCTTCTGCAACTTGGTCTTCTGTCAACACTGTGTTGGTGAGCGTGTCCCTCTTGGTGTTTATAGCTGTGTTCAGTCATTTCCGCTGCTGACTGTATGCCATTGTCCATCCCAACTCACTTATCCTTCTATTGCTGTTGGACTTGGGGCCTGTTCCTCCTACCGTGCAGTGGTCGTGAACATGTCCCTGAACACGTGGGCATGAACACGTCCCTGGACACGTGGACTGGAGTTTCTCAGGGGCATGAGAAGCACAGGAGCTGCTGGATGATGGGGGTGAGCATCTTCAACCACACCACATAATGCCAGGCTGTTTTCCAGGACCACTGCTTCAGCTGAACTCCCGAACGGCAAGTATGAGTTCTAGGGGTCTCCCTGGCACCAACACTTGACCTTGTCAAGTGCTGTGCATCTTTGCCAATCTAGTGGGTGTGCAACCATGTCTCATTGTGTGGTAATTTGCATTTCCCTGATTTTTTTTTTTTTTTTTTGGAAAGAAGAGAAACAGAGAAGGACATACACACAAACACCCCTCCATCTAGTGGTTCACTCCCCAGTTGCCACAGTAGCTGGGGCTAGGCAGGACCAAAGCTGAGAGCCAGGACTAAAATCTGTATTTCCCTCATGGGTGCAGGGACCCAAGTACTTGGGCCCTCACGTGCTGCCTCCCAGAGCGTACATGAGCAGGAAGCTGGAATCAGGAATGGAGCAGGGACTCAATCCCAAGCACTCTGATATATATGGGACGTGGTGGTCCCAAGAGGTGTCTCAACAGCTGTGCCAAATGCCTGCTCGTAATCTTTTAAAGATCACATGAATTGCAAATGTGTTCTACTAGTCTATGCATTTTAATTTTACTTATTTGAAAGGCAGAGAGAGGGAGAGGGTGAACAAGCGAGGGCGGGCGGGGGGGGAGGAGAGAGAGAGAGAGAGAGAGAGAGAGAATGAATCTTGTATTTTGTATTTGCTGGCCAGGGCTGGAGCCAGGAGCCAGCACCTCAGTTTGGTTCCTCCACATGGGTGGAAGGGATTCGGTTACTTCAGCCATTACTTGCAGCTTCCCAGCGTGTGCACTAGCAGAAGCTGGAACCAGAAGCAGAGCCAAGATTTGACCCCTGCAACTCTGATATGGGATGAAGCGTCCCAAGCAGCAACTTAGCCACTGTGTCAAATGCCCATCCCTGCCCTTTCATTTTCTTTTTTTTTTTTTTTTAAGATTTATTTATTGTACTTGAAAGGCAGAGTTAAAACAGAGAGAGAAGGAGAGGCAGAGAGAGAGAGAGAGAGAGAGAGGTCTTCCGTCCATTGGTTCACTCTTCAATTGGCTGCAATGGCCAGAGATAGGCCAATCCGAAGCCAGGAGCCAGGAGCTTCTTCCGGGTCTTCCACGTGGGTGCAGGGGCCCAAGGGCTTGGGCCATCTTCTACTGCTTTCCCAGGCCACAGCAGAGAGCTGGATCAGAAGTGGAGCAGCCGGGACTCAAACCAGCACCCATACGGGATGCCGGCACTGCAGGCGGTGGTTTTACCCACTATGCCACAGCACCGCCCCCTGTCCTTTCATTTTCAAATCCACTTCACTGAATTATATTTACACAGAATAGACATAGTTAATTTTAAACCTATATTTTGACAGTTTTTGGCAAATGTGCACAGATATGCAACCACTACAATTACTGCATAAAACATTTCCCTCTTCCAAAATGTCCCTTGATTTGTAGTCAATTTCAAAATTTTTTGAAATACATGCATAGTTTTTTTCATAATATGCATTTCATTAACTCTTTGAAGAGTTCATGTACACACAGATTTCAAAAATTGTTTGCACCAACATAAGCTTATCTTTTAATTCTATTTTCCTGAACTTTTAAAGTACCCTCTCAGGCAACTGCTGAGCTGTCTTCTAAGATGGTTGTCCTATTTTGCATTCCCACCAGAAGTGTAAGAGAAATTTTTGTGATTCTTGTCTTTTTCATACAAAACTTTAAAATTTTAACATAACCAGATGTGACAGGTCTTCCACAAGTTAAAGGAAAAGGCGTGCTATGTAAAACTCATGCAAGGGTTCTAACTTGTTTTTGCCCCAAGATAAAATTTCTCTAAATTTATTTATTTATTTGACAGGCAGAGAGAGACAGGTAGACATCTTTCACCTGCTGGTTCATTCTCCAAATGCCCACAACAGCTGGGACTGGGCCAGGCTGAAACCAGGAGCCAGAACTCCATCCAGGTTTCCCATGTGGGTGGCAGGGGACCAACTATCTGAGCCATCACTTGCTACCTCCAAGGGTGCACATTAGCAGGAAGCTGGAATTGGGAGAACCAGGACTTGAACCTGGGTACTCCATATGAAATGTGGGCATTCCGAGTGGCCTGCACCTAAACTTACCTTTTAATTCCATTTTTCCATGAGCTTTTAGAAGTGCTCTTGTAAAGCCATTTTTTTCCTTTATGGTTGGTGCTTTGGGGGTTTATTACATTTTCCATCACTTGATTCTTCATGTTGTGATTCTCCGATTAAGTTCTCCTGAGAGAATTCTTTGACTTTCTTTGTCTTCAGGAAGGTCTTCTACGACATTTCCATGTAGCAATTCATAGGCTACATACCACGTCAAGTTTTCCATGCCACACAATGCAGCATTTTTCCTCTTTACAGATAATGTGCCATGGGATCAAGGGTAAGAGCTCAAAGTACCCAAGCAAGGAAATTGTCTCTCTTATCACTGAGGTGTTCTAAACAATTACTGTCTCCCCCATTCAGTTCAGAATGGAGTTTTGGAACACGATCGGCACACACTGCCAAGGGTCACAGAGCAAATGTTTTTAGGGCGCAGAGTCTGTCACAACTGGCAATGCACTGCCATGGCTGACATTGTGTGAATGAATGAATGAGTGTGCTGGGTTCCAACACAACATTTTTTTTACAAAGATTTATTTATTTGAAGGGCAGAGCTAGAGAGACATAGGGAGAGAGAGAAGAGGGATTATCTCCCACTTGCTGGTTCATCCCCAAATGCCCACATCAGCTGGGGCTGGGCCAGGCCAAAGCTGGGAGCCAGGTCTTCTATATGAATGGCAGGGGCCTGAGGACTTGGGCCATCCTCCGCTGCTCTCCCAGGCACATCAGCAGGGAGCTGGATTGGCACTGAACAGCTGGGACACAAACTGGCACACTGACATGGGACGCCAGCGTTGCAAGTGGTGGCTTACCCCGCGGCATCATGCTGGGCCCTCCAATGCAACTTTTTTATGGACACTAAAATGTGAATTTCATGTAATGTCTATGTGTCACAAAATAGTACTCTTCTTCCATTTCCCACCCACTTCAAAATACAGAAACCATACTTAGCTTGTGGGTCATAAAAAAAAAAAAAAAAAAAAAGAAGAAGAAGAAGAAGAAGAAGAAGAAGAAGAAGAAAGGCAGAGGGTTGGCTTGGCCAGTACACTGTGGTTTGCTGGTTTGCTGATCCCTGATTTAGACACAATCTCCTGGGTGTGAACGTTTAGCCCAGCAGTTATGATGCCCTCATCCCAGACTGAAGTGCCTGGGCCTGGCTCCGACAGAGGCTAAGAGCTCAAGGTACCTGACTGCAGCTTCCTGCCGCCGCAGACCCCAGGAGACAGGGAGGATGGCTGCAGGAGTTGGGTTCCCGCCATCCATGTGGGAGACCTGGATTATATTTGCCAGCTGTTGGTGTGGCCTGTCCCAGCCCCGGCCATTGCAGGCATTTGGCGAGTGAACCAATGGGGCAAAAAATTTCTCTCTAACTCTACACCTTGCAAAAGTAAAATAAAAATACAGTCTTGCTGGCTTCTCTGTAAGGAAACTGAGTAAGATCATTCTCCCCATCTTGCCCGGTAGGGCATTAGACTCTGCAGGGACTTTAAGCCTTGATCCAGTGTCACTGTCCCTTCCTCCTCCTTGCCTGCCTTGTGCAGAGGCAGCGGCTGTGGGGTCGGCAGCGGCTTGTGAGTGATGATGCCAGGCTGGCAGTCAGATCGCTTCATTTTTTTTTTTTTTTTTTTTTTGACAGGCAGAGTGGACAGTGAGAGAGAGAGACAGAGAGAAAGGTCTTCCTTTTGCCGTTGGTTCACCCTCCAATGGCCGCCGCGGCCGGCGCGCTGCGGCCGGCGCACCGCGCTGATCCGATGGCAGGAGCCAGGAGCCAGGTGCTTTTCCTGGTCTCCCATGGGGTGCAGGGCCCAAGCACCTGGGCCATCCTCCACTGCACTCCCTGGCCACAGCAGAGAGCTGGCCTGGAAGAGGGGCAACCGGGACAGAATCCGGCGCCCCGACCGGGACTAGAACCCGGTGTGCCGGCGCCGCTAGGCGGAGGATTAGCCTTGTGAGCCGCGGCGCCGGCCCAGATCGCTTCATTTAATTCCCACTCACCTCCCTCTACTCAGCTCCAGAAACCAGACCTAAGGGCTACTTCCACAGCCACATTCTCATCAGTGGTTAACTGCTAAAGGAATTTATTTTAGTAAACTTCTTAAAATTGAGGACTCATGAAACTCAAGTCTTGATATTTTATTTATATCATTAAAATGTACATGATGTAACAGTGGAAAATTAGATTGTAAATTTGAGAGACATTTTGATTGGTGAGGTGACATATTTGAGGAAAAATTATACACAGAATTAAAACTTGTCAAATACTAAAATGCCTTTAAGGCAACCCCATTCCAAAATGCCTAGGGAAGACCTCTATGACAAACTTTATTACCGAATTTTGAGGAATGGTGGGGCACAGGTGTTGGGTCTGGTTAGGTGCTGCTTAGATGCCCACACTCCATGTCAGGGTGCCTGGAATCAAGTCTTAGCTCTGCTTTCGAGTCCAGGTTCCTGCTGCCCACCTTGAGAGGCAGCAGGTATTGGAGTCCCTGCCACCCACCTGGGAGGCCAAAATTGAGTTCCTCGCTCTGGGCTCCCGGCTGCCACCTGGCCCAACCTCCGTGGTTACAGGCATTTGGCAAGTGAGCCAGTGGAGGGGAGATTTATGTCTCTCAATTAAACAAAATGAATAATTTCAAGAGGAACTGCAGCTCATTTTTAAGAATCACCTCTGCAGATTAAAGTGAGGCCAAGCAGGCCGGCTGGGATTGAGGGACTCTGGGTGAGTGGTTGGCATTGTCACTGCAGTGAACACTTGGGCAGTGACACTTGGCATTGCTCTAGAATCCAAGCTCTACAAGAGCAGAATCCTTATCCGTCTTGTGACCTTGTCCTTTCTTACACAAGAGCCTAAGGCATATTGGTGCTCAGTAAATGATAGTCGAGTAATCAAAAGCAGTTGGCAAAGGGTGATTCCTGGGTGATTCCTGAATTTTTAGGGTATGTATTTGAGATACATTGGGGCCATTCTTTGAAAAAACCTTAAAGGATTTTTCCTTTAAGTGGAAGTGGAATGACTTGCTGCGCTGATCTGAAGCCAGGAGCCAGGTGCTTCTCCTGGTCTCCTATGCAGGTGCAGAGGCCCAAGCACTTGGGCCATCTTCCACTGCCCTCCTGGGCCACAGCAGAGAGCTGGACTGGAAGAGGGGCAACCGGGACAGAATCCAGCACCCCGACCAGGATGAGAACCTGGTGTGCCGGCGCCGCAGGCGGAGGATTAGCCTAGTGAGCCGCGGCGCCGGCCAAGAAGACTACTCTCATCTGTCACTTGGGTTTGGAGTTCCCGCCTTCTGGATGTAACACAGGATTGAACCCACTGTCTTCTAAACGGTGAAACAACTGAAAATTCAACGAAGGCTGCCCATGTCTATGAATGAGTCACAGGTGTTTAAAATTCAGACATTTACAAAAAGTCCTCGGAAATTCCTAGAATAATTTATTACTTACCCATCACAAGTTTTGGGGAAGTTCTAATTCCCGCAAACCCTCATCCCGACAACCCTCCATCTTCTCGGCTATTCCCGTTTTAGTCAGCAGTTCGGCAGAAGCGGAGTGACTTGCTGCCAGGGTCACGTGGAGAATATAACTCTAAAACAATTCACTATTTCAAGCTGCTCTCTGCTACTCTTCCACTGAAATTGAGGGAGGTGGGAAGAGAAGGCTGACCTGTTTCCTTGGTGACCAATTTTATTTGCTGCTCTCTGCTACCCCCTGTTGGTATAAGATGGGAAGAGCAGGTCTCATTCCCGGAACATCTGAACGAATGACAACTCCAGAGGAGGCTCCAGAGGAGGTTTTAACAAACCTCCAGGTGACTCTGCTGCAACTCCCAGTTGCTTTTCTGCTTTAGCTACTGCTGTTCTGGGCTCCTGGTGATCACACAAATGAGAAACGCTCTCCCCACTGCTTCTGACCTGCTTCTGACTTGAAGTGTGCGCCATAAAGCCTTATACAAAGTGCCTTTCTCTGCATCCATTTCTGCACATGGACTTGCAGCACCTCATGCAGGGACTACACAACCACTTCACGGATGAGGAGAATGTGAAAAGAAAGGCTCAAGAAAGGACAGGGGCTGCTGCTGTGGCGTAGCAGGTAAAGTCGCCGCCTGCAGTGCCGGCATCCCATATGGGCACTGGTTCGAATCCCGGCTGCTCCACTTCTGATCCAGTTCTCTGCTATGGTCTGGGAAAGGAGTAGAAGATGGCCCAAGTCCTTGGGCCTCTGCACCCATGTGGGAGATGCAGAAGAAGCTCCTGGCTCCTGGCTTTGGATCAGCCTAGCTCTGACTCTTGTGGCCCTCCGTGGAGTGAACCAGTGGATGGAAGACCTCTCTTGCCTCTGCCTCTCTGTAACTCTGCCTTTCAAATACATAAATAAATCTTTAAAAAAAAGTATACATTAAAATTTTAATTGAATTTTCACATGCTATACATAATTTAAAATAGAAAATCTTCATGAGATTATCAAAGCTCTATGGGGTGGCCTTCAACCTGTGTACACTGGTCAAAAATCATAAAGTATAAGCTGGAAAAATAAATACAATATCAGCGTCTAGTCTTTCACCACACTTTATTTTTTAGAAAGGAGAGAAAAAGAGCATCATGATGTATGATATACGGCAGACGGGGTTCACCACAAATGGAGGTACAGTCCTTCCTGATCAAGTTTCCGTATCATTTGAGAAACTGGGAGGAAAATCAAGGTCTTCCTACTTTGGAAAAATCATAGTATGTGAACTCAAATACAGGCACTAGAATGTACAGAAATTCAGGTTTATACACAGAGTGTCAACTCTGAGGGCAGGTGTCCCCAGGCCTGGTATACAGAAAGCACTACACAGGTGTCCCTGGTTAACAAAATGAATGAGCATCATTCCTTCACTCAGCCGGGCAGGGCAGGCTGTCACGCAAACACAGGGCTCCCATCTAGTAATAAGACCGGCCTTTTTACCTGAGCGCGGCCAGTGCCTACATCGTGCTGAAGGCCTGGGCCCGCGCCGCTCTGTCAGGAGCTCACGCGTGTCCCCTGCAACAGGAGCAGACCTCCAGGCCAGGACTCCGCTGGCTTTGTGCCCGTGGTCGTACGGAAAGCCGGACGGTGTCCAGCCCGTCCTTCCAGCTCCCTGGGTCAGACTCCAGCGAGGGACGCTCTTGGGACCGCGTGTGGCTACCCCACTCGCTACCTAAGACCTTGTGAGGGAGACACAACCAGGACAGAAGTACGGCTGAGCTGTGCCCTGAGACGCGCCCCAGGCTGCAGGCAGTGGCACTGCGCTTCTCTCGCTCGCTCGCTCGTCACTTACCCCTGAGGACAAAATCAGCCTGCCCACACCGCGAGAATGTTTTACAAGACTCTTCCGGGAGAGAGAAAAACGAACAAGGGAACAGCCACCCAGTCCTGCACAGCTCGCCTGGGCGGCACTGCAGGTGGGGCGGAGGGTGAGAGGGAGGTGCGGGTCTAGAGACTCCCCGGCTGGTCCTTGAGCAGCGGATGCTTCTCCTGGCGTCCGGGGAGGAACGCGGCCCTGGCGTGGCCCTGGCCGACATTCAGGCCTCCACCGCCGGCCGTGCTCCCAGCGCTGTTCTCTATCCGTTTGTATTCCTTGTGTTTTCTGAAAACAACGCGTTAGGTGGTTATTTAAACAAACAAACAAAAACTCTTCAGCTATTTCTGCAATGCCTTGCAAGGCAGGTGCAAATGGGTCATCCCATCTAACCCTAATCTGTGGCTTGCAGGACATGGGTATGCGATGAACACACACGTATTTTTTTTTCCCTTCTCCATGCTTACTTCCGTTTGCGATCACGTGGGCACAATTTTGTCAGGTTACTGACATCTGGCAGTATTTTGAGGATTAAAATAAAATATGATAAAATAAAGCTACAGCAAGATTCATCACTCAAGGGAAGATCTTCCCCCCCACACACAATGTTTAAAGGCAAAACAATAACAACAACAATAATAATAAGGAAAATGGCTCATTCGCGCGCAGAGAAGCGATTCCCCCCCACCACAACCGCTGCGGTGGGCAGCGAACCCAGAACTTACCTGTACACGTAGAGGGCGAGCATGGTGACCCCCAGGGCCAGGCAGCCGGCGGCAATCAGGACAGCGTCCCCCGCTCCCAGGGCCGTCACTGGGGCTAAACACACAGGGTGGAGCCTGTCAGCTCTGCCATTGTGGCGGAGAGACAGATTTTCCATCCACTGCTCCACTCCCCAAATACTCGCAGCAGGTGGGCCTGGGCCCAGCCAAAGCCAGGAATCAGGAACTGCACCTGGGTCTCCCCCGGGAGAGGCAGGGGCTCAAGGCCCCGGGTCATCGTCTGAGGCCCTTGCAGGTGCATTAGCCAGAGGCTGGGTCAGAAGCACAGGGTAGTGGGACTGGAACCAGGCACCCAGATGTGGGATGTGGGAGTCCCCAAGGTGGCGCGTGCCTCCCTTTCTTTGGTCTTTGAAAACAACTCCAGTCACACCTAGAGCGATTGTTCACTTTGTGAAGAATTAAAGGAAAGCAACATCTCAAAGTCACACGAGATCCGCAGCTGGCCAGCACTGAGGAGGCCTGCTAGAAAACGAGTTATGATTCTGTACGTAATTCCTAGAAGCTCCCAGAGCTGTGGCAGCAGCAGAGCAGGGGTCCCGGCAGTTCTGGGCATGACGCTTGGGAAGTCCACCGTAGCTCAGGTGCAGGGGCTCCGGCTGTTCCCCACCAGGAGCAGGATTCCCTTACGTCCTTGCTGTCTGTTTTTAAATCTGCACCCCAGACCTCATCCACAATAAGCTCTCACACAAATAACCGCATGGGTGTGCATGATTACTTAAGCTTTTCTTCCACTGGGGTTAAAGGCTGCCCTTTATATGATTAATGGGTAAAGAAATGTTTAAGTGCAGTTTTCTTTATAAGATAGGCTCCAAGTCCAAAGGAATTATAAATGAATTAGTCATTAGGTTGTATCTAATAATACTCAGTTTAAGGAGCAAAATATGTATTGTGATGTGTGTACAAGTTCATCTTTCTCCTCTATTCCACCGTGGAGCCCTTCTTCTAAGATGCAAAGAAGTATCTTACAACAAAGTCAGTTATAGCTGAATTCAGTTAGGGTTGCTGGGTAGAGTCCTAAATTGGGGTTTAGGGAAATAGGATGCCCCCAGGACATGCACATTTCTAAAGGAAATTCCTTAGTTACCTTGTTAACATTTTACCTCTCCAAAGGAAATTCCTTAGTTACCTTGTTAACATTTTACCTCTCCAAGCAATAGGAGGGCAGAGCCTTTTTTTTTTTTTTTTTTTTTTTTTTTTTTTTTTTTTTTTTTTTGAGTGACAATCTGAATAGGGAGGTTGCGGGGTGGGGACGGGGTGGGCAGGTTGTGACCATGCTCGGGACGCCCACATCCCACAAGCGGTGCTGGTTCCAGCCCCGGCTACTCTGCTCCTGATCCAGCAGATGAGGACTCCTGGACCCCCACCACCAACACGGGAGACCCGGATGGAGCTCCTGGCTCCTGCCTTCAGCCTGGCCCAGCCCTAGCTGCTGTGGCCAGTGGGGGCTGAACCTGCAGATAGAAGATCTCTGTGGCTGTCACTCCTTCAAATAAATATAAATAAATCTTCTTTACAAATCAGGGCGGAGTGTGATGGTTGGTAAAATTCAGGAAGGGAAAGAGGACACCCAGCCATTGCAGGCAGCCAGGAGCCCGCGGCTTTCCCGTTTCTGGCCTCACATCTCTGTCCAGGTGGACTCCCCCGAGCACCTACCCACCTCTCCCGTGTTGCTGTGCCGCTGGAGAACACGGGTATTTTTCGGGGTTGGGTTTTACATTTTCTCCTTGAAGTACAAGCCCCTTGGAGCGTGCAGCGCACACGTCCCACGGTTGCTGGCCCGTGATCACAGCAGCCCTTTCTCATCAAACGGCTTTTCTGCGGCCGCGGCCCGAGGCTCTCCCTCATCACTTCCCTAAGTAGATTTGCTGCTGGATTTTAGCGCCAGTTCTCGAATCCTTCTTAGCAAGGGTTCGATGCATTTTGCGCTGAAATAAAATTACATGTGGAGTCCCGGACAGCTTTGGCATTGACACACACACACTTTACCTGCAACAGGCCATGCCCGTATGACCATAAGAAGCCTCACCTCTACCAGGGACAGAGATCAAGGTGCTGGTGAGGGCCAGACTGGTGTCGTCACCCAGAGTGAGGTTGACACAGTACGTCCCCGGCCCGCGGAAGGCTCTCCTCACGGTCAGCAGGCAGCTCTCAGTCTCGTCCAGGGGGTCGCAGTGTGAGTTCCACACCATCTGGCAGGTGGGGTCGGAGATGACGGTGCAGACCTCCCTGGGGACCCTGCGGTGGGGGAGGGACAGGCACGTGCATGCCAGTGAGGAGCAGGGGAGAGGAATGTGATATTAGCATTTTCTTAAAAATAACAATCTCTTTAATTTGAGAGGAAGAGAGGAGAGAGCATACACGAGAGAGAGAGAGAGAGAGAGAGAGAGAGAGAGAGAGAGAATAGAGAATTTGCCGGAGGTGCGGCTCACTAGGCTAATCCTCCGCCTTGCGGCACCGGCACCCTGGGTTCTAGTCCCGGTCGGGGCGCCGGATTCTGTCCCGGTTGCCCCTCTTCCAGGCCAGCTCTCTGCTGTGGCCTGGGAGTGCAGTGGAGGATGGCCCAGGTCCTTGGGCCCTGTACCCGCATGGGAGACCAGGAGGAAGCACCTGGCTCCTGGCTTTGGATCAGTGCAGCATGCCGGCTGTAGTGGCCATTTGGGGGGTGAACCAACTGAAGGAAGACCTTTCTCTCTGTCTCTCTCTCTAACTCTGCCTGTCAAAAAAAAAAAAAAAAAAAAAAGAGAGAGAGAGAATGGGTGCATCCACCCAATGCCCACAACAGCCAGGGCTGAAGCCAGGAACTGGGACCTGAATCCAAGTCTCCCATGTGGGTGGCAGGAACCCCATTACTTGAGCCATCACTGCTGTCTCCTGGGGCCTGCACTGGCTGGAAGCTGGAGTCGGGAGCTGGAGCCGGCACCAAGCCTCGTACTCCGATGTGGGAGGTGGGCACCTTAACTGCCAGGCCGAATGCTCGCCCTTGAAGCCAGTGTCACACAAGGAAAATCACTGCTTTTCTACAGAATCAAATGTTGCCCCCTCGTGACTCAAACCACAAGGCACTGAGTTGCCATCTAACCGGCGTTCAAGCAGCCCAGGTGACGAGCTGCTGTTTGCCTGTGACCCGGGGAGTACAGGAGGAAGAGGGATCTCCCCCAGCACACAGGGCTGCTGGGCTCTGAGGCCCAGCTCGTTCCCTGCACACCGGACTCTCCGGAACGCGCAGACGCAGATGGCTGAGATGCAGGGACTACAGTACTACAAATGCCACGTAAACTGTGCGTCTCTATAAATGTCATATAAATCCCAGAGTCGGCCCACGTCCAGGAGAAGCATGGCAATGGTGCCAGCTGGGAAAGCTGTGTCTGAGGATTTGCTGCGTGCCACTCGCAAGGTTTTGGTTCTAGGACCATCCCATTGATACAGAAGGTAATATCATCCCTGTTCAACAGGTGGCAACCATCTGGGGGAGGGAAAACAACCAGTCCCGGGGCCATACCAGCAGCCGGGGGTGGAGCTGGGGCTGGAACAAGATGGCAGACTTGTGTCTCCTTGGAACCTCTGGGCCACTCCACACGGCCTCAGCCACTGTTTAAGCCCCTGGCAGCACTCCTGGCCAAACAGCCCCAGCTCCAGGGCTGGGCCTGAGGAAGGGTGTGACACGGGGGACACTTCTACCGCACAGTGTCTGTGCAGCGTCACTCCTCCGGGCGGGTTGGATTCTGTTCTCGCCACTCTCCTTCTGCCCCTCCGCACAGGCCAGGAGAAGCTTAGCTCTTCCTTCTGACCAAACAAGGTCGCCTTTTCACATGTGCCCTTCCTCTAGTTTCATGTATGTATTCATTCACAAAGACTTCAAAGGTTCATGTGCAAATGGAATTAAGGAGCTGGCACTGTGGCATAGCTGATGAAGCGGCCGCCTGCAGCACTGGCATCCCATATGAGGGCTGGTTCCTGTCCCAGCTGCTCCACTTCGGATCCAGCTCCCTGCTAATGTGCCTGGGAAAGCAGTGGAAGATGGCTCAAGTCCTTAGGCCCCTGCACTCACGTGGGAGACCTGGAAGAAGCTCCTGGCTCCTGGCTTTTTGGCCTGGCCCAGCCTTGGCCATTGTGGCCCTTTGGGGAGTGAACCAGCGGATGGAAGACATCTCTCTCTCTCTCTGCCTCTCCCTCTCTGTAACTCTTTCAAATAAATAAATCTTTAAAAAATAATAGTGTGGGGAGCAACTGGGAGCAACTCGGACTAGACTAAGTTACTGGAATTAAGACTTATTCTATGCATCTGCTCTCCCACAATATGGCGCTGAGAAGGGAGAAACAGCTTCTATACAGCTGCCTATACAGTTGGGATTGGTGGAAGAGGACTATAAAGGAGGAGAGAGACAACATGCACCAGGAACATCTAAGGGGAACACCTGAGGAACACCTGTGCAGCCCCCGAGAGAGCCGGCCGGCGGTGTGCCGCTCCCCTGCGGAAGTGGGGAAAAGTGGCAGGGGGAACCGCCCTTCCACAGAGGTGGAAGGGACGGCAGCCAACCCGGGAAGAACCAGCAGCAAACCCGGGGAGGGCCGAGCAGACAAAAGAACAGCGCAGGGTCCTGTGTCGTTCCTCCATGAAGAGGGGGAGCGACAAATAGTAATAATTGGAATTAAAAGATGAGTCTGTTTCAGGGCAAAAAATTCTGCAGTCCATGCACACAAAGGAGTGTTCAGGGAATTGATGGAAAAACATGTGTAAAGAAAAAACTATATATAACTTTCAAAATTCTTGTAACAAATAAAATTACCTTTTAATTCCATTTCCAGGAACTTTTTAAAAGTCCATAGGTAGACATATATTTTATGAATTTACATACATGAATAATTGATGTTAATGTATATTTAATTAATTGGATTAAATAGTTAACCTATATTTAAGTAAATAATTGGTATGTATCCATATGTTCTTTTATTTTTATTCAGTTTATTACATGCAGTGGTGACCAAATCATAACAAATCGTGTAGTGCATTAGAAAGACCTTCATAAGTCATAGAGAGGGACGATTATCAGGCATTGCTATGAGAACTTCCTGTCCACCAGGAGCCTCGGGGAGACTGAGTCAGCCTGGCCTGTCCCCTGGCCTGGGAGCCTCGCTCCGCAGGGTGCCAACAGTCTCTCCACGGGCAAGTTCTGCCATCAGCGAGCACCTCTGTTCCCGCAGCTGGGAACCGGGGAGACCCTGGAGACCTAGCCTGCAGATCTAAGGGAAGAGTCGTCATTTCCACCAGCCATCACACGCATGCAACTTCATCCACAGCTGAAAGTCACGGCCGTTTCCCAACTCCAGCAACACAAGCGCACGCTGTGCCCCCCACCCCCCAGGACCTCTGTCTGTCCGTCCGTCTGTCCTCGTCCAGGGTTCCTGGAGAACAGGAACTGGAATCAACTGAGGCGTGGCTGTACTCACGTTCCTTGGCAGGTCACGACCAAGTCCATCAGGGAGTCGCCAGGCTGCGGCTGGGCAATCGGGACTTCTGCAATCTGGATGATGTTAACCACCAGGATTCCCTCTTACAGAACAAGGCCGGAGAAAAAAACACATCAAGATACAAGTGCAATCAAAGAGCACAAGGCCACTCCACTAGGGAATGAACGTTTGTGTCCCCCTAAAATCTGACATTGAAATCTGAACCCCCTGGGGAGATGGTGTTGGGGGCTGGGTCTGTGCTAGGTGCTAGGATTGGTGTCCTTATAAGAGAGACCCCAGGGAGTGTCCTTGCCTCTCCGGAGAGGTCTCTCTGGGAGGACAGGGCGAGATGGCTGTGGCTGTCCGTGGCCTCACACTGCGTCCACCAGTGCCTTGATTTGGCACTGCTCAGTCTCCAGAGGGGAGAGAAACACCCTCGTGCTGTTTATGAGCCTCGCAGTCTATAGAGTTCTGAATGGACTCAGACACTCTCCCTCCCCAACCAGAGGCCAAAACAAAGTCCTCCTTCGGGCCGTACAGATATGCACTGGCCCCAGCAGTCTATCCGCACAGCTTTGGAGGCACAGGTCAGGTGGCACTGCTGTTGACTTCCATCTAGATTTGCACCTCCAGGGTCTACGCCTCTGTTAGACAGCAGCAGCCCCTCTGGCACGTGTTCCAGGAACAGGGGACCCGCTTGGGGAGTGGCCAGCTTCTCCAGGAGAAGGGGGCTCAGCCGCAGGTGCACAGCTGTTTTCTCTGCTGGATGCCTTAGGGTGGTGCCCAGGATGCCCAGCCGTGTGTGGGGATCTATTCATTGCCTTTCACAAAGGATGGGTGTGACTTTGTGGAAATTAGCTGGGGGAAGAGCGGGAACTTACGGGAACTCTGTGTGGGCCTTGCTTCACCCCCTGTTTGTGCAGCTTGCTGGGGTGCACGGGTGGCAGCAGGCCCAGGGCAGGCCCACTGGTGTATGGGCTCATTTCCACATATGCACATACGCACTGAGGCGGGCCACGGTGGGCTGCTGGGAACGAGGGCGCTCTGCAGGTCCTTGCTCATGTCCTAGTGGACCAGCTCAGGGAGGGAACAGCCTCCCTTGCTCCCCACTTCCAGCCCTCTAGAGAGAGCGGGCGACCCAGGTGGATTCCAGCGTGCTTCCCGGTCTTCAGCCTTACCTACAATTGTAAGGGTGGCTTCGAAGTACCCATATCTGCTAATCTGGCAGCCGTCCTCGGGAACCTCCCCCAGCTCCCAGGAGCTGTCACCAGCAGGGCCTGCGGTGATTGAATAAGAAGATTTGAGACGAGTCGGTAAGAATATAATAGATGTACATGGTGTAACCCAGACTCTAGATGTCGGTCCATCTATTCTTTACACAATCATGAAGAATTGAATACTATTAATTCGGTACAGAAATATTATGAAACACGTAAAGATTCATACAGAGGGAAGACCTAGAAGGAATTTTATTGCTATTATGTAAGTAAACACCAGCCCATATCTTGCTTGAAAACAAGATCCTGGGGCTGTCGTTGTGGGGGAGCAGGTTAAGTTTCTGCCCACACAGGTGACGGTTCACATCCTGGCTGCTCCACTTTCTGATCCAGCTCCCTGCTAATGTGCCTGGGAAAAGCAGCAGGAGGTGGCCCAAGAGCTTGTCTCCTGCACCCATATGGGAGAACTGAAAGAAGCTCCTGGCTTCAGTCTGGCGCAGCTCTGGCTATTGTGGCCATTTGGGGAGTGAACCAGCAGATAAAAAAACCTCTCTCATCTCTTCTCTCTCTCTCTGTGTGTGTGTGTGTGTGTGTGTGTGTCACTCTTTCAAATCAATAAAATAAATCTTTTAAAAAATATGGTAAAACAATCATAATGAAATAAAGCAGGCCAGAAAATATGAAATCATGTAGGGTAGTTCAAAAAGTTCATGGAAAATGTGTACTCTAGGGAAACTATGCATGGGTTTCACAGGTTTTTGGCACCAAAATGAGCTTGTTTTTAAATTCCATTTCCATGAACTTTGTGAAGTCTGCTCGTAGTTTAATTTGGAAAGCAAGTACTGGGCTCATGTTCCGGATCCTCTCCTTTCAGCTGCAGAGGCCATGAGCTCATTGCGTAACCTTTCTTTGGCTCTATTTGTTCATCTGTAAAGCTAAGAATTTCTACCACGCCCCTAGGGTTGCACTATGGAACTTAACGTGAGAGAAGGTATTGAAAACCTGCCTCTTGCGGCTGCCATGTAGGAAGTACTTACTAAGGATCATGTTCCTGTTTCAGGAATATGGGAAAAGCTAGGTTTTTCCCAGCTTGGATAGCTGGCTACTCCAAAGCTTAACTTCTAAAAGTCTTACTGTGATGAGTAGGGGTGCAAGGAAGGAAAAGGGGGTGGTGCTGTGGCATTGTGGATAAAGCCGCCGCCTGCAATGCCAGCATCCCATATGGGCACCACTTCAAGTCCCAGCTGCTCCACTTCCCATCCAGCTCTCTGCTATAGCCTGGGAAAGCAGTATAAGATGGCCCAAGTCCTTGGGCCCCTGCATCCGCATGGGAGACCCAGAAGAAGCTCCTGGCTCCTGGCTTCAGATTGGTTCAGCTCCAGCCATTGCAGCCAATTGGAGAGTGAACCATCGGATGGAATACCTCTCTCTCTCTGCCTCTCCTCCCCTCTCTGTGAAACTCTGACTTTCAAATAAATAAATAAATCTTTTTCTAAGAAAGAGTGAATACAACAGACCTCAGAAAAATGACCCTTATTGAATATCTTTAGAATAAAAATCTTTTTTTTTTTTTAGAAATTTATTTATTTATTTGGAAGTCAGAGGTACAGAAAGAGAAAGAGAGAGAGAGATTGAGAGAGACAGACAGACAGACAGATGTGGGTGGAGAGATAGATCTCCCATCCACTGGTTCACTCACTAAACGGCCACAAACAGCCAGGGCTGGGCCAGGTCAAAGCCAGGAGCCAGGAGCTTCCTCTAGGTCTCCCACATTGGTGGCAGGGGCTCAAGCACCAGGCCATCCTCTGCTGTTTTCCCAGGCACATTAGCAGGGAGCTGGATCAGAAGTGGAGCAGCTGGGACATGAACCAGCGCCCACATGGAATGCTGGGTCACAGCAGGCAACTTTACCACTATGCCACAGGCAGGCCCCAGGGCAAAGACATTTATGCCCCATTACTTACAATTTAAAGGGCTCTAATGAGGGCACTGGTGCCCTTTAACAAGAAAGGAAACGCGATTCTGCAAACACCACCTTATTTTTGCTTTAACTTCAAAAGGTGCGTGAAATGAGCCTGGGCTTGGGCAAGGGCCTCCAGGCTACCTCTGTGGCTGAGTGCTAGGGTGGCAGGAAGCTGGCTGGAGGCTGCTCCTGGGCCTCTCCACACCTTTGGAGGGTGGCCTAGCCCTGTACCTCGCCTGGGCCCAGAGAGGGCTTCTCGGAACACTCCCAGGACTGACGGTCCATGCACACACATCGCTAGGGGAACAAGGCTGGGGTAGCCGGGCAGCGGTCCCGACGCTGTGTTGGATCAGACCTGTGGTTTACCCACGGGTCAGACTGGGCGGGCCCTTGGGAATGTCCCCTTTGGAACTGACAGCAGGCCATTTGCTCAGTCTGTCCCAGGATTAAACTGACGTACTACATGGCAAGAAGTGCGTCTTTGTGGGGCATTTAAGATCCCCGTCTCTTCCCCAGAAAAGGACAAAATTCCATCTTGCGAAGTTCTTGGCAGGCAGATTTGAGCTGTGCATTAGCGCATGGTCTCATGTCCCTCCTTTGAAAAACAATGACTGCTGATTCTGCCTTTGGTAGAATGCCTACAAAACACATTTGTGAAGTCACGGTGTGGCTACTGCTGAGTAGCAAAACCCTTAAAAGACACATTGAGGGGCCTGGCACTGTGGCTTAGGGGTAAAGCCACCACCTGCAGTGCCAGCATCCCATATGGGTGCCCATTTGAATCTCAGCTGCTCCACTTCCAATCCAGCTCTCTGCTATGGCCTAGGAAAGCAGTATAAGATGGCCCAAGTCCTTGGGCCCCTGCACCCGCGTGGGAGACCCGGAAGAAGCTCCTGGCTCCTGGCTTCGGATCAGCTCAGCTCCGGCAGTTGTAGCCATTTGGGGAATGAATCAGTGGATGGAACACTTCTCTCCCTCTGCCTCTGCATCTCTGTATGTACCTCTGTCTTTCAAATCAATCAATAACTCAAAAAAAAAAAAAAAAAGAAGCATTCTAGCCTTCTAGCCTCAGCACTTCCGTCCATGTTAGCCACTGAGTGATGTGCAAGGTCTTGAGTCTTTAGGGAAACTGGGAAGTTCTAGAAAATGCGATAGGATAGGTTATGACACAGGAGGGAAATGGAATAAAATGTGAATTGATTTTGCTGTAAAATAAAATTTGAAATCCACACACAGTGCTCTTCACGATCTGCCTTTTCCATGTGTAAACATTTCTGCACTGTGGCGCAGCGGGTTAACGCCCTGGCCTGAAGCGCTGGCATCCCATATAGGCACCGGTTCAAGACCCAGCTGCTCCACTTCTGATCCAGCTTTCTGCTATGGCCTGGGAAAGCAGTAGAAGATGGCCCAAGTCCTTGGGCCCCTGCACCCATGTGGGAGACACAGAAGAGGCTCCTGGCCCCTGGCTCCTGGCTCCTGGCTTTGGATCGGTGCAGCTCTGGCCATTGCGGCCAATTGGGGAGTGAACCAGCGGATGGAAGACCTCTCTCTGCCTCTCCTCTGTGTAATTCTGACTTCCAAATAAATAAATAAATCTTTAAAAAAAGTTTATAGAAAATGAACACTTAAAAAAAACACATTTCTGCCCCCAAACTAACTCACACTTTTAATTCCAGTTTTCCATGCACTTAAAAAAATGTATTTATTCATTTGAAAGGCAGAGTGGCAGAAGGAAAGGGATAGGGAGAGGGAGAGGGAGAAGGAGAGGGGGAGGGGGAGGGAGAGGGAGAGGGAGAGGGAGAGACAAAGAGACAGATCTTCTACCCACTGGTTCACTCCCCAAACAGCCACAACGGCCAGGGCTGGGCCAGGCCAAAGCCAGGAGCCTGGGATGCCATCCAGGTCTCGCAGGAACTCAGGTCTTTGGGCCACCATCTGGTGCCTCCAGGGTACACACTAGCAGGAAGCCAGATCAGAAGTGTGGTGCAGCCGGGACTCACAGCAGCTCTTGGGAGCAGGATGCCAGCTGCCACAAGGCAGCTCAGTTCTCTGCACCACAGTGCTGGCTCCCCGTGTGTGTAATGTATGTGATCAGTAATCTGATACTGGTCTTTCAACAGCAGTCTTAGCTCAGGAAAGAGCCTTCTGTGCCTTATACATAGCACGCACCCATCTGCCTACCCCAGCCTGCTGCTGCCTCACTCTTGGGCTGGACTTTGGTGTCTGTTTTGGCTGTGATTCATCGTGAAGCCACTTAACACAGAGAAAACATAACTTTGGTCCAGTAATAATATAATGTGCAATAAGCCTGTTAATCTAGTCTGGATAGCCAGGAATGCTTTCTAGAACAAAACTCTTTTTTAAAAAAATCTTCATTTATTTATTTGAAAGGCAGAGCAGAAAAATAGATGAAGAGGGAAAGGTGGACTGGTGGACTCCCCCAAATGCCTGCAACAGCTGTGGCTGGGGCTTGGCCAGGTCAAAGCCACAAGTTGGGAATTCAGTCCAGGTCAACTACCGGGGCCATTAACACCGCCTCCCAGGGTGTGCATCAGCGGGAAGCTGGAATCATGAGTCGGAGCCAGAACTGAACCCAAGGACACTAATACAGGACTTGGTGTACTAACCACCAGGCCAAATGCCTGTGCCTGTTCAGAAGTTTCTAAAGGCTAAAGACATCTGTAACTTATTTCACATGTGGTCCCCATGTGTATAAGGATGACCATCGGTACTGGTAGATAAAGAAACTCATTCTTCTGCAGCAATACTAGAATAAAGCTATATGCTTAATGTTATCAAATAGGGGCTGGCACTGTGGTGCAGTGGGTTAAAGCCCTGGCCTGCAGTGCTGGCATCTCATATGGACACTGGTTCTAGTCCCGGCTGCTCTACTTCCAATCCAGCTCTCAGCTACGGCCTGGGAAAGCAGTAGAAGATGGCCCAAGTGCTTGGGCCCCTGCACCCACATGGGAGACCCGGAAGAAGCTCCTGGCTCCTGGCTTCAGATCATCTCAGCTCTGGCTATAGTGGTTATTTGGGGAATGAGTCAGCAAATGGAAGACCTCTCTCTCTCTCTCTGGCTCTTCCTCTCTCTGTAACTCTTTCAAATAAATAAAATAAATGTTGGCCACTGAATGAAGTGAGACAGATTTCCACTGCCAACAATGGAAAGATGTCTAGGATGCCTGCTAAGTGGAGAAAAAGCAAGTTGTAGAACAATATGTAGAGTAGGAATCCAGTTATGAAAAAAACAAAATGACAGAGACCAGGTGTATGTATATATGTGTATATATATATATATGTATATATGTATATATATGTGTATATATGTATATAAAAGCATAGATAAAGAAGCACTCCCAGTTATCAACAGGGCTTCATTCTGGGCAGAAAATTCACTCTAGATTTCTATATTGTTTGGATTTTTTACTAAGGATCATGCATTATTTTTCATTTAAAACATTTCAGAAAAAGAATCAGAATCAGTAATAACAACAGTGTCTTGATCTAGGTATCCTTTGATTTAGTGAGATCTCATTTTTATTACTTTATTACTAACACTTTATTGTAACAAAGCTATTTATAACTAATAGGTTTTGGTAAAAATAACTACAAGTCCTAACAGCCCGATGCTGTACTCCCATGGATTGGGGGTGTGGCGCCCTCTTGTGACCAGTGAGAGAATGTCAGCCTATGGCCACACGAGTGGACCCTGGGGTCCACGTGCAGATGGCCCAGAGGAGGATGTTGATGGCATGGGGTAGGGTGGGGAATCACGTGGAAGCCAAGACTTCCCCAAGCAGACTCCAGAGGACTTCTTGAGTATCCTCAAAGACCTCCACTGAGGGTGGTCTCTGGTTAATCGGAGCAATTTAAACATCTGAAGCAGTCCCCGGTCTGCTAGCCCACAGATCCTCTCAGGCTACACGCTTTGGAATGTGCTCTCAAGAACGGCTGTGGGGGCTGACACTGTGGTATCACCAGCAGCACCAGCATCCCGTATGGGCACCAGTTTGAGTCCCGGTTGCTCCACGTCTGATCCAGCTCCTTGCTAATGCGCCTGGGAAAGCAGCGAGAGATGGCCCAAGTTCTTGGGCCCCTGCACGTACATGGAAGACCCAGACAAAGCTCCTGGCTGCTGACTTTGGCCTGGCCCAGGCCTGGCTGTTGGAGGCATTTGGGGAGTGAATCAACAGATGGGAGGCGTACTTCTCTCTCTCTCTCTCTCTCCCCCTTTCCGATAAAATGAAAATAAATAAATAAAAATTTTAAAAAGGTGAACTCTGTGCGAATCACCAAATTCTCCTGTCTTCCTGATGGTGGCTTTTGAAACTTACTCACTACGGAGTCGCTGAACAAGCCTTTGAGGTAGGATTTTTTTTTTTTTTTTTGACAGGCAGAGTTGGACAGTGAGAGAGAGAGACAGAGAGAAAGGTCTTCCTTCCGTTGGCTCACCCCCCAAATGGCCGCCATGGCCGGTGCGCTGCGCTGATCCGATGGCAGGAGCCAGGTGCTTCCTCCTGGTCTCCCATGGGGTGCAGGGCCCAAGCACTTGGGCCATCCTCCACTGCACTCCCTGGCCACAGCAGAGAGCTGGCCTGGAAGAGGGGCAACCGAGACAGAATCCGGCGCCCCGACCGGGACTAGAACCCGGGGTACTGGCGCCGCAGGCAGAGGATTAACCTAGTGAGCCACGGCGCCAGCCTGAGGTAGGCATTTAGCAACATGACCTGCATGGGTGTTCTGTTTGCAGTGGAGGCAATGCCTCAAGGCTCCCTGGGCAAACACTCACCAGGAGGAGGCCTGGGCGTGGGCGAAGGGCAAGGTCCAGGCACCACCGCCTGCACGGTGAGGTTGAGGTTGAAGGTTCCATTGTGCACGTATGTGTGGTTCAAGGTGTGACTGTCGGACACGAAGAGGCCGGTGTTGTCGCCGAAGCTCCACTTGTACCTGATGGCGGACTTGTTGAGGAAGTGGCTGGGGTCGTGGAGCAGGACGTCGAACAAGATGGGGACGTTTCTGAGGAAGGTCTCGTCCGACGAATTCCGATCACTCTTCTGGGTCATCGTCACAAATACGGGAATCTGATCTAAGTTCCCCCAGGAGAGAGAGAGAGAGAGGATCCTTCATGGTTCAGTTTTAAGTAGGGAATTTTGAAGGTGCTCTTAGGTGACAAAAATCAAAGTTAGGGAGCATACAGGGTTATTTTATTTTACTTTTTTCCTTTCCATAGGCAATTTTCCCAAGCTATTCTGGAAAACAGATGGCTAGAACACAGCTGAATATTTAAGCTTGGGCCAGGGCCCAGATGAATGGTAACCCAGGCCAGAACGCTTGGTGCTAACTCCCAACCCACCGACATCAAGGAACTAAGCAGCTCATCCGCGGATAACAGCGGCCAGGACACTCACCTGTTACCACGTACACATCTTTCACCTGCGCGATGGGCAGGAACGCCCGGCCGTGTCTTCTGTACACGGTCACCTCCATAAGCTGAGGGCCAAGGGTCACGTTGGTTGTGTCTAGAGAAACCCTCACTGAACACCGTCCCAGCTTGTAGAAATAATGACCTTGGAGAGAGTGCAAGGTTTCAGTTACTGAGTACAGGAAGCGATCGGTACAGGCTGACGGGGGCGGCGTATGGGCTGCTGCAAATGGAAAGATGCTGCCCACTTTCCTCCAAACCAAAACCACAAACACCATCGTCCCTGGTCAGAGCAGGTTGCCTTCCAAGACCTCCAGTAGCTGCCTGGAACTGTTGGTGGCACCAAACCCTCTGTGTGAGTGTGTGTATGTGTGTGTATGTGTGCTGTAGTTTTTCCTAGATGGACATACCCACGACAAAATCTAAAAAAATCATACACGAGGCACAGGGAGACATTAACATCAATCAACAATAACAGAAAAAATATAACGACACACAAAGGGGTCTTTAAAAATTCATGGAAAATGTGCATTATGCAAAAACTTTTGGCAAAAGGTTTTGTACCAAAATGAGCTTATCTTTTAATTCTATTATTTGACCCCTTGTGCTGTAGTAGAAGTTACACAAACTCAGTCTCTCTCTTGAAAGGGGCAGGATGAACACGTTCGGGCTGCGGTTGATGGCTGGTATCTTACAGCACGGAAAGTGACACCAGGGATGAAGGGGGACTGCTGGCGCTGGAGGCGGTTACGATGGAAAGGGATTTAGTAGGCTAATACAGCCGGCCTGTAGCTTGCAGAGAAACACTTTCTGCAAACCAAGTGATTTGGCACTGAAGCACACATTTTTCCCTGTAGAAAATAAATTTTTTAATGTACTGATTTATTTATATGAAAGGCAGAGTGGCAGAGAAAGTAGGAGAATTAGAGAGAAGAGAGGGAAATCTTCCATCCACTCCTTCACTCCCCAAATGACCTCAACGGCTGGGGGCTGGGGCTGGGCCAGGCCAAAGCGGGGAGCCAGGCACGCCATCCAGTTCTCCCACGTGGGTCCAGGGGCCCAAGCCCTTGGATCATCTGCTGCTGCTTTTCCCAGGCTCATTTGCAAGGAGCTGGTCAGGAACTGGAGCAGCTGAGACTTGAACTGACACTCGCTGGGATGCCGACATTGCAAGAGGCAGCTTAACCCACTGAACCACAACACCTGCTCCAAAGAAAACACACTGAATGTAGCAGTGAGGTGTCCTTGGGAGTTAAAAAAGATTACACACTCCAAAGTCTACCTTATTTTTGTAATAATACTGTTTCAGCTATACCATTATGCAGCTTTTTAAAAAGGGGTCTGGAATCCTCCACTTTCTAGAAGTCTTTTTTTGTGAGAACACCAGTGAGTGATGAGAGGGACATGGCCGATGACAGAAACTAAAGAGAGGGGGGAGGCTCCATAAACAGTTTCTAGGGCACCTTGGACTCGAGCCTTCTCTTGGCCCAGCCCTCCTGTGCTCCCTGTGCCCTGGGCTGGCCTGGCGAAAGTACTCCTTCTCCTGCAGGGCCCGAGGCCTTACCTAGTCTGACGGTGGAGGCTGGCAGGGCCTGTCCCTGACTAGGGGGTACACAGTAGGACGTCTGTGAGGTGGGGAGGCTGAGAGGCCACACTGATGAGGGGTGGATGGCGTCGGGCAGGTGTGGCTGCCACGCCCCTGGCACCTGAGAGGCCCAGGCAGCTGTGCTGCAGGCTTGGGGGGGGGGGCAGGTGTGCCTCAGGGGGTTAGTTACAGCCGGGGAAATTGTGAGTTCCAGCGCCGAGAGACAAGAGCACGTGTGAGCTGGAGTATCAGGGATCTCCGGGCCCTCAGCGGAAGATGGAAATGCAAAGGAGTCTTGCGGGAGAAGCAGGGACATCTCCAGTCTGAACGTTGGTTTTGAAAGAAAGATGTCAAATCTGGCTAAGGTAGCAGAGTCTGAACTAGACTAAGAGAGCCGGGCTGTTGGTGAACACAGGAGACTCTGCTCAGAGAGATCAGGTGTGAGGCGAATTCACGGACCTGGCCAAGAAGGCACTGAAAACAGAGAAAAAGCCAGCTCTGAGAGTTAACAGAGTGAAGTAGATGACTGGGGACTGGCGCTGTGGTGTAGTAGGCTAAGCCTCCTTCTGCATCCCATATGCTTGCTGGTTCTAGTCCCAGCTGCCTTTTTTTTTTTTTTTTTTTTTTTTTTTTGACAAGCAGAGTGGACAGTGAGAGAGAGAGAGAAAGGTCTTCCTTTTCCATTGGTTCACCCCCCCAGTGGCCGCTGCGGCTGGTGCGCTGCAGCCAGTGCACTGCGCTGATCTGAAGCCAGGAGCCAGGCACCGCTCCCGGTCTCCCTGTGGGTGCAGGGCCCAAGGACTTGGGCCATTCTCCACCACACTCTCGGGCCACAGCAGAGAGCTGGCCTGGAAGAGGGGCAACTGGGACAGAAGCCGGTGCCCTCACCGGGACTAGAACCCGTGGTGCCGGCGCTGCAGGCGGACAATTAGCCTATTGAGCTGTGGCGCTGGCCTGCTCCCCTTCTGATCCAGCTCTCTGCTATGGAAGATGGCCCAAAGCCTTGGACCCCTGCATCCCCATGGGAGACCTGGAGGAGGCTCCTGGCTCCTGGCTCAACCCAGCTCCAGTAGTTGTGAGCATCTAGGGAGTGAACCAATGGATGGAAGACCTTTTTCTCTGTCTCTCCCTCTGTAACTCTGCCTCTCCAATAAATAAATAAATAAAAATTTAAATAAATGTTAGTATAGAGAACACATGTTAACAGCAAGTATCTGTACTGTTAATCATGGTGATTTTTCCTCCCTCCCTTCCTTGGCAGAGTTACAGAGAGAGAGACACACACACACAGAGATGGAACTACCAACAGCTGGTTCATTCCCCCAAATGGCTGCAACAGCTGGGGCTGTGCCTGGCTGAAGCCAGGAGCCAGGAGCTTCTGTCAGGTCTCTCACATGGGTGCAGGGGCCCCAGGCCATTTGCAGGGAGCTGGATCGGAAGAGGAGCAGCCAAGCCTTGAACAGGCGTCCATATAGGATGCCGGCGCCGCAGGCAGTGGCTTAACCCACTGTGCCGCAACACTGGCCCTGAAGACTTTTTAAGGATTAAAGAGATGTATGTTCTTGGTAAGAAATGTGAAAAATGGGGCAAGCATCATGGCATAGCCGGTTAAGTCACTGCCTGCAATGCTGGCATCCCATATGGGTACTGGTTGGAGTCCTGGCTCCTCCATTTCCCATGCAGCTCCATGCTAATATTCCTGGAAAAGCAGTGGAGGATGGCTCAAGTCCTTAGGTCCCTGTATCCGCGTGGGAGACCAGGAAGAAGCTCCTGGCTTTGGCCTGGCCCAGTACTGGTTGTTGCAGCCATTTGGGGAGTGAACCAACAGGTGGAAGACTTTCTCTTTCTCTCTCTCACCTCTCTCTCACTGTAACTCTTTCAAATAAATAAAAATGAATCTTTAAAGAAATTCTTCTGAAAACATAAAAAGTTACATAAATCAACAAATGCTCATCCATGTGTCATATGAATAAATCGATGCTAATTTTTTTCATGCTGTTTTAGATGAAGCAGTTGAGTAGTTTTTAAAAAAGAGAGCTGGGAGCCGGCGCCGTGGCTCAATAGGCTAATCCTCCACCTTGCGGCGCCGGCACACCGGGTTCTAGTCCCGGTTGGGGTGCCGGATTCTGTCCCGGTTGCCCCTCTTCCAGGCCAGCTCTCTGCTATGGCCAGGGAGTGCAGTGGAGGATGGCCCAGGTGCTTGGGCCCTGCACCCCATGGGAGACCAGGAAAAGCACCTGGCTCCTGGCTCCTGCCAGGATCAGCGCGGTGCGCCGGCTGCAGCGGCGGCCATTGGAGGGTGAACCAGCGGCAAAGGAAGACCTTTCTCTCTCTGTCTCTCTCTCACTGTCCACTCTGCCTGTCAAAAAAAAAAAAAAAAAAAAAAAAAAGAGAGCTGGGGGCTGGCACTGTGGCGTACCGGGTAAAGCCACTGCCTGCAGTGCTGGAATCCCGTATGGGGGCTGGTGTGTGTCTAGCTGTTCCACTTCTGATCCAGCTCCCTGCTATGGCCTGGGAAAGCAGAGAAGATGGCCCAAGTCCTTGGGCCCCTGCACCTGTATGGGAGACCCAGAAGAGGCTCCTGGCTCCTGGCTTTGGATCAGCTCAGCTCCAGCCATTGTGGCCAACTGGGGAGTGACTCTGACTCTCCTTTCTCTGTATAACTCTGACTTTCAAATAAATAAATAAAGAGAAAGCTGAATCTATTTTTCTTATTTTAATTTTTTGGTGCTCTGAAGGTTTGGCACAGTTAACCAGGATTTTTAAAAATTAATTAATTTGGGGGCCAGTGCTGTGGCGTACTGGGTAAAACTGCCACCTGCAGTGCTGGCATCCCATTTGGACACTGGTTCAAGTCCTGGCTGCTCCACTTCCGATCCAGCTCTCTGCTATGGCCTGGGAAAGCAGTAGAAGATGACCCAAGTCCTTGGGCCCCTGCACCCGCGTGGGAGACCTGGAAGAAGCTCCTGGCTCCTGGCTTTGAATCAGCCCAGCTCCAGCCATTGTGGCCACTTTGGGAGTGAACCTGCAGATGGAAGATCTCACTTTCTTTCTCTGCCTCTCCTTGCTGTAATTCTGGCTTTCAAATAAATAAATCTTTAAAAATTTAATTAATTTTATTTATTTAAAAGTCGGAGAGACACAGAGAAAGACAGACACAGAGACAGAAAGACAGGCAGAGACAGATCTGCCATCCACTGGTTCACTCCCTAAATGTCCATAACAGCCAGGGCTGGGCCAGGCCAAAGCCAGGAGCCAAGGACTCGATCCAGGTCTCTTACGTGGGTGGCAGGGCCGCCATCACTGCTTCCTCCGAGGGTGTGCATTCGCAGGAAGTTGGAATCAGGAGTGGAGCTGGGACTTGAACCCAGGGCGATTACTATGGGTGTCCCAAGCAGAGTGTCAACTGCTGTGCTGAATGCTGACCCCAGGATTTTATTTTTGTCTCCTTCTCCCCACCCAAGTTAGTGAAAGATAGATAATAGGGTCACTCTTTCAAACGCTCAGAATTGCAATTCCCAGGTACAGAATAAGCAAAGAGGAGAGTAACGCTGTAGAGGCAGGTGAAGAAGGCCCACCTAGTGTGTGAAAGACGTAGACAAAATTCCATTTCTTCCACCTGTGGGGGTGGGGGTGGGGGTGGGGGTGGGGGTGGGGATGGGGGTGGGGATGAGGATGGGGGTGGGGGTGGGGGTGAGGGTGGGGGAAGGGCTTCCCATCGGGGAACACGTTGTGGTGGCTTTGGCCACTGTCATTTCCCCAGTCACCATCCTCCGCCCAGGTTGTCCAGTTGTACACGTAGGGGTCAGCAGGTGGTCCAGTGTCTAAAGAGAGAGAGAAAAACAAGCCCGGGTGTCACTGCGGCTCAGCTCACTCGGGCTCATCACCCAGCTAAACACTTGTTCATGCTCCTCACTGCCTGTTTCAAAGCTGTTAGGTGACTAAAACCCCAACAGTCAGAATGCAGCCTGCAGTATACTCCTCTGCATACATGTTACAGTCCAATAAAAGTTTGATAGGAAGCAATGACTCAGGAAAACTCCACCCAGAGATTTCACTTAGTGCACTTATGTTTCCTTTTACATTAAAAAAATAAATATATTTCTGGGGCCTGCACTGTGGTGTAGCAGGTAAAGCTGCCACTTGCATTGCCAGCATCCCTTATGGATGCCGGTTCGAGTCCCGGCAGCTCCACTTCCAATCCAGCTCTCTGTTATGGCCTGGGATAGCAGTAGAAGATGGCCCAAGTCCTTGGAACCCTGCACCCATGTGGGAGACCTGGAGGAAGCTCCTGGCTCCTGACTTTGGATTGGTGGCGCAGCTCCGGCTGTTGTGGCCATCTGGGGAGTGAACCAGTGGATGGAAGACCCCTCTCTCTCTCTCTCTTGTCGCTCCCCCTCTTCGTGGAGGAACGACACAGGACCCTGCGCTGTTCTTTCGTCTGCTCGGCCCTCCCCGGGTTTGCTGCTGGTTCTTCCCGGGTTGGCTACTATCCCTTCCACCTCCGTGGAAGGGCAGTTCCCCCTGGCCACATTCCCCACTTCCGCAGGGGAGCGGCACACCGCCGGCCGGTTCTCTCGGGGGCTGCACAGGTGTTCCCTCAGATGTTCCCCTTAGATGTTCCTGGTGCATGCCGTCTCTCTCCTCCTTTATAGTCCTCCTCCGCCAATCCCAACTCGGCTGCCCACACGCCGAGTACGCTGCTCTCCTCCAATCAGGAGCAAGTCCTACAGTTTATTGGTTGAACTGGAGGCAGCTGTGTAGAAACTGTTTTCTCCTCTCCCAGCGCCATATTGTGGGAGAGCAGATGCATAGAATAAGTCTTAATTCCAGTAACAGTCTAGTCCGGGTTGCTCCCTACACTCTCTCTCTCTCTCTCTCTGTGTGTGTGTGTGTCTCTGCCCCTATGTAACTTTGCCTTTCAAATAAAGAAATCTTTTTTTAAAAAAATTCTTTTTCTTTGAGAGACAGAACACAGAGAGTGCTCCCATTGTCAGCTTCACTCCCCAAATGCCCACAACAGCTGGGGCTGGACCAGGTTGAAGCCACGAGCCAGGAATTCCATCCGGGTCTGCCGGAATAGTTCCCCCATCTTCTTTGATTTTTTCTATGTCACTCACATGTTTGGGAGCCTTTTTACTTATCAGTGTGCTATAGATGCTAATCCTTTTGAGTATTAAGCTGTCCTCAATGCAGCCAACAGCAGCTCCTTCAAGCTGACCCCTGGCCCCGTGGTGTGGCTTTGAGCTCGTCCTGTTTGCTGGTACCGTGAGGTGTCTCAGGCTCACCAGGGACCTGCTTGTCCTAGATCTACAATCAGTCATTTCCTCAATGATCCCTATTTCCTTTAAGTGGTAATAGATATTTTATAAAAATTTTTATTAGAATGTAATAAAAATTTTATTAGAAGTACTCAGAGGACTGGATTGTCACTTGAGACCTTTATAAAAATTTTAAAAAATAGAAAAAAAGTGCTACAAAAATATTGAACACTTAACATTTGCTAAATATTGAACTCTTTCCATAGAAGAATTTAACATTTTCCCCAAAGAAGGTAAAAATTTAATAAGGAATGATCACATCAGAGGTTTAATAAAACTTCTAAATAACAAAATCATCTCTAAAAAATGAAAAGATTAAATGGCCCCGTCACCGACAGAACAGCCTCAGGTTTTTGAGGATGGACAATTCTAACCATGTAGTTTCCATAGATGTATCTGTGCTCAACTTTAACCCACACAAAGAGCTTTTGTCTTTAACCACCACAAGCAAAGCAGAACCCAAACATAGACACTTTAGCATTTGTGGTAGTCATGTAGCATTTGCTTAAAAAAAAAAAATGCTGTCAGCAGAGATCAAACTGACCACAAATATCTGCCCAACTGGTGATTCTTTGAGAACCCAAACAGTTACAAGTAATAGCACCAGAAACTGGGCATCAACCAGGGATTCTCTCTGTCCAATCACTGGGCTCCAGCGGGGTGTGGCAGTGTGGCTTCTGGGGTTGATGTTGGCCCCGGGGCTGGGCAGGGGCTCAGCTCAGCTCCCAGGTCCCCTCCCTGTCCTGGCTTAGCGTGACAGCAGTGCCTCGGGCTGGCAGAAGGACCAACAAGCACCCCGCTGTGTTCTCACCGTTTCTGTAGTTCTCGTAGACGATGTTGCCACTGGCATCTTCCTCTTGGCATCTGGGGAACACCAAGTCCACCACAAACGTCAACGTGGAGCCCACCAGCGCTGGTGAGTCGCTGGTCAGGACCGCCTGCACACAGCCTCCTAAGGGCATCGAAAAGAGGGGCTCTTTGTTTGCTTTCCCCCTACAGACCTCGGAGTGAGACCACAGGATCCACATGGAATTGATTTTCTGGATTCCTAACTTCAGCTTCCAGAACATTCTAGAAGATGAAATTTTTAAAAACCCAAGAAATTCTCTAACCACAGAAGGAATTCTCTAACTGCAGAAAGAACAGTTAGTTAAGATGGCTGGCGCTGCGGCTCACTTGGCTAATCCTCCACCTACAGCACCGGCACACCAGGTTCTAGTCCCGGTTGGGGTGCCGGATTCTTTCCAGGTTCCTCTTCTTTCAGTCCAGCTCTCTGCTGTGGCCTGGGAGTGAAGTGGAGGATGGCCCAAGTGCTTGGGCCCTGTACCCGCATGGGAGACCAGGAGAAGCACCTGGCTCCTGGCTTCAGATCAGCACAGTACACTGGCCATTTGGGGGGTGAACCAAAGGAAGGAAGACCTTTCTCTCTGTCTCTCTCTCACTGTCTAACTCTGCCTGTCAAAAAAAAAAAAAAAGAAAAAGAAAAAGAAAGAAAGGAAAAAAAAAAGAATAGTTAGAAATAAAATATTCTTCTGAGTCGGAGTGAGGAGGAAGCTTGAGTTCCCAGACCAATGGCTGGAGGACCCATTCTTTGATCAGAATGGGGAGACACTCGTTTTCCAATAAAGCACAGCTTTGAGATGGCCAAAAACCTCTCCAGGGCCACAGGTCTTCAGAAGGTAACCGCTCCTACCTTAGTGAACTCGGTTGAAGGCTACACCTGCTTGTCCTCCAAAATATCCTAAGAGCTACCAACTTGTCCCTTTCTAAGGAGATCAAACAGTATTTTGTGGCTTTGAAAGTGATAGTGTTGGGGTAAAGGAAAGGTTGACAAATCCAGGGGCCACCACTTGGTGATGACTGCACGGATCTCCATAGCAACAACCTGAGCACTCGGTCTAGAGGGTTGGAGGGTCCACAGAGGGAGAGCTGCTTGGGTTGCGCCTTTCAACTCACCTTTCCAGGAGCTTCTCCACCTCCCGTCTCCCCTCTTCCACACTGGGTGGAGTTTTTCGTTCCAGTTGTTTTCTTCTGGGGACCAGCCATCGAGTTGGGGGTGCTCCCTCGTGGAACCATGGGGGTTTTCATTGTCCAGCACATCATGGAATCCTGTATCAATAGTTGGCGAACACATTATTTTGTCCATTTGGTTTCTCATTTGGTACTTGTCTAACCATAGTTAAAGAAACTTCATTTCATATGGTTGGAAAGCACATACGTAATATATCCAATATGCCAAGTGAATAGAGGGTGTTTTAATTTTTTAAAAAAATTATTTTATTTATTGATGTGAAAGGCAGAGTGACAGAGGGAGACAGAGGGAGAGGTAGTGGTGGGGGCAGAGAGAGAGAGAGAGGGAGAGGGAGAGAGAGAGAGAGAGGGAGAGGGAGAGAGAGAGAGAGAGAGAGAAATCTTGCATTGGTTGGTTCACTCCCCAAATGCCCACAATAACCAAGATGGCCAGGCTGAATGAAGCCAGGAGCCAGGAACTCCGTCTGAGTCTCCCATGTGGGTGGCAGGAACTCAAGTACTTGGGCCATCATTCACCACCTTCCTAGGAGCATTAGCAGGAAGTTGGATCAGAAGTGAAGGAGCTGACATTCTGGTATGGGATGTAGGTGTCCCAAGCAATAGCTTAACTCACTGTGCCATAATGCCTGCCACAGGGTGTTTTTTTTTTTTTTCTTAAAGATTTATTTATATATTTGAAAGGCATAGTTAGAGAGATAGGGAGAGACAGAGACAGAGATTGTCCATATGCTGGTTCACTCCCCAAATGGCTGCAATGGCCAGTGTTGTGCTAGGCCAAAGCCAGGAGCTTCTTCCAGGTCTCCCACATGGGTGCAGGAGTCCAAGGACTTGGGCCATCGTCTACTGCTTTCCCAGGCCATAGCAGAGAGCTGGATTGAAAGTAGAGCAGCCGGGACTCCAACTGGCATCATTTAGGATGCTGGCATTGCAGGTGGAGGCTTAACCTGCTATCCCACGGCGCTGGTCCCAAGAAAATTTTTTTTAAAGTTTTATTTTATTTATTTGAAAGACAGAGTTACAGAGCGAGGTAGAGCCAGAGAGAGAGAGAGAGAGAGACAGAGAGAGGTCTTCCATCCGCTGGTTCACTCCCCAGATGACCGCAAAGGCTGGAGACGTGGGTCTTCGGATCACAAAAACCCCAAGTGTCCTGTGATTCTGTGAGATGGTTCTTATTTGGAAACAAATCCTGAGGACAGGAAACGCATGTTTATCAATAAACGTTTGTAACTGGAAATTCACTCGAATTGAGTCATGTGGAAAGAACGAAGATATTTAGTTCAAACTCATTCACTTATGGGTGGAAGTGATGTGATCTACCAGGTGGTGTGACCTACCCAGGCGGTGTGATCCACCCAGTTGATGTGATCCACCCACGTGGTGTGATGCACCCAGGTGATGTGACCTACCCAGGTGATGAGATCTACCCAGGTGATGTGATGCCCCCAGGTGATGTGATCTACCCAGGTGGTGTGATCTACCCAAGTGGTGTGATCCACCCAGGTGGTGTGATCTACCCAAGTGGTGTGACCTACCCAGGTGATGTGATCCACCCAGGTGGTGTGATGCACCCAGGTGATGTGATCTATCCGGGTGGTGTGATCTACCAGGCGATGTGACCTACCCAGGTGATGTGATCCACCCAGGTGATGTGATCTACTAGGTGGTGTGATCTACCCAAGTGGTGTGACCTACCCAAGTGGTGTGATCCACCCAGGTGATGTGACCCACCCAGGTGATGTGACCCACCCAGGTGATGTGATCTACCAGGTTCTTCTTTAACTGAGGGGAAGAGGAGATTCGCAGCCTTTACTCCCAGGACTAGTTCTTCCCATCGTACCAGGGAATCTTTCTGTTTCTCAGATCCTGAAAGCTAGTGTTTCCAGAAATATGATCCTCGGATTTCAAATGTCACAGGTCAAAGAGAAACACAAATTTAAAGGAGAGTGACCCCCGGTCCATGGGACAGAACAGAGAGCCCAGAAAGAAACCTGCAAAAGCCTGCCCTCCTGGCTTTTGGAGAAGACGCAAAAGCTGTCCAACGGTGGAAGGACAGGCTTTTCCACAAATGGGGCTGTACAGAAAGAAGCAGCACATGTGGGAACAGAAAGAAAAGGCACAGGTGACGCCTTTGGGTTTGAGGGCTGGGCAAAAATTCTTAGACTTGACACCAGACGTCTGATTCATAAAACAAAAAAGTGAAAGTTGGACCTTATTGAAATGAAAAGCTTTTGAAAATGTGTTTATTTTGGAAGGCAGACACACACACACACACACACACACAGAAGAGGGGGGAGAGAGAGAGAGAGAGAGAGAGAGAGAGAGAGAGAGAGGGAGAATCTCCCATTCACTGGTTCACTCTCCAAATGCCTGCAACAGCTGGGGCTGAGGCAGGCTGGAGCCAGGATCCAGGAACTTAATTCAGTCTCCCACATGGGTGACAACAACCCAGTACTTGGGCCATTACCTCACAGAGAACACATTAGCTAGAAACTGGAATCAGGAGTGGAGGTGGGACTCAAAACCAAGTACTCCAATATGGAATGCAGACATCCCAGATGACATCTTAACCACTGTGCCACACACACCTCCTAAAATTTAAAAAGTTTTGCTCTGGTCGGCGCCATGGCTCACTAGGCTAGTTCTCCACCTGCGGCACCGGCACCCCAGGTTCTAGTCCCGGCCGGGGCGCCGGATTCTGTCTCGGTTGCTCCTCTTCCAGTCCAGCTCTCTGCTGTGGCCCGGGAGTGCAGTGGAGGATGGCCCAAGTGCTTGGGCCCTGCACCCCATGGAAGACCAGGAGAAGCACCTGGCTCCTGGCTTTGGATCGGTGCAGCACTGGCCATAGCGGCCATTTGGGGGGTGAACCAACGGGAGGAAGACCTTTCTCTCTGTCTCTCTCTCTCACTGTCTAACTCTGCCTGTCAAAAAAAAATTTTTTTTTTACCCTGAGAAATACCATGTGAAGAGGATGAAAAGGCCAACTATAGACTGGGAGAAATTGCAAACCACATTTCAAAAAAAAAAAAACAATATTTAGAATATACAAAGAATTTTTAAAACTCAACATTAAAAAATAGCAACTCAATTAGAAAATGGGTAACAGATATGAACAGGTACGCCCCCAAAGAAGATGTACAGATGGCAAACAACTCCATGAGGAGATGCTGAACATCATGTGCAGGGAAATGCACATTCAAGGTTCATGGAGTTATCACTGTGGACCCATCAACACGACTGCAGTGAACAGCAGTGACAACACCAAAAGCAAGCAGAGATGCAGAGAAACTGAATCAGTCAGCCCTTGTTGGAGGGAATAAAATGTTGCAACCACTCTGGTAATTTCTTGTAAAACTAAACATGAGGGGCTGGCGCTGTGGCATAGCACACAAAGCTGCCACCTGCAGTGCTGGCATCCCATATGGGCGCCGATTCGAGTCCTGGCTGTTCTACTTCTGATCCAGCTCCCTGCTAATGGCCTGGGAAAACAGTGGAAGAAGTCCTTGGGTCCCTATGCCCTTGTAGGAGACCTGGATGAAGCTCCTGCCTCTTGGCTTTGGCCTGGCTCAGTCCCGGCTGTTGCCACTGTGGCTATTTGAGGAGTGAACCAGCAGACAGAAGATATCTGTCTCTGTCTCTGTCTCTCTCTCCCTCCTTGCCTCTCTCCCTCTCCTTCTCCCTCTCTCTCCCCCTCTGTAACTCTGCCTTTCAAATACATAAATAAATCTTAAAAAAAAAAAAACAACTCAACATGCAACCTCCATACATCCAAACAATTATACTCTTGGCCATGCATCCTGGGGACATGGAACTTTTATTCACACAAAAATTTTTATGTGAATATTCCTGGCAACTGTATCCAAAACAGCTTAAGCTGGAATAAATCCACAGGTCCTTCAGTGGGTGAATGGTTAACCAAACTGTGGTATGTTCATACAAGGAAATCCTACTCTGGGATAAAAAGGAACAAACTACTGATGCAATGACTTCCATAAATCTCCAGTGATTTGTAATGAGAAAAATGCCAATCTTAAAATGCAATATACTGTGTGATTGCATTTATACAGTGTTCTGTAAATGACAGAATTGGAAACATGGGGAAGGGACTGGTGGCTTCTGGGGCTCGGTTGGAGGTTGGACAGGGGAAGGGGTATGAGTTTTGCTGAGAAGGGATGTTCTGGATCCTTGCTGGGGGTCTGCTGTGTATTTTGAAGTCTCAAGGTCAACATCTGGGCTCTGATACTGTGTGTCATGGGATGTTATTGTGGGGAAGCTGGGGATCTCTGCACTATTTCTTACAACTGCATGTGAATCTGCAATGACCTTAAAATACAAAACACAATTGAAAAATAAGCCCAAGAGTGAGCAGACGGGGCCAGCGCTGTGGCTCAGAGGATTAAGTGGCCGTCTGTGGCATCTGCATCCCAAATGGACACTTGTTCGAGTCCCAGCTGCTCCACTTCCAGTCCAGCTCTCTGCTAGTGCACCTGGGAAAGCAATAGAAGATGGCCCAAGTGCTTGGGTCCCTGCCACCCACATGGGAGACCTGGAAGAAGATCCCGGCTCCTGACTTTGGATTGGTCCAGCTCTGGCCCTTGGGGAGTGAATCAGTGGATGGAATATTTCTCTTTCTCCCCCTCCCCCTCTCTCTGTAACTCTGGCTTTCAAATAAGCAAATAAATTTAAAAAAAAAAAAAAAAAAGGGAGTACAAGGTGGGGAGAGTGGGGAGGGAGGTAACCAGCCAGTCACACCCTTCCTCCTGGGCCATCCTCTCCACCCTGGGTTTCCTCCGTATCCCCTCCAGCAGGGAGCTGGTGCCAGGGCCACTTGGGAACTCCTCTGCAAGCCGTCCCCTGGGAGTTGCAAGTGACAGGGAATCTTTGGGTGTTCCCCACACCCCTAGACTAGCTGGTCTGGGACAAGGCCAACCCTGGAGTGCCCAGGTCTGCTCCACCTTAGACTCCCCTCCCCACTGCAGGCCGGTTGCAGCCTAAGGCCAGCCGGCTTGATGGAGAGGACCCGAGTGGCCCTGATGGCAGAGGCCGGCCCTGCCCTGCCCTGCCCATAGCCGGTTGGCTCCAGGGGGTCAGTTCCTGGGACTGCGCCCCTGGGAGGTGCGCAGGGCCGCCTCCCTAAGAACAACTCCACGCCCCGTAGCTTTTTCTAAGTGGACCTCGCGAGAGTCTTTTCACCCAGTTTTGCAAATAGGGAAACGCAAACCCAATGAAGGAAGCGACCTCGGGCCGGCCGGCGGGCGCGCGCGGAGTCTCCCGGCTGGGGTGCGGCCCAGATCTGCAGCCTTGGCGCCGCGGGCCGCGCCTTGCCGGACCCGGGTCCAGGCCGCTCCCGTCTCATCGCGCCCCAACACGCCCGCCCGGATCTGACTGTGAGACCGCCCAAGGACGCGGCACAGTCTGCCTGTCCCAGACCCCTGTTCCGCCCGCCTGGTGTGATGCGAGGACCACGCTCCGCCCCTGTGCCCAGCTCCCTCCACGGAGCTGCCGGCCGTCAGGACCCCCGGACTTTTGATCCGGGGAACTGGCTTTCCCAGGACATTCCCTGCTAGCCCCTTTCCGACCTGCGCCCACACCCCGCCTGCAGAACTGGCCACCCGCCCCGACCCGAACAAGGTACTTTCCCGGACCCACTGGTTCACACCACCGGGGATGGGCTCTCAAGGGGCCAGAGGTAGCACGTCTAGGAGAGCCCCCGCAGGGTCGGCGACAGCTTCTAGGTTGGGGTTAGTAGCGAGCCCCCACCCCCCCCATGGCAGCCTATTTTATCCGAGGTCCCCACCCTATTGGAAGGACGACAAAGCTGAATCGGTGGAGATGCTTTGTTCCCTGGCCAAGGACTGGCTCCCTCTTTGTCAAGGGTGGAAAAAGAAATGGGGTAGACTGGCATTTGGCCTTAATGGTTAGGATACCACTGCGGGGTGGGGTAGGGGTGGGAAGCGATGCTGTGGCGCAGTGGTGCCGCAGGTTAAAGCCCTGGCCTGCAGTGCTGGCATCCCATATAGTCGCCGGTTTGATTCCCAGCACTCCACTTCTGACGAACCAGCAGATGGGAGACCTCTCTCTAACTCTTTCAAATAAATAAAATAAATCTAAAAAAATAAAAGAGATGCCACTTGGGACCCCCTCATCCCACAACAGAGTGCCTAGGCTTATTCCCCTGCTCCAACTCCTCACCCTAGCTCCCTGCTAATGTGCAGCCTGGGAAGCAGCAGGCGGTGATTCAAGTAGTTGGGTTCCTGCTACTCAATGTGGGACACTTAGATTGAGTTCCTGGCTCCTGGCTTTGGCCCTGCCCAGTCCTGACTCTTGCTGGCGTTTGGGAAGTTCTCTGTCTCTGGAATTAAACAAACAAAAGAGTGGGTGGCAATTGCAATGGTAAAAGAATCCCACAGAGCAAGGCTACATGGTCTTTACTTTTCAAAGACAGCAAAGAAAGGGCTGGCAGCATTTTGCTATAGTTCCAGCATTCTTGTGGGCCCCCAGAAGAAGACGGAGTGAGGCTGTAGATGCTCCCCAAGGAGCTAGCTTCAGTCCAGCTCAGCTCAGAGGACACTGTTAGCCGTTGCTTCAGCCAACAGCCAGAGAATGGGTTAAGTGCAGAACCCCGGGAGTCACTCACGTGTGGCAGCACTGCATGGCGGTCTTGCAGCCAGAAGCAGAAATCCCAGGAAATAGTAGAGAGATTCCATGCTGGACTCCCAGACACAGGCAGGCGAGGCTGAAGCCTGCACGGGGAGCCGCAGTGTTGCTGTGGGCTCTGCTGCGCCCCACGCTTTATCCTGGGCGAGCACAGCGCCCCGGGGCGGATCATGTGATGGCACTAAGCACCACTGCCTGATCTGTTCTCTGGAGTTCAACCTCTTACAACCCATGTGCCTATGACTCACTGGCTCTTGGCAAATACACGCTCTGTGTAAACTTTATGGATACACGCTACGCATCCACTTGCAGATGTGCGTGTTTCCAAGTTTGTGAGTCCACGTTTGCTCCTCTTAAGGGGACTTCGTGTCCTAGGACCTGGTTTTCACATTCTTCGCCAAATAACCCTTCAATCCTCCAGGCTCACTGCTGACTGCTGCCAGTGGTTCCTTTACTGCTTCTCTCACCCCGTGCAGGTGGTGGTGTCACAATTATGCACCCTTTTCTATCATTTTGATATCCAGCTAGCAAATGGTTGCTTCTCCCAAGAGAAGACAAAGGTGTCACTCCAGTCCTCTGGAGTCATGGGATACATACAAAGATAATGTACCTACCGGGTCAGACTGTGCTGGAAAGAGCCTCATGAGCCTGTGGTAGGGGAGACATTTAGTCAAAAGCACCTTTTGAATATTGATACCATGCCACAAAACTTGCAGAACAATCTGCCCACTTGTTGGTAACTGATGGTTTCTGTGTCGTATCACCTCACACCAAGTGCCTACCACACACTGCATATTTATTTCTTGTTGTAACAAGCAGGCATTACATGCAAAAATGAGGTTGCATGAAGCATAAGTTTTATGCGGCCAAATCATTTCTGGTTATAGAATATGCAGAAATTGGGACAACACAAACACTTTTCGGCAAGTGATGCGTCTCTAAGGCATGCCCATGAGACTATAGTCAGGATATCAGGAGTCCTGGCTGGGGTAAGGGTAGAATCGGGTATCGACTTGTGTCCCAGTTGTACTAGTGAGGACAGAAATCAGTGGCCTGGGAAACTGAAACCCAGGAGCACGAGTGACCCATTTCCCACCCTTCAGCCTCTCGCAGCTCCACAGAGCTCCTTTTACAGCCTTGCAAACAAGTATGAAAGACAGGAAAAGGAGCCTGTGGTTCACAATTGAGGCAAAATGGTTTTCAAATGCAGCTGAATAAGTGAGCAATGGAAACACACAGGCACATCAAGAAACTTGTGAAAAAGTGGCATGAAAAGTTAAGTTTTGGGACCGGTGCTGTGGTGCAGCAGGTTAAAGTCCTGGCCTGCAGTGCCAGCATCCCATATGGGCACTGGTTCAAGTCCCAGCTACTCCACCTCTGATCCAGCTCTCTGTTATGGCCTGGGAAAGCAGATGTCCCAAGTCCTTGGGCCCTTGCACCCCCATAGGGAACCCAGAAGAAGGTCCTGGCTCCTGGCTTTGGATCAGCGCAGCTCCAGCCATTGCTGCCATCTGGGGAGAGAACTAGCAGATGGAAAACCTCTCTCTCTCTCTCTCTGCCTCTGTCACTCTGTAACTCTTTCAAATAAATAAAATCAATTTTTATAAAAAATGTTAAGTTCTTTTGGTGAAAAAAGCTGAATCTACAAATAGGTTTTCTTTTTTTTTATTTATTATTTTTGACAGGCAGAGTGGACAATGAGAGAGAGAGAGACAGAGAGAAAGAGACACTTTTATCTTTGATTCCTTTAGCCTGTTAGAGAAAGAGGGAAAAGCTTTTTTTTTTTTTTTTTTAACCAGGCAGAGTGGACAGTGAGAGAGAGAGACAGAGAGAAAGGTCTTCCTTTGCCATTGGTTCACCCTCCAATACTGCTGTGGCCAGCGCACCATGCTGATCCGAAGCCAGGAGCCAGGTACTTCTCCTGGTCTCCCATGGGGTGCAGGGCCCAAGCACTTGGGCCATCCTCCACTGCACTCCCTGGCCACAGCAGAGAGCTGGCCTGGAAGAGGGGCAACTGGGAAAGAATCCGGCGCCCCGACCGGGACTAGAACCTGGTTGCTGTCGCCACTAGGTGGAGGATTAGCCTATTGAGCCACGGCGCTGGCCAACATAGGCTTTCATAATACACCTTTCCATGAATTTTTGAAGACCCCTCGTATGCATGGATTTCAATTTTTTGGCACCAAAATGTATTTATCTTTCAATTTCATTTTCCCAAAAACTTCTTGAAGTACTTGCATATTCAGTTTATGTACTATAAAGTAAATATTCTGTATAGTTCTGTTTGCTTTACAGCAAATTGTAACTTCTATTTATTTATTTTTTTAAGAAAAGCTTTCCAATTTAAGGAAAAGTTACTCTTAACATTTTTTAAAGGAAAGCAATCTGAGAGACAGGGAGCTCCCATCTGCTGTTCTCCCACATGCCTGCAGTGGCCGGGCCTGGCCTGGGCTGACGCTGAAGCCAGGAACCCTGCCCAGGTCTCCCATGTCGGTGGCAGGAACTCAACCATTGGAATCATCCCAGGGTGTGTGTTAGTAGGAAGCTGGGGTCAGAGTGGAGCTGAGATTGTAGCCCAAGCACTCTCACATGGGATACAGGTGTCCCAGCTGCTATACCAAATGCCCACTCCTCCCTTTTAACATTTAATTTTTATTTATTTATTTATTTTAGAGGTACGGTTACAGATAGAGAGAGGGAGAGACAGAGAGAAAGGTCTTCCTTCCGTTGGTTCACTCCCCAAATGGCCACAACAGCCAGGGCTGGGCCAGGTCAAAGCCAGGAGCCAGGAGATTTTCCAGGTCTCCCATGTGGGTACAGGGGCCCAAGCACTTGGGCCATCTTCCACTGCTTTGCCAGGCCATAAGCAGAGAGCTGGATCGGAAGAGGAGCAGCTGGGACACAAACGGACACCCATATGGGATGCTGGCACTGCAAGCAGAAGCCTAGTTTGCTACGCCATAGGGCCACCCTCTCCCACCCCACTGTTAACATTTAAAGAACAGTATGGCCGTGTGTTGCTGATACAGCTCTGGCTTATGCTTTTGTCCAGATTAGTCACCTCTGACTCCAGGTAAATTAAAAGTGTCAGACAATTCTGTAACAACAGTTTGCTTTTTTGGGAGGGAGATACAACAATCAAATCGTCTTTTATGTCTTCTTGCCTGCTCCACCAAGGAGAAGTGCCCGTGACCAAGCAATAGTGAAAGGGCTTTCAGACCTAGGACAGGCGGGACCTGTGCTACGCCCCTGCTAAGCAGGAAGCAGCTACAGAAGATACCATGATTCTACGCCCTTCAACATCCCTTAAGATTAAGGTCTGGAGTCTCTGAGGGGGGAATGATATAAACAGACAGCTAGGAGCAAATTGATTAATTTGTAAGCTGGAGACCACGCCTTCGTCCTGCCCCTATGTGATCTCATTTCCCTACCTGATCACACATGGATGCCCAAATGCCAATCAGAGTAGGTAACCACGCCCCTTTGGGAGTTAATGAAAGGCCTGGAACACGGTGGGCCCCTCCTCCTCTGGCCTCCATCCTGCCTCTGCTCTCCCGCTTGCCCCCTTGCTCCACGTAGCACCTGGCCTGCTCTCTGCCTGGTATAGACTCAGCTTAGCTTCCAGACTTCTTTCTCCCCTAAATAAAGCCCTCACTTTCCTGTGCATTTCTCCCACTGAATAAAATGCTTAAAAACTTAAAAAAGAGGCCTGTGTCGCGGCTCAATAGGCTAATCCTCTGCCTGTGGCGCCGGCACCCCAGGTTCTAGTCCCTGCCAGGGCGCCAGATTCTGTCCCGGTTGCTCCTCTTCCAGTGCAGCTCTCTGCTGTGGCCTGGGAAGGCAGTGGAGGATGGCCCAAGTGCTTGGGCCCTGCACCCGCATGGGAGACCAGGAGAAGCACCTGGCTCCTGGCTTCGGATCAGTGCGGTGTGCCGGCTGCAGCACGCAGGCCGCAGCGGCCATTGGGGGCTGAACCAACGGGAAAAAAAAAAGACCTTTCTCCCTGTCTCTCTCTCTCTCACTGTCCACTCTGCCTGTCAAAAAAAAAAAAAAAAAAAAAAAAAAGGAGTTGTGCCCTGCGCCGGCAGAAGTGAGGGGAGAAGGCGGGTCACCCCCCGGAAACAGCGGGGCCCCCAGCTCTTGGACAGCGGCTCCCTCCTTAAAAAAAAAAATTTTTTTAAAAGAAATAGTGAAAGGGAAGATGGCTAGGTGGAGGTAGATCTGAAACCGGAAGTGCCTGCTTCCAAAGACACACAGTTGACAGCCAACAGTTGACACTGAGTAAACAGTTTACCTTGTATAACACCTGGAGACAGTTGTCAGTAAAGAAAACCAACCCCCTGGGGCTGGCGCTGTGGCACAGCAGGTTAACGCCCTGGCCTGAAGCGCCGGCATCCCATATGGGCGCCGGTTCTAGTCCTGGCTGTTCCACTTCTGATCTAGCTCTGTGCTGTGGCCTGGGAGAGCAATAGAAGATGACCCAAGTGCTTGGGCCCCTGCACTCGCGTGGGAGACCCAGGAAAAGCTCCTGGCTCCTGGCTTCAGATCGGCACAGCTCCGGCTGTTGCGGCCATCTGAGGAGTGAACCAGCGGATGGAAGACCTCTCTCTGTCTCTACCTCTCTCTGTAACTCTTTCAAATAAATATAAATAAATCTTTTTATTATTTTTTTTTTTGACAGGCAGAGTGGACAGTGAGAGAGAGAGACAGAGAGAAAGGTCTTCCTTTGCCGTTGGTTCACCCTCCAATGGCCGCCGCGGCCAGCGCGCTGCGGCCGGCGCACCGCGCTGATCCAATGGCAGGAGCCAGGTACTTCTCCTGGTCTCCCATGGGGTGCAGAGCCCAAGCACTTGGGCCATCCTCCACTGCCTTGCTGGGCCACAACAGAGAGCTGGCCTGGAAGAGGGGCAACCGGGACAGAATCCGGCGCCCTGACTGGGACTAGAACCTGGGGTGCCGGCGCCACAAGGCGGAGGATTAGCCTCGTGAGCCGTGGCGCCGGCCAATAAATCTTAAAAAAAAAAAAAAAAAAGAGAGAGAGAGAGAAAAGAAAATCTACCCTTGAAATTGTCCTTTTTTTAATTTTAGAAGTTTATTTGTGAGGGAGGGTTTGAGAGAGAGGAGAGACACAGAGCAGAAGCCAGGAGCTGAGAACTCACTCCAGGTCTCCCATGTGGATGGCAGAAACTCAATCACTTGCCCCCTCACCACTGCCTCCCAGTGTGCATAAATACCAGGAAACTGGACTCAGGAGCCGCAGCTGGGACTCAGACCCAGGCACTCCCACAAGGGATGCAGGTGTCCTAACCACTAGGCTGAATGGCCACTTCAGATTTGTGTTTTTGAGAAAGATCATCATATGGCTGAAAAGGGCTTGCGACAATTCACTGAAAGAAGGGAAGTGTCCCAATCCACTAATGTTACAGACACAAGTATTCAGTTTGGAAACGATGCTGAGAACAGCAACCGCTGGCTTTTGAGCAATGTTCCCAGTGCCCTGGAAGCAAGTTTGCGGCTGACGCTTCCTCTCTGGGGCCCAGCCCTGACCCGAGCAAGCAGTACCTGGGACGCGGTGTGTGCACCGCCACCTGGACAGGGACCCCTGGAGTGGCGGAGGGCAGCAGTGGACTTCACAGCTGGAGTTTGTGAGGTACCTTCCCCCACTGCTCTTACAAACAGCTATCGGATCAGTTCCCCTTGCTGTTCTAACCACGGAGGGCTGGAAACCACAGACTTGTCTCACCGGGCTGCAATTCGGAAGTCTCTGCGCTGAGGGCAGTGTCAGAGGCGGCTCGGGGAAGAAGCTGTCCCCTCGCCTTTTCCAGTCCTAGGTATTTCCTGGCACACAGCCGCTTTCCCTCTGCGAAGCCTCAGAGACGAGAGATGCGAGACAGCTGGCCCCCGCCCGGTTCTCCTGTCTCCCTGGCTCACTTACAAGGACCCACCTGCCTCCTCCAGAGGAGCCTGGATTCACCTGCAGCCCTCACCGCCCCTCACCGCACGGTGTATCCACAGGTCCTAGGGCCCAGGATGTGGACAGCTGAGCCGGGGAGGGGGCTGCGTTATTCTGCTCTGCGCAGTGACACAGCAGGCAACTTGGCAAAGAATTCTATCCGTGAAGAAAGGTGTGGGAAGCAAACAGCACTTAAGTATACCTTCCAGGGGCTGGCATTAAGATGAAGCAGGTTAAGCTGCCTCCTGCAACTCCAGCATTCCATATGAGCCATCGGTGGAGTCCTGGCTGCTCCACTTCCGGTCCAGCTCTCTGTTTAATGTGCTTGGGAAAGCAGTGGAAGATGGCGCAAGTGCCTGGGCCCCTGCACCCACACTGGGAGAGCCTGGTGGAGTTCCAGGCTCCTGGGTTTGGCCTGGTCCTGTCTTGGCTGTTATGGCCATTTGGGGAGTGAACAAGCACAGGAAAGATCTTTGTCTCTCTGTGTCTCCTTTGTCTCTGCCACTCTGCCTTTCAAATAAATAAATATCTCAGAAAACAAAAACAAAGGAGCCTTCCCAAGGACACCGACCTGTTGATACAAAGCCAAGCCGTTGATATTCGGGAGAGGATAGTCGGCAGAGCGGAAAGTCACAGGAGAGACTAAAGATTAAAGAGAACAGATCAAAGAGGGAGACAGTCCCAGTGTGGGCTTCTTACCCCGTGCTAAGCATTGTCACGGGGTTCAGACTGAAGCGCTTGCAGTGCATGTCACCTTCGGCTTGCTAGGCGCTCTCCGCGTGAATGAGTAATGAGAGCTCCCATTTCTGAGGTTTCCCAAGCTTGGAAGTCACTCACTCTCCCAGCAGGTGTTTCCCCTGCAGCAGGGAACGGATCACAATGGTTGGGGCAGCCCTGCAGCTACCTGGCTTGGTCTTCAGCACTGTGTTCTGCCTGAAGCCAGCGGACACCAGAGGCAGGCACAGGGGTCTTCCTCCCCGTGCTGGCCACAAGCACTGTTAGGGTACGGCTCTCCTCCTGAAGTTACTGGTCTGGCTCAAAGTAGAGCACTGAGTCTACAAAAATGTGGGTTTTTCACACTCTTGAAGCCCTAGCTGGTTTTTTTTTTTTTTTAATTTTTAAATTAAATTTATTTGAAAGGCACAGTTACAGAGAAAGATGGAGAGACAGAGTGAGCGAGTGATAGCTTCCATCTGCTGGCTCAGTCCCCAAATGGCCAGAGCTGAAGCCAGGAGTTGGGAGCTTCATCTGGGTCTCCCACGTGGGTGCAGGGGCCCAAGGACTTGGGCCATCTTCCACTGCTTTCCCAGGCCATAGCAGAGATCTGGATTGGAAATGGAGCAGCTGGGACACAAACCAGTGCCCATATGGGATGCTGGCACTGCAAGCGGAGGTATAACCTGCTACATCACAGCACCAGCCCCCACCCCATATTGGTTCTTAAGGAATTTTTATTTATTTTATTTGAACAGCAGAGAGATAGTGGGGGTGGAGAGTGAGGTAGAACATAACAGAACTATCTCTCATCCTCTGCTGGTTCACTCCCCAAATGCCCACAACAGCCGAGGCTGAGCCAGGCTGAAATCAGGAGCCCCTCAATCCGGGTCTCCCACACTTGGGTTCCAGGAACCCAAATACTCCACCTGTCATCTGCGGCCTCCCAGGGTACATGCACATTAGCTTGACGCTGGAATCAGGAGCAGGACTGGCACTTGAACCCAGGCATCTGATACGGGGTACAAGTTTCCAAAATCGTGTCAAATACCCCCAGTGTTGTTTTTAGGATGTTTTCTGTGAATCAGAGCAGAAGGGCAGGTCGCGGCTTTTGTGCCGATGTAGAAGCAATGGGGAACATGCTCGCTTCTTTTATACTGTTAGCAGCCAGAGAGCTGGAGGCAGGAGGAATCCGGATGCACACGTGGCTGCCAGGATTGGAGCTGTGGATTATCTAGAAATGTCTGGGAACACTGGAGCAGGCCACTGCATTCCTTTACTGGACATCAGTTATAAGCCTGAGAGAGAAAAGATGGAAAGAGGCTGGGAAACTGCGAACAGAATTGTACCACAGGGGCCGGCGCTGTGGCACAGTGGGTAAAGCTGCCCCCTGCAGTGCCAGCATCCCATATGGGCGCCAGTTTGAGTCCCAGGGCTGTTCCACTTCTGATCCAGCTCTCTGCTATGGCCTGGGAAAGCAGCAGAAGATGGCCCAAGTGCTTGGGCCCCTGCACCCACATGGGAGACCCGGAAGAAGCTCCTGGCTCCTGGCTTCGGATCGGCACAGCTCCGGCTGTTGCGGCCAGTTAGGGAGTCAACAAGCTGATAGAAGACCTTTCTCTCTCTCTAAGCCTCTGCCTCTCGGTAACTCTGCCTTTCAAATAAAATAAAATAAATCAATAAAAGAATTGCACCACAGATTCTCATATCTAAACCGGGCTTTTTATCAATGGAATCCGAAAACCAGCATTTAATTCAGCAAGCACTGCTGGAAGCGTCCATTTCTATAGAAACCACCTCCCTCCAAGGCCTGAACAGTAAGTGGCAGGAGCATGAGGCTGTCATGGGGAGGACAAGACGCTGACCCATGAAACAGGCCAAGAAGGAGACTGTTCACATTTCGCTGTTACAGGAACTTCCAAGCATATGCAAAACCAGCAAGGGTGCCAGGGTGCGTCCCCATGTGCCTGTCACCTCCTCGGTGCTCATCCAGATGAGCTGACCTTGTCTCATGAGTCTCCCTCCTCTGCTGAATTATTTGAAAACCAGCCCTGTCTTTCCACTTGGATTTTTAAAAGCCAACCAATCCTAAACATCACCAGAGTATGGTATTTGCTACAGAAAGCACTTGACTCAGTTCTTTTTGTTTATTGATTTGAGAGGTAGAGCTACAGAGGGAGGGAGACACAGACAGAAGGGTCTTCCATCCGCTGGTTCACTCCCCAGACGGCTGCAATGGCTGGAGCTGCACCGATCTGAAGCCAGGGGCTTCCTCTGGGTCTCCCATGCAGATGCAGGGGCCCAAGAATTTGGGCCATTTTTTGTTGCTTTCCGAGGCCACCAGCAGAGAGCTGGGTCAGAAGAGGAGCAGGCGGGAGACAAACTAGCACCCATATGGGAATGCTGGCGCCACAGGTGGTCACTTAGCCCACTATGCCACAGCGCTGGCCCCATGACTTAATCCTTAAAGGATGGGTTATACTTGGGAAGCCTGAAAGAGGCCCCGCCCCACAAGACAGTGTTCCAGGTGGAGCGAATAATATGAATTAAGAAAGAACATTTGGTGTTTCTGTGTGGGTGTAAACTGTGGAAATCTTTACTTAATATATGCTAAAATGATCTTATGTATATAAAGATAATAGAAAATTAAAAAAAAAAGAAAGAACATTTGAAAAAAGGAATGAGGGGCAGGTGTTTGGTGCAATGGCTAAATCACCACTTGGGGTCTGGCATTGTGGCAAAGCAGGTTAAGGCACCACCTGTAATGCCAGCATCCCATACAAGCACCCGTTTGAGTCCTGGCTGCTCCACTTCTGAGCTGGCTCCCTGATCATGTGCCTGGAAAGTAGTGGAAGATGGCCAAGTGCTTGGGCCCCTGAACCACTTGGGAGACTGGATGGAGTTCCAGGCTCAGCCTTGGCTATGCGGCCATTTGGGGAGTGAAACAGTAGATGGAAGATTCTCTCTCTCTTTCTCCTTCTCTTTCTGTAACTCTGCCTTTCAAAAATTAAATAAAATCTTAAAAATAAGACACCATTTGGGATGCCCACATCCCATATCAGAGTGCATGGTTTGAGCCCCAGTTTCTGTTTCTGATTTCAGTTTCCTGCTAATGTGCAGCCTGGGAGACAGCAGGAGGTAGTTCAAGGGGTTGAGTCTCAGCCCCAGCTATTTCAGGCATTTGATCCCCAACTCCTGCCCCCTTGCAGATATATTTTTTAAATATTTATTTATTTATTTGAAAGTCAGATTTACACAGAGAGAGAAGGAGAGGTAGAGAGAGAGAGAGAGAGAGAGGTCTTCCATCTGCTGGTTCACTCCTCAATTGGCTGCAACAGCTGGAGCTGTGCTGATCCGAAGCCAGGAGCCAGGAGCTTTCGCCTGGTCTCCCACGCGGGTGCAGGGACCAAGGACTTGGGGCATCCTCTACTGCTCTCCCAGGCCATAATAGAGAGCTGGATCAGAAGTGGGGCAGCCGGGTCTTGAACCGGTGTCCACATGGGATGCTGGCACTTTCGGCCAGGATGTTAACCCACTGTGCCACAGTGCCGGCTCCCCTTTCAGATATTAAAAAAATTTTTTTGAACAAAGGAATGGAGTACTGATGCATGCTATAATGTAGTGAAACCTTGAAAATATGGCCAACAGTGCGCACACCACATGATTCCGTTTATGTGAAATGTCCAGAACGGGCAAAACAATAGAAACAAGAAGCAGACTGGTGAATGCCAGGAGAAAATGGGGGTGACTGCTTAGCGAATATGGGTTTTATTTTGGAGTGATGAGCAAGTTTGGAGCCTGGATAGAGACAATGGTAGTGCAAAACAGTGAATGTGAAGTGTCACTTTAAAACAGTGAACATTTGGAGTGGGCGATTGACTTAGTGGCTAAGATGCAGGTTAGGGACCACCATTGTGACCTAGCAGGTAAATCTGTCACCCACAACCCGGCACCCCATATGGGCTGCTCCATTTCCAATCCAGCTCCCAGCTAATGGCCTGGTATAAGCAGTAGAAGATGGCCCAGGTACTTGGGCCCCTGCCAGTCACATGGGAAACCTGGATGAAGCTCCTGGCTCCTGGCTTCAGCCTGGCTCTGCCCTGGCTGTTGCGGCCACCTAGGGAGTGAACCAGCAGATGGAAGACCTCTCTCTCTCTCTCTCTCTCTCTCTCTCTCTCTCCCCCTCTGTAACTCTGCCTTTCCAATCAATCAATAAATCAATCATAAGGGAAAAAAAGAAGCAGGTTCATTACGACTTCCACATCCTGCAGCAGGGTGCCTGGTTTCCAGGCCCAGCTTCTTACCAGAGCAGAACCTGGCGGGCAGCAGTAGTGGCTCAGGAGGTTGAGTTCCTGCCATCCACATGTGGCAGCTCCTGGCTCTTGGCTTCAGCCTGGCCCAGCCCCAGCTGTTGTGAGCATTTGGGGAGCGAACTAGCAGATGGGAGCGCACTCTCTCTGCCTCTCTCTCTCTCCCTTTCTCTCTCTGCCTCTCAAGTAATTATTTTAAAAAGGTTAATATTGTTATGTGAATTTTGCCTTGATTTAAATAAAAAGAATGAATATTAAAGATGAATTCAACAACACCGTTGGCTGGCCACCATGCTAAGAGCAGAGGGTACAGAGAACACACACCTTGTTTTCCTTGCAAAGCCTTTGAAATGCATGGGGTGTTTTGCACACACCGTGCCTGTGGATTTAGCCGCTCATTGCAAGTGTTCCACAGTCACAGGTGCCCGTGGCTACCCCACTGGGCAGTGCGGAGCTGGAGGTGCTGCAGCCTGGGCCGCTGAGGGCAGAGAAAGCCCCAGGAGTGCTGAAGCAACAGAGATACCCCCAGGTGGAGGCCCCGCCCACGTTTTCTGGAAAGTGAGTATAAGGAGGCGGCCGCTGTCACACACATCTGGCGTGTTTTCCTCTGGCCAGCTTCCCAGGTGCAAAGATAAAGGAAACATCCAGGCCCCATTCTGCATAATTGACTTAATGAGCGCTCTCCACACCCGCCTGTCCGTCTCCAGCACTCTTTTCAAAGTGGAAATAAATCTTGTAAAACTTGGTTGTAAAACTTTTTGATCTCAGCTAATTCAGAGTGCCTTGCTCAAGATCATGCTGCAGGGTTGGCCAAGACTGACATTTCTCAAGGCCACTGACTTCGTGCCTTGTTTAAATCTAAATTTTGTTTTTGAAATCATTTTGGACGTTCAGAAGACTAGCAAGCACCAAGCTCTCATGTTCCCTTCACCCGGATGTAAAACCTTTAACATTTTGCACAATATCTAATTTGTATATACAGGTGTGATACGTGCATCTGTACACCCATAGGTCATTATGTAGTGCTTTTTAAAAAAAGACTTGTCTGGGGCCGGTGCTGTGTTGTAGCAGGTGAGGCCGCTGCCTGCAGTACCAGCATCCCATATGGGTGCCGGTTCAAGTCCTGTCTGCTCTTCTTCCAATCCAGCTCTCTGCTATAGCCTGGGAGAGCAGTAGAAGATGGCCCCAAGTCCTTGGGCCCCTGCACCCACGTGAGGGACCTGGAAGAAGCTCCTGGCTTCAGATCGGCACAGCTCTGGCTATTGCAGCCATCTGGGGAGTGAACCAGCGGATGAAAGGCCTCTCCCTCTCTCTGCCTCTCCTTCTCTCTCTGTGTGTAACTCTAACTTTCAAATAAATAAACAAATCTTAAACAAACAAAAATAAACCCTTGTCTATTTGAGACCTGGAGTGACAGAGAGACAGAGACACACAGAGAGAGATCTTCCATCTACTAGTTTACTACCTAAATGGCCACAACAGCCAGGTCTGGGCCAGGCCAAAGTCAGGAGTTTCTTTCTGGTCTCCCACACGGTGACAGAGACCTAAGAAGCTGGGCCATCCTCTGCTGCCTTCCCAGATGTGTTAGCAGGGAGCTGGATCAGAGGCGGAACAGCTGGGACTCAAACTGGGACTCCCACACGGGATGCTGGCCTGGTAAGCAGTGGCTTAACCCACTGTGCTGCAGCGTCAGCCCCTAGTCAGTGTCTTTTGATGAACCATATATAGCAGGCACCATGCTCCCTTACCCTTATTTTCTTTAGCTGCTCTTTTCAAGGACATTCTCTTAACATAAATGCAGATGTCCCTCAACCTACAATGGGGTTGTATCACAATAAACCCACTGAACACTGAAAATGTTCTAGATGCAAAGTTCAAGGTCAGGTTTCTGCTGAATGCTAATGCTTCAGTAGAATCAAAAAGTCAGAAAATTCAAAATTCACTGTGAGTTGGGGACTATCTGTACAGTGCAACTCTCAAAATCTAATTCCTGTTTTTTTCCTTTATTTGTTGTTTTTAAGATTTATTTATTCATATGAAAGAGTTACAGAGAGAGGAGAGACAGAGAAAGAGAGAGAGAGAGAGAGACCTTCCATCTACTGTTTCACTCCCTAAATGGCTGTAATGGCCAGGGCTGGGCCAGGCTGAAGCCAGGAGCCAGGAGCTTCTTCCAGGTCTCTCACTTGGGTCCAAGTTTAGCTGCTTTCCCAGGTGCATGAGCAGGGAGCTGGATTGAATGAGGAACAGCTGGGACAGGGGCTGGTATCCATATGGGATGCGGGTGTCACTGGCAGCAGCTTTATCCTTTATGCCACGGCACCAGCCCCATTTTTTTTTTTTTTTTTAATCTGGAACCTTCCTTCAGCTCACTTGATCCAGCATCACATCACTGTTTGTCAAGAGTACAGGTAGAGGATAACTCTCATTTTGCAGCTGTCTCTTGTTTATATTGCCATGTAAGCCACAGGACTTCCTTTTCAGGGTATCACAGCTTCCAGTAACTTTTAAACATTTGCTGTTCACTGAATTAAAGGTGACATGATTTAAAGAGGAATGTGGGTGTGGGCATTGTGGTACTGTGGGTTATGCTGCCATTTGGGGTCCCTACACCCCACATAGAGTGTTGGTTCCAGTTCTGATTACTCTACTTCCAATCCAGCATCCTGCCAATGCAACCTGGAAGGAGCAAATGATAGTTGGAGTGCTTGAGCCCCTGCCACTCACGTGAGAGGCCCAGGTGGAGTTCTAGGGTTCTGGCTTTGGTCTGGCCCAGCACTGGCTGTTGTGGGCATTTGGGGAGTGAACCAGTAGCTGAAAGATTCTCTCTCTCTCTCTCTCTGCCTTTCAAGTAGATGAAAATAAATAAAAATTAACATCTAGAATAGAAATATATACACACACTCAGCATAGGGCGAGGCACAGAGACAGCTCTGGAACAACCTGAGGTTTGCAGGCCTTTGGTTGGGAAGAGAGGGTCATTGCCATCCTGACATGAAACCAATTGAGGTTTCCTGCACATTAAAAGCAGCAAGCTTGTCTGATGATAGTGCACATGGGAAAATGTTGAAAAGTGTGTAGAATGTGACTGCATAGAAAACATTTACATGAACATAATGAGATGCGCCCCAGCTCACGTGCGTACTAACATGCTCATTCTTGTTAGAACAGACTGGCTTTTATAAGGGGCTGCCTTCCAGAAGTTCTTCCACCTTGCCTCTACCTTCAGCATATTCTTAGCTTGTGAGTTCTAAAGCCGGTAGATATTTACAGCTGGTTGGGGGAGTTTAAATCTTTATGTGACATGACTGAAAACGGGAGTTTTGCTCAATTCCTCTTTTAAGGGATAAATATGGAAAAAAGAGGCAAAAGCAATGCAGCCGGGTAGAGTTGCGTCTGACTGCACACAGGAGAGAGGGCCGACAGGACTCTGAGCTGGGTTCGATTTAGGGTCCAGGATCACGGCCTTAACCCTGCTCCCTCCAGGGCCTGCAGATCGGAGTGGGAAAGGGGATACGGCTGGCAGCCCACACAAGTTCTCCTGGTTCCGTGGCATGGAATAGCATAGAATGGAAATTCTATTAAGATTCTTTAGAGAGAGGGAGACAGACAGAGACTGTTGCCAGAGCAGATATTCAGGGCTGACAAAAAGGACAGTGTTGGAAGCACAGACCCCCACCCCCCCACTTCAGTGACGGCTGAATTTTCGGGAGCAGTTTGTAAGGATCGTGGTTCAAGACAGTCATCTGTGTTTTCTTTAACTGCCATTATTCTCTCAGTAGTTGAAACCTAACTGGTGCATGGGGCAAGCCCAGTGTGCTGGGGAGGAGCGAAGCCTCCTCCTACAGGGAGGGGACGAGAGCACTGTGATTTCTGCCAGGCCCTGCAGCACAGGAGCAAGGCTGTGCCGCCTTCCAAGGCACCTCGCTGCTGCAGGCCAGATCCCAATTATGCAATCCAGCTCTGGAGCCAGCCGCCGGGGTACCTGGGGGCTGAGAAGGAGCCATCGGCCATCGGCCATCGTTGGGCATTTACTTCTTTTAAAGATTTATTTATTTGGGGCCGGCACTGTGGCACAGTGGGTTAGCGCCCTGGCCTGAAGTGCCGGCATCCAATATGGGCACCAGTTCAAGACCCGACTACTCCACTCCCAATCCAGCTCTCTGCTATGGCCTGAGACAGCAGTGGAAGATGGCTCAAGTCCTTGAGCCCCTGTATCCACGTGGGAGACCTGGAAGAAGCTCCTGGCTTCGGATTGGCGCAGCTCCGGCCATTGCGGCCAACTGGGGAGTGAACCATCAGATGAAAGACCTCTCTCTTTCTCCCTCTCCTTTCTCTGTATAACTCTGACTTGCAAATAAATAAATAAATAAATCTTAAAAAATTTATTTATTTATTTGAAAGAATTACAGAGAGAGAGAGAGAGAGAGAGAGAGAGAGAGAGAGAGAGAGAGATATCTTCCACCTGCTGGTTCACTCCCCAGATGGCTGCAATGGCTGGAGCTGGAAAAGCCAGGAGCCTGGAACTCCATCAGGGTCTCCCATGTGGGTGCAGGGACCCAAGGACTTGGGCCACCATTGCTGCTTTCTCGGGCCATTAGCAGGGAGCTGGATCAGAAGAGGAGCAGTGGGACTCGAACCGGCGCCCGGATGGGATGCCACAACACCGGCCTCCAAGATGGAATTTAAAAAAACCAAAAACCTAAAAGCAACTTTTCATCTGACTTTATTTCCAAATGCACTTAAAAATACACTTTCTGTGGGGATGACAAATACAAGTATTAGGAAATCCAATTATACAAAGCAAAGCAAAACAAAACAAAACCAACCAGCCACCCTCTAGCTTGGGGCAGATATGCTGGTTTTTGGTAGCATGCCTGAAGAGGCACTCACTGCACAGTGACCATAAAGTCCCCGGAGGACACTGCAGGTGGACCTTGCTGGCCCCGCCCAACCCGCCGGACAGCCGCTGGACAGCTACCGCCGGCTTCGCAGCGTTACCACCGCTACCACCGGCTTCTCCTTCCGGAAACAGGCAGGCAGGCAGGGAAGGCCTTGCGTGAGCGCCGGGCTCGGGTGGGCGCAGAGGGGCTGTGAGGGGTCAGGGCAGGATGCCCCTACCAAGCTCAGGTGGCTCGTAGGCGCTGGCGGCAGGACGGCTTCCGGCTTGTCGCCTTTGGTGGGTGAGAAGCAGGCCCTCACGCACCAAGCACTGCGGCAGGCACCACGGAGAACAGATGGGAGGCGCGGCGCGGGTCTGTTCTTGAAACTTTTAGGTGTGATTTTGTTCTTCTGAGCAACTCCTCTCTGTCTCAACTTTAGGAACCTCTTCCCCATCCCAAGTCTTTCTGACATCCCTTTAAAAAATATTATTTATTTATTTGAAAGGCAGAATTATGAGAGAGAGAGAGAGAGAGAGAGAGAGAGAGAGAGATAGATATCTGCCATCTGCTGGTTCACTCCCCAAACAGCTGCAATGGCCAGGGCTGGGCCAGGCTGAAGCCAGGAGCTTCGTCCACATCTCCCATGTGGGTGCAGGGACCCTAGCACTTGGGACGTTGTCCGCTGCTTTCCCAGGTGCATTAGCAGGGAGCTGGAGCAGAAGTGGAGCAGCCAGGACTTGAACCCATGCCCCTAGGGGATGCCAGCGTCACAGGTCGGGGCTTTACCCGATGCCTGTGACAACACTTTCTATCTTTGCTCTGTACCCCACTGTGGCTCCGAGCCCCCAGCTGGGACAGGACTGTGTGGCCTGTCCCCTCTGTGTTCATCAGGACAGGACTGGCAGATGGTGGGGACGGATCCCGCCGAGCTCCTGGACTGAAAGCAAAGCTGAGAAACTCACCTATGGAACGAGAAGTGACCAAAATCGTAGAAAACCATCACACGTAACTCTACCACTCTACCAGGTGGGCACTTTGAACATCTGAGTTGTTTTTTTTGTTTTTTTGTTTTTTTGTTTTTTTGACAGGCAGAGTTAGACAGTGAGAGAGAGAGAGAGAGAGAAAGGTCTTCCTTTTCCATTGGTTCACCCCCCAAGTGGCCGCTACGGCCGGCCAGCGTGTCGTGGCCAGCGCCCTGCACTGATCTGAAGCCAGGAGCCAGGTGCTTCTCCTGGTCTCCCATGCAGGTGCAGGGCCCAAGCACTTGGGCCATCCTCCACTGCCTTCCTGGGCCACAGCAGAGAGCTGGCCTGGAAGAGGAGCAACCGGGACAGAATTCGGTGCCCCAACCGGGACTAGAACCCGGGGTGCTGGCGCCGCATGTGGAGGATTAGCCTAGTGAACCGCGGTGCCGGCTGAACATCTGCTTCTTAAAGGCAAAGTTGTATTCATGTTCTTGCTTGTTTGTGCCTTCGTTTGCTCCTGTGCAGGTTCACGAGCAGGACACGTGCCGTGGGAGTGTGGGAGTGCACAGTGCCAGCGTCACATGCTGCGCTTGGCTCCCGGCTCTCTGGGGCCTGTGTGGTCACATCCCCGTCTTTCTTCACTTGGTGTATTTCGGCTATAAAACCCTCTTATGGTCCTGTTTGATTGCTTGTTTCCCTGTTGCAACAGATCACTCTGATGAGCCTAACAAACCTGTAATTATAAATAAGCGAGCTTTGACCTCTTAGGGCCTGGGGACACTATTCAACTCCTGGCCGGGTGCCACGGGACCCTGACAGCAGCAGAAGGGGCCCGACTGGGGACATTAAATTTCATCAGAAAAGGCCAAGTGGGTCAGGCGCTTGGCACAGTAGTGACGATGCTGCTTGTGATGCCTGCATCCCAAACGGGATTTGAGTTCCGGCTCTGCTTCTGATTCCAGCTGCCTGCTAATGCAGACTCTGGCAGGGAGCCAGTGATGCCTCAAGTACTCGAGTCCCTGCCACCCATGCAGGACAGCTGCATTGAGTCCCCAGCTCCTTGTTGCAGAGGGCATTTGGGGACAACCAGCAGATGGAAGTTTGCTCGCTCGCTCGCTCTCTGCCTTTCAAAGAAAAATAAATGCATAAATAAGAATTTAGAAAGACCAAGCAGAACTTGGAAAAGCTACTCAGCTGAGCTGTGTGCTTCTCCAGTTTGAAAACCATCTGAAACTATCTGGAAAATCAATGCTCCTTTAAGATGAGCCACCACTCTGGCAAAGGTTGGAGTTGACCTACTGCTTGGTTCTGCACAGATGTGGTTTCACTGTCTGCGCTGCCTTTCCCAGTGGTAATCAGCCTCTCTGTTAGCCAGCCTGGGAGCACACACTTCTCATTGCCTGTCCCCAGGTCACTCCCTTATCCCTCATTCCCCATTCCCTGATCGCTGGTGGCATTTGTGGAGGGAATCTTCTGTGCTCAGAGCGAGGAGGGGTGCAGCCCCTGGTCTGCGGGACTGTTTGCCCCGCATCATATCACCATGAGGGAAGCCTGCTGGGAGGCTCCTGGGGTGACCTTGCTCCTAAGAGGGGGCGGTCCTGGGTGAAGGTCTTTACCTATGCCACAGCTAAGCAATCCTGGAAATAGAAGATCCATTTGGGTGTGATTTCTATCCTCGAGGGGCACACAGTCTAGTTCAGGGTTTGGCAGATTTTTTTTTTTTTTTTCTGGAAAAGCCAGATAGTAAATATTTTTGGCCGTGTGGTCTCTGTTACAATCACTAGCAATGTGGCAGTCTGTAAATGAATGACTGTCGCTGTGTCCTAATGAAACTTTATTGATGGACACTGAAGGGGGTTTTGCATATGAGGTTCTCGTGTCACAACACTGGTCTTCTTTTGTTTCTCAACCAGTTAAAGACACAAAACCCTTTCTTAGGGGCCGGTGCTGTGTCTTAGGGGACTGGGCCTCCACCTGTGGCACTGGCATCCCATTTGGGTTCAAGTCCCAGCTCTCTGCTGTGGCCTGGGAAAGCAGTAGAAGATGGCTCAAGTGCTTGAGACTCTGCACCCACGTGGGAGACCTAGAAGAAGCTCCTGGCTTCAGACTGGCCCAGCTTTGGCCATTGCAGCTATTTCTGGAGTGAACCAGTAGATGGAAGACCTTTCTCTCTGTCTCTCCCTCTCTTCAGTAACTCTGCCTCTCAAATAAGTAAATAAATAAAATAAAATAAAATAAAATAAAATAAAATAAAATAAACCACCTTTCTCAGCAGGCTGGATGTGGCACAGGGTCAGAGCTTGCCAACCTCCCGTTCTGGGCTCAGAAGGGGCCTAGGAAAGGAAGGCTTCGGTCTAAGAAGCGACAGCACTTCTACAAACTCCTGGACAATGGAACTACAAGGTGAGTTTATTTTGCTGGAAATGTGTCTTTTCCATGAACTTCCTCAAACAGGAAGGGAACACTGAAAGTAGGGAAGAGACAGGATTTAAAATTTCACTTTTCGTCTACTTTTGTCCTTAAAAAAAAAAAAAAAAAAAAAGATAATTTGTCAGCCCTTGAGAAGTGCTGAACAAGAGGTGGGAGGGGGTGGGAATTTCCCAATCTTAATGAGAAAATGTGCAAGAAATTTTATGTGCCCCTGCACCTGTGTTTAAGTTCTTCCCCTGGGGCCAGCGCTGTGGCGTAGCGGTTAAAGCTGCCACCTGCAGTGCTGGCATTCCATATGAGTGCCGATTCGAGTCCCGGCTGCTCCACTGCCAATCTAGCTCTCTTCTATGGCCCAGGAAAGCAGCATAAGATGGGCCAAGTCCTTGGGCCCCTGCACCCACATGGGAAGACTGGGAGGAAGCTCTTGGCTCCTGGATTTGGATCGGCACAGCTCTGGTTGTTGCGCCCATCTGGGGAGTGAAGCAGCAGATGGAAGACCTCTCTCTCTCTCTCTGCCTCTCCTTTTCTCTGTGTGTATCTCTTTCAAATAAATAAATAAATAAATAAATCAAAAAAAAAAAGTTCTTCCCCTGGGTCACTGAGAAATTGGCCTTTACATTTTCACATATTCCTCTCATTGTTTTACCTTTCACATTTTGATCTTTAATTGGTCTAGAGTTCTCTCTGTATATAATGTTATGTGGGGATGAAGTTTTATTTTGATCCACATAGTAGCAAGATGTCCCTGAACTGTCATGGTCTTCTTCTTTTTGTAAAATCTATCACAGAGAGAGAAATAGAGACAGACAGAGCTCCCATCTGTTGGTTCACTCCCCCAAACCAGCTGGGGCTGGGCCAGGCTGAAGTGGGGAGCTGGGAACTCAGCTTAGCTCTGCCACACAGGTGGCAGGAACCCAATCACTTGTGCCTGAATCAGCAGGGAGCTGGAGTCAGGAGCGAGAGCTGGAGATGGAACCCAAGCACGCTAATACAGCGTCCTCAATGCTAAGCCAAGTGTCAACTCTCAATACCTCCCCCCTCCCAAGAAACCATCTTTTCTGTGTTCTAGAGGATGGCTGGAGACCACCTCGGTGTCTTCCCTGGGGGGGAGGGGTGCCTGAATGTGAAGAGGTGTATCATGGGCCCAGGCAGCCTGTCGCCGGGCAGCAGGAGCTGAATTCCGCTGGGAGAACTCCGCAGATGATCTGTGCCGCCGAAAGGCTCATGCCGGCCCCACCACAGCCGCTTGGAAATAGAACGGAGGGCTAGGTGTATATGGAAGTGGGGGAAGTGAATAAGAATAAAATATACAGAGAAGGGGCTCATGGGCACTACAGACAAGGCGGTGCCTTTGAGGATCAGAGACCTCCACTGTCTTCCCCTACGTTCATTGCACACACTGGGGTCACTTCCTCCTAGGAGGGAACAGACCACTCGGTAAGTGCAAAATGCTCAGGTTTTTGCCACATGCAGCCAGATGTCAGGGAGTAGAGGTGTGAGAGAATTTATTTGGGAGGCAGAGAGACATGGAGAGAGACAGGGAGACACAGAGAGAGGGCTCCCACCTGCTGGTTCACTCCCCCAAATGCCTGCAACGCTCAGCAGTGGGGCAGGCTGAAGCCAGGGGCTGCGATCTGCAACCCAGATCTCCTATGTGGGTGGCAGGGAACCAGCTCCTTGAGCCGTCACCTGCTGCCTCC